>NC_041227.1:83880005-83913972 GCF_002837175.3 Physeter macrocephalus
GTGTCCCCTGCATCGGCAGGCGGACTCTCAACCACTGCGCCACCAGGGAAGCCCTCAGAATTATTTTAAAGGGTGGATTAGAAGTGAGGGAATAGAGAAAGTCTGGATAGATAACCCCTTACAATATCTTGTTTGTGGTGAAAGAACAGAGGGGTGGAGCACAAATTGGAGTGGGTTGTGGCGTCTGGGGAGAGTAGTGTTTGTATATGGAGGGATCTCATAGAGGCGAGAGACTCAGCTGCCAAGCAAGGAGGACTCACTGGAGGAGGAAGCATTTGCCTTTCTTAGCAACAGGAAGTCACTTCTTCCGCTTGAACACAAGGAGGAAAGACAGAGATGAAATTAGGGGTACATGATGGTCAGCCTAGAAAGCAATTCTCCCAGGGTGTATTCTGTTTTATCCGTGATACACAAGTTAAAACCATCATCTAAAAGGATGAAATAGTGCCCTTTGCAGCAACATGGATGGACCTGGAGATTGTCATACTGAGTGAAGTAAGTCAGACACAGGAAGACAAGTATCATATGATATGGCTTATATGTGGAATCTTAAAAAAAGGCTACAAATGAACTTATTTACAAAACAGAAGTAGAGTCACAGATGTAGAAAACAAACGTATGGTTACCGGGGGATAAGGGGTGGGCAGGGATAAACTGGGAGTTGGGGATTGACACATACACACTACTATATATAAAATAGATAACTAGTAAGGACTACTGTGTAGCACAGGGAACTCTACTCAATACTCTGTAATGGCCTAGATGGGAAAAGAACCTGAAAAAAGAGTGGATAGTTGTATATGTATAACTGAATCACTTTGCTGTACACCTGAAATTAACACAACATTGTACATCAACTGTACTCCAATAAAACTTAAAAAAAAAAAAAGAGTGAGGTCCGCCTGCCAATGCACTGGACGCGGGTTCGTGCCCCGGTCCGGGAAGATCCCACATGCCGCGGAGCGGCTGGGCCCGTGAGCCATGGCCGCTGAGCCTGCGCGTCCGGAGCCTGTGCTCCGCAACGGGAGAGGCCACGACAGTGAGAGGCCCGCGTACCGCAAAAAAAAAAAAAAAAAAAAAAAGAGTGAAGGTGGCATGAGTTGTTGTCAAGTCAGGTTTATTGAGATATTACTTCTATATGGTAAGAGTCACCCCTTTCAGCATAGAGTTCTGTAAGTTCTGACAAACCTATATCGTCACCGCCGCAATCGATATATAGCACAGTTCCATCACCCCCCAAATTCCTTTGTGCCCCTTAGTAGTCAACCCCTCTCCCCAATCCCAGATCTGATTTCTGTCCTTATTGTTCTGCCTTTTCCAGAATGTCAAAAAAAACGGAATCATACAAGTATATAGCCTTTTGAGTCTGGCTTTTTTTTCACTGAACATAGTGCATTTGAAATTCATCTGTATTTTACATGTATCAGTAGCTCATTCCTTTTTATTGCTCGCAGAATGCCATTGTTTGGATTTGGGTAATTGCCAGTTTGGCAGGATTCTGAAGAAAGTCACTCTAAAAGGTCACATACAGGTTTTGCGTGAACATATATTGCCACCTTTCTTGAGTAAATATTTGGCCAACTCAATACTTGGGACTAGGACCAGTGGGTCACGTGGGAAATTTGTGTTTATATTTATAGGAAACCGAACTGATTTCCAAAGTGACTGTACCGTTAATGTGGCCCTTCGAGGTGAAGCGGGCAGGCGTGAAAACCCTGTCTAGGGGCGTGGTGTATTCCTGATTCTCTGTTTGCTCCCTCAGTGCTAATCTCCATCCTTTGCCCTGTTCTGCACCCTGGAGCTTTCCCCTCGCTGGCTGTGTCATCTTAATTTCCTTGGGCCGGCCCTCGGTTGGGTTTGCCAGTGGAACGCCCTGGCAGAAGATTGGGGGGTTGCCATCTTGGTCCTCCACCTACCTGCCTCTCTCAGCCCCTACTCCTCGGCTACATGTATTTCCCCGCGTCTCAGCCCAGAGCCTGGTGCACGCCGGGTGGTCCACCACTGTTTGGAGAACACATACTGGATGTCTTCCCAAGACCAATCACAACACAACCCTGTCCAGAGTACGCCACTTTCCCCAGTAGAAACCATCTCCATCGGGTGGCCATCACCCTGTCCTCCATCCACGCCGGGCCCAATTCACTGCTCCGCACAGCAGAATATGACATCAGCAACCTCCGTGGCTAAAATGTACTTATTCTTTAAGATCCTTCTGAGCTCTACGGAGGAATCTTTGTCATTGCTGGAGGAGGTCATTGAGAGCATGTGACTGCTGGTAGGCTTTGGGCTGGACCCCGGCAATCGGAGGCTCCTCCCCCCTCCCCCATCCTCGGAATGTGCGTTCTTCCCATGGTTCCCACGGTGGGAGCTGTTTTCAAGGACGCAGCCTTGAGAGAACAGGGTGTGCTTAAAACCATCTGCACTGTGTACGTGACTGAACCCAGGTAAGGCCTCTGTATAAACTTTCAGATTTAAACACAGCCTGGTATCTAAGTTCCCTTGCTTATTAATGCTGCCACCTACCATCCTGGAGTGTGCTTTGCCTCTTTCTTCTCTCTCCTTGTCCTCTGTGTACAGGGACCAGTCTCAGATTTCACCTAGGAAGCTCTCGAGGTTTCAAGCCAACAGTTAAATCATCTGCTTTCTTCGAAATTTTTAGCACCTACGTTTAACTGGCGCCAGATAAAAAAAAAAAGCACTGTGTTCTCTTTTGCATCACTTACTGTTGTTTTGGAAGTGCTGGTCGTGACTGAAATCCCAACTGAATCACGACTTTCGTGAGACCAGTGACCAGGCTGGGCCGGAGCACAGCGTGAGAGCCCAGTGTTTACTGGTAACTGATTAATGTGTGACATCTTTATTTTTTGCAGGGTGGCCTTTGACACCAGAAAACCATGCACGAAGCTGAAATCCTTGATTTGAAAACTGCAGAAAAGGCTCTGGTGCCTGAAGATGTGGGGCTGCATCGGCCCTCTTGCCTCTCCTTGGAGAATCTGTACCTTAGGGTCACACAGTGGATGGTCAGTTCCCATGGGCAGAACCTGCCTGGATATAAGCCAATATCTTTAAATGAGACGACCCAGAAAGAGTTATACTTTTCTATAAACTTGCTTATTGGTTTTCTGAGAGGTGGCCAGATGGGGGTAATTTGCCAGCTTAAATAGATTAGAGCTTGATGGAATACCATCTTCCCGCCTTCCTGGGGCACCCTTTGAGCGTGCCCTGACCCCCTCTTTGCTTTATCTCTCTCCCTAGCACTTATCATGATCTGACAAACTGTATATTTCATTTGTTCATTTCTTTGTCTTCCTCCATGACAACGGGGATTTGTGCTTCATTCACAGCTGTGTCCTTAGTGCCTGGAACAGTGCCAGGCACTGAATGAATGGATGCATGAGTGAATGGATGCATGAGTGAATGGATGCATGAATGAATGAGTGCCTCCGTCAAGAACCAGCAAAGACTTGGTGATGAGTGGCTGACACACAGTGGGTGAGCCCAGCTAGTCTGTTCATGGTTCTCTCCAGCACCATGTGGAAGGGGGTGACATAGCAAGCACGCCTGGTGCCCCCAGCAGAACTCCTGGGCTCAGCTCTGATTTCAGCCCAGCCGCAGCACCCGGAATTCTGGGCAAGCTCAGGTTGACCTCTCTCACGTGGGATGGGAAGGGCCTTTCCCGCTCTTCCCTGGAGGCTTCTCTGATGCATAGGAACCTGGTGGGCCCGGTCAGGGGCAGCCACAAGGCACCTAAGCAAACAACCCTTGAGGCAACCCTCCACCTATGGGGGGCAGGAGCTGGTGGATAAAGCCTCCAGAATTGCGTTGTTGGTGGGCCATTCTAGAAGTGCTCTGTATGCATCTCAGAAGGTCTTTCTGGCGCTATATAGTTTTTTTCCTCCTTCTCTGAGTCACTCTTCTTCCTCCTTTCTTCTTGCTTCCTGGGTCACATCCCATACAAACTACCTTGTCTCAGGGTTTGCTTTTAGGGAAACTAACTGAAACAGTAGGGTGTTTAGATTTGCCAAAGGAAGAGTTACAGACTCAAACTCCAGCCGGCCTACCTCTCCAAAATTATTGTGTTAGCATTAGATTGGGAGTCAGAACTGAGATATTCCTCCTGGTTGTATGAAAGCCTGTGACTCACTGGGCAGTGCCAATGCTATCAAATGCACTTAAGGCCTCATCCTGAAAGTCACACCTTTTGGAAAAGCCACCTCAATTCCCGATGCACGTTTCTCTGTGCTTCTGACCTAAGACTTCTCATTTTCCTGTGAATGGGAACGCTTCGGAGTTGGCAAGTCCAGGGTGTTTCTCCTCCCTCCTGTTTCTGGTGAACTTGGATTTGCTCTCATTCACAGGTGCACAGCTCAGACAGAGCACACAGGTGGGAGGTACATAAAGCAGCCTCTCAGAGGCCAGACAGGGCCTCCATTCCCTGGCTGACAGCACCTGAGGTGAGCCTGGCCTTGGCGTGTCAACTCTACCGCCAAAACCCTCCTACTGGAGGGTCCTTCCAACTGGGCTTTAGGGCACCTGTGTAAGTGTATGACTTGAGTTTCATTTTTCAATGATTGAACTATTTCACATTAATTGGAAAAAAGCCATTCACGAGCTCAGAACTATCTTATGTCAAATCCAACAGCATGGAGATCAGTGCATTATTTTTGTGTCTCATGACTCTGCCTAAGGCCGCTCCTACCATTGTTCTGCTTACTTGTGAACATGCTATAGATATGTCTTTGATAAGACACCTCATGTCTTTGATAAAATACCTTGAGTCTTGGAACTGGAAAAGAGTCAAACCCACACATGCCCACTCCGGTGAGATTGCAAAAGACAAAGCATGTCTGCACCGTGCATGTGATACCTGCCTGTTTTAGTCACGTTGCTCTGATGAACTGTGAGATAGCAGGTCCTATGATGATAAAACTGTACGATTGGTTTTTTGGGGGGTAGGTTTATGGGTGCTTGTCATCCAACTTTCTTAGTTAAAAAATTTTTAGATATTGTTAGTGATCCAACTTTCTGCTGCCCCTCATGCAGCCTTCTGGACAGTTTCCCTGAAAACTGTCTTGAGATTGTTGATCCAAGATGTCAAAAGCAAACAACAAACAAATCTATCATTTACAGTGATTTACTCATGGAATTTTGGATTTTCTGCATAACCAACCAAAACATGGAGAACAAATCGATTGCTAAAGCTGATATATGACTGCAACTCTTGACCTTCAGCTCTGATTTGAGGTATTTCTATTTATCAAAATTGCCTCCTTTATCATTAGTTTGTGGTGTACTTTTGAACTTACAAATAGCTAATGGTAAATATTGCCTTTTTCTGTTTAATATACTGAGGGTCTGTGTAAAATTTAATTTTACAGGGCTCCTGCTGCTAAAAGAAAAATTCTGAAAACCACTCGTAGGCACATCCTGGGGGATGGAGTGAACTCCTATTCGTGAGATGAAAAAGCATGGTCTCTTCAAAGTCTGATTAGCTATTACCTGGCACCTGGGCTCACTCCCAATCACCCCAGCTCCTTTACTTCTCTTTACAGTCACTGGCCTCTTCGTCTTTTTCTACTGGAGGTGGAGAGGAAAATAAACGGGACATATCAAAAATTAAAGGACATTATTAAGGGTGCACTCTTTAGTTGGTAAACACTTTCTGGAGGTCAGATCACTGCCCATATTGGGTTTGGCTGGTTAAATTGCAAGGCTAGGGATGCGAAACAGAGGAAGTAAGACATTGTTACCTATAGCTGCTCCTTCATCCTCTACATTTTATCCTAAAGCCTATGAGTTATCCTGCACATTTTTATTTGGAAGCCTGTCATTTATCCTGTTTACCCTGTAGCCCATGTGTTTTCAATAATTAAAAGATCAAGTCTAGTACTTCAGAGCATCCACCTCATCTCATCATAAACCAGAACCTAAACTGACCTTCTTCATGATGCGAAGGGTACACACAGAGATGCACAGTTGTTATCTATTTTTTTTTTGCATTTAAGCCATAGGGGGGAAAAAACAAAGGAGAAGTTCTTTCAAAGTAAAGAATAAAGTTCAATGCAAATATGACTAATGACTTTCGGGTGAATATTGTCTGTTCAGCACCAGTTAGTAAGAGATTTTTTTTTTTTTTTTCCTGAAGGGATCATACAGAAGAATCTTACACAGCATGTCTGGGTCCGAGGCTAAGTCTGGACAATCTGGAGATGTGGAAAGAGACGAACCAGTTGGAATGGTTGAAGATGATACCCTGGGAGCCAGACCCGTGATGTCGTGGGCACTCGGGCTTAACTGGATTTCCATATATGGAGATCATTTCTTATCCACCAATTTAATGCCAACGGTTTATTTAAAGCCAGTGATTTGGAACTTGGAATTTAGAGTCATGATATAAGTGATGCCTAGACTCTTTTTGCTTGTGCTACATATTACAGTTGCCCTGCACAGAGTGACCCCAAAGAAAGTTGCAAATAGTGGTTGTGGTACAGAGAGGACCGTTACTCTGAACCGTCAGTCTACTCTCTGGGTGAGAAAATTGGGTAGGATTAAAGCAGTGAAAGAAACGAAACAAAAATGGAAGGAGTACGTGGACAGCATTGCTATGGCTTTTAACTATTTATGCAAAGCATAACCTAATAGGAATGAGAAAACCCAGGTTCTGCCACTAACCACACGCAGGACTTGGATAAGCCTGTTAACCTCTCCCCTTGGTTAGGACATGATGTCAAGCCTGTCCCTGTGCAGACCCGCGAGGATGGTGACAAGTGGGGAGCAATGCCGACTCTTTTCATCTTAATGCGTAACCGTAAGAGTCAAGTGGGTAGACGGCCCTACGTGCCCTTAGCCCGTTCTAGCTCCCAACCTCCAACATGACTGTTTCACGTTTCCTTCCTCAGGCATCAATGTTTCCTCCTTTTTCTCAGAGAACAGAAGCAAACAAATGCAACCCCCTCATGGCTCTCCCACCTGATCTGCCCACCTACCTGCACCTGGACCCAAACGCTCTGCCTTCCTCCTGACGTCATGTTGAGGCATCACGTTCTTCCTGATGATGCACTATCTGTCTTCTGATCAAAGGTCTGCCCCTCCATTAATCCACTGCGTTACAGGTCCTCTTCCCTCTTTAGGAGCATTGCTTCTGCAACGGTTCCTCTTCCCTCTCCTTTATCATCAACTTTTCCCGTCTACTGGCTCATTCCATTCAGCATATAAAGATGCTACATCTCCTATCTTATAAAAGCCTCCCTGGACCACGTAGCTTTCTTCAGTTACTGTCCTGTGTCTCTACAAGCCCCTACAGCAGACCTACTCTGGGGAGTCTTCTGCAGTTGCTGTATCCACAGCCTCTCTTCCCATTCTCTCTCTGACCCACTCCAATCAGACCACTTCACTGACAATTTCTTTTGTCAAGTCACCAATGACCTTCATGTCGCCAAATTCAGTGGTCATTTTTCTGTCTTCATCTTACTAAATGTGTCAGCAGCGTTTGATGTAGTTACCCACTCCGTCCTGGGAGATCATTCCTTCCTTCACTTTGCTCTCAGGACACACACCAGAGGCTCCTGGAAGCCTTCCTTTTGGTCTCTTCCTATGGTGCCACCTCCTCTTCCCTATCTACATGGGGTAGCTCTCCAGGGCTTTGCCCTTGGACCTCTTCTCTTGTCTCACCCATCCCTGGGCGCCTTTACCCATTCCCATGGTTTTCTGTGTATAGGCTGGTAACTCCTAAACTTATACCTCAATCTTAACTTCTTCTCTCAACTTGAACTTGGCGTATCCAGTGGTCTCTTGGACATTTCTGTTTGGATGAATCGTAGACATCTCACACTTTACATGCCTAAAACTTTGCTTTTGATTTCTGCCTACCTCCCCTCCTCCTCAAGTGAAACCAAAAGCAAATGAATACACACCACCTATTACTTTCCTGGTCTTCAGGATTTTAAAAATGGCGACATGAGTCTTTCAGTGGCTCAGACCCCAAACCTTAGAGTCATCCTTGGCATCTTTCTTTTTATAGATTCAGCAACCAACCCACTGGCAAATTCTGTCAGCTTTTTTTTTTTTTTTTTTTTTTGCGGTACACTGGCCTCTCACTGCTGTGGTCTCTCCCATTGCAGAGCACAGGCTCTGGACGTGCAGGCTCAGCGGCCATGGCTCACGGGCCCAGCTGCTCCGCAGCATGTGGGATCTTCCTGGGCCGGGGCACGAACCCGTGTCCCCTGCATCGGCAGGCGGACTCTCAACCACTGCGCCACCAGGGAAGCCCAGTCAGCTTTGTCTTAAGAGTATATCACACATCTGGCGACCTCTCACCACCTCCACTGCTGGCCCATGAGTCTCTCCTGAACTATGTCAATAATCTCCAGAATGTCCCATTCCCTGCACAGAAGCCAGAAAGTTAATACTCCCTAGATCTTATCACTCCTTTGCTTGAAAAAAAGCTTCCAAACACATCGAACTTATATTTTTGTATCAGTGTCAAGAATAAGTAACATTCTATTGTCTCCAGGACGGAAGATGTGATGTATAATGAGATGAGATAAGATGGACTCTTACTTCTCTTTCAGAGATGTAATTTCTCCTGAAATCCTATTGGGAGTTTACTTTTCTTTTTTAATTGTCAAGTTTTACTGGATTTCTTTTTTTTTTTTTTTTTTTTTTTTTTTTTTTGGCTGCGTTGGGTCTTCGTTGCTGTGCGTGGGCTTTCTCTAGTTGCAGCGCGCGGGGTTCTCATTGTAGTGGCTTCTCTTGTTGTGGAGCACGGGCTCTAGGCGTGTGGGCTTCAGTAGTTGCAGCACATGGGCTCAGTAGTTGTGGCTCGTGGGCTCTAGAGCGCAGGCTCAGTAGTTGTGGCGCACGGGCTTAGCTGCTCCGCGGCATGTGGGATCTTCCCGGACCAGGGCTCGAACCCGTGTCCCCTGCATTGGCAGGCGGATTCTTAACCACTGCGCCACCAGGGAAGTCCCATCTGCTAAGTTTTTATTTAATTCCCGGGTACATCCTTTCTTCTTAGATACTAAGCTCCTTGATGATATATTTCTTTGGTTCACCAGAGCATATGACATTCAGTAAATATTTGCTTAGTGAGTGAAGTGAACAGTGGGCTTTAGAGGGTATTCACTTTAATTTCGTCACCTAGATGGCCCCCAGCATTGAAGATGCTGGTTTTCAATCTTGGCTTTCTCCTGGTGACACCCTGTCAAAGTTAGCCACTGGTTGTAAAGGAAGACTCACCCTTGGACTGTAATGTTTCGCATCTACCTGGCCCTGGGCTGAGCTAGACTTTGTCACCGCAGGCTGCAGGCAGGCCATTGCTGCAGGACAAAGACGCTGCCCCCAGGAGCAAACTCTATACATGGCTCCCTACGCAGAACCCAGCAGGAAAGATGCAAGAATGACAATCGGGTTGCTCAGTGGGTTCTGCATTGTGGATAAAGAACAATTCCTGACAAAATGAGGAGGTTGAAGCCGTTCGGAGATTAAAAAAAAATACTGCCTGTCATTCTATGGCACGGAGCTATATTCGAATTTTATCTGGTGGATGTGATTCTCTTTGATCAGGTTGGCCGTTTGAAGGGATTTGGAGCAGAAGAGATTATCCCAACTTTGAGCATAAATCAGGGGCTGTGGGCTGATGGATGCCTGGCAGTTTCTTATGATAATGTATGATTGGGGGATGATGGGGAAAATACCACAGCCTTATCTCAGTGCAGCAGCAGCCAATGAGGGGGGGAAAGAGTCTTGAGCCCAAAGGGAAGGGGGGGGTGGGGGCACAAGAGTAGGTTTTTGTTTTATTTTCTTTAAAGAAATTGTGAAACTGAGCTAAAAATGCTCTGGGCCACGGCTAGAAATGCAGCATTTCAGAACCTGACAGTGGCCAAGAACCAAAATAGCCTGGCAAAAGTGACTGTAACCCTTTCTCCCTGATCCTGTTTGCTGTTGCTAGAATTTCAGGCAACACTAAGCCCTCTTTCTGGGTATCCCTTAGGTGTGAATACGGGAGAAGAAACTTCTACCTGCCTCCTGTGGCCTCTCCTGTTAACACTCGAGACTAAGGGAAATTCTTGTCTTCTGGGAGGTGCACACACCGTGGTCTGGGACCACAGGTTACTCTCGGAAGGATCCAGGGGGTTACCTGGGGTCCCTGGGAGCACAGAGCCATTCTGCACCAGAGCGAATGAGCAGAATCTACCGGCACTGCCTTTAGCGCATGGCACTCCATCTTTACAGCCGCCAAAAAAGAAAGAAAATGGAAATGAGTGTGATCTTAGACAGATAGTATATTACCACTGATTTAATTTTTAACCATGTGAATTCCAGTGTCTGGCCCAGTGCTTCCAATGGCCTCTGCCTGCTTCACTGGCCTCTGGGACACATGTCCACAGGTACCTCTTTCCTCTAAGTAAGGCCAGAGAGACGATGGGGTGATGGGGACAGTAGGCTTCTAAAATAAGAAATGCATAAATCAACTATGCTCCAATAAAAGTTAATTCAAAAAACAAAAAACAAAAAGAAATGCAGTCAAGTGACCAATCCCTCCATAAAAGACGGGAGTCAGCAGGTAGATTTTAGGCGCTTGCCCACCAAAGTTAGCTCCTACCCTCCCACAGAAATTTGGAGCTAGGGTGCGCTCTTCCTTGGTGATTCCTTTTCAAAGACATACTTCCCAGGTCCTTGAGAAAGGCATCCCCTGGTGGGAAACCTGGCAAGAGGCTTAACTAACTTTTAAAGATTTATATACATTTCAAAAAGAGAGAGGGAGAAAGGACTTACAATTATAAGTTTTCTTAAGTAAATGTTCTAAGAAAAGGGGAGCAAATAATCCCGCTGACAAGAACACACTGAAAATTAGCTAACAGTATTTTCTTTGGATTATTCAATGAGGCAGCTCTCCGTTGTCCAGAGGATGGGCAGTTCAGGCCAAAAAGTAGGGTTTTGAGGGCTTTCTTTTGTGATTAGGCTGCAGCCGGACAGGAGTTCACAGGATGGGCATTGACAGCTCTTGAAACTCTGGCATTAAAATTTCTGGCCTTTGTCCCAGTTTCCTCACCATTGACCATGGAGTGTTGCAGCTCTGAATCACGGGTCCTTTCATACTTCAGAGAAGGAGGAGTCCTACCCCAGGGGAGGGGACCTCATGGCTTCCTGAGCCTGAGCCACCAACAGACACTGCCCTCCGGGTGATGATCCTCTTCCTTGCTGAGGTGACTCGGGACCACGTTTAATTTCTTCTAGAGACAACGCAAACAGAAGAAAGGGGTCTTTCTTAAGCCTTGTCACCCCTGCTTCACCATCTAAGCAGCATCGCAAAATGCCTTAATAGCTAACATTTATTGCCCACTGAGTACATGTCAGACACTCTTTTATTTTATTTTTATTTATTTTAAACATCTTTATTGGAGTACAATTGCTCTACAATAGTGTGTTAGTTTCTTCTTTATATCAGAGTGAATCAGCTATACATATACATACATCCCCATATCTCCTCCCTCTTGCGTCTCCCTCCCTCCCACCCTCCCTGTCCCACCCCTCTAGGTGGTCACAAAGCACCGAGCTGATCTCCCTGTGCTATGCGGCTGCTTCCCACTAGCTACCTATTTTATATCTGGTAGTGTATATATGTCCATGCCACTCTCTCACTTCGTCCCAGCTTACCCTTCCCCCTCCCCGTGTCCTCAAGTCCATTCTCTACATCTGCGTCAGACGCTATTTTAAATGCTTATGTGCTTTATCTTATAAAACCAGAAAGGGAAAGAAAGAACTAGATGTAACAATCTCAATCTATGCCTGCAAAGTCTAGATGCTGACCTAGAAACAATTTAGGAGAAATAATCCCAATCCTCTCCTCTGCACTCTCCTTATTGTCTGTGCTCCTAAGAGACCAACTCCACTTAAGTGGCAAATTATACTTCTGAACCTCTAAAGGTTTTCAAATCTTTCCTCCCCCCTAAATTTGGTACAGGCCTATGAGCTGTGCAAAAGTTCACACATTTCTTCTGATTTAATAAAATGGTGGTAAACAACAAGGTCCTATTGTAGAGCACAGGGAACTATATTCAATATCCTGTGATAAACCATCATGGAAAAGAATATGAAAAAGAATGTCTACATATGTATAACTGAATCACTTTGCTGTACAGCAGGAATTAATACAACATTGTATATCAACTATACTTCAATAAAATAAATTTTTCAAAAAATGGACAAAACTGTAAAAGTAAGAAGGCTCATGTGTAATTGCTCAGATAGTTGGGAAAAATGGACCAAACAGTCAGAAGGAGAAGCTCAATTGCAGAGACCTATCTGATGAACATTTACAGAGGATCCCAGAACAAGGAGGCTGGGCTGGACCCTGCAGAGCTACCCTGCACATTTCCAATCTGTAGAAAAGGCCCTCACCCTTCACATTTCCCTTGTCAGGTGGGAAAGGGGCTTGGTGGACTCCCAGTGTAAACGCTAAGATTGAGGAGCAAACAGAGAAGAACTAGACATGAAAGCTGCTTTGTATCGATCATCATACTGGACTGTTGCAAGGGTCATGGAGAGAGAGCTGAGGCCAAGATAAGAGGCGCATTAGAAGACCAAAGTCAACCGAGGAAGATGGTCGTGACCTACGGTAGATGTAACCCCAGGGAGAAAACAGGTCAGCCTCAAGTTCCAGGAAACACAAGAAGGCAATGACTACTCTTGTTCCTCTCACTGAGACTGAAGAGGATCCAGCAATTTGTAACTGGGTGAAAAGGGGGGCTTGGAAAGAAGTGGCCGGGCAGGCAGGCTTCTGAGAGGCGCGTGCTTGGGACCGCTGAGGTGGGCAGAGCCCGAGGCTGTCCCCCCGGGTAGGTTCACTCTGGGAAGAGGGGAGGCACCTGGCTTAGCGGAAGCGCCCACGTGAGCCCTGTCAGGGAGTAGATTTCAGGCATCATTCTGGGAAAGATGGACGACTTCTCAAGGAAACTAGGGCACTTCTGGTCCTCAAGGGTCCTCCGTTCCCCCCAGGGAAGGGGTCCTACGTGAGGTGAGTGGGGATTTCTTTCCTTTTTCTTGAGGTTGAGGTTGGGCAGTATTCTGTAGTTGAATTCTCGGTATTTCTATAGTTGGATTACTTAAGGCTCTTGACACTGTACCTGAGTTAAAATTCATAACAATCCCGAGGTACGTATTTCAACTATTCCCTAGGATTTTAAGAAAGGGCAATGTATTGATTAGGAATATTGTTTGGTGAAACGAAATACCTGCAAATTCACCAGGTAAAGGAAGGGAGGGGGTCAGAGTGTGTGGATGGCAGACTCTATTCCACCATTTCCTGTTTCCGACGTGTTTATAGACTGACAGCCAATACTACTGTGTTTTAGAACAATTTGCATCTACTCACGTTCTTCCCCAGCTGAACCGCTCTTTCCTCTTCTTAGTATCCAAACCCTTAGCATCTCTTCCATTTGAGGTTTCCCGTATTTTCACAGCTGGAGGTAACCTTTCCTTTCCTACCTGCCCCCGACCCCCTCTCTGCTTAGAATGTACCATTTAAAGGTACTGGCTAACTTCTTGAAATTTTTATTTAGCATCATTCTTTACGTACACATCTGAGCTCCCTTCCAGACTGCTACCTCTTTAATGTCTCTTGAGTAAGTGTACAGGGGGTCAAAAAGTTTAGGAGGGAATAAAAGAAAATATAGGAGGCAACCAAAAATTTTGTTGAACAACGAATAGATCATATGTTTAGAATATGAATGAAACCCCTCAACATGTGACTCTCTGAAATGTAGCTTTATGCAGTGTATCCAGTAATGCTGATCAAATGGACCTCATAACCTAACAAAGTTGACCAACTGAATGACAGTGGAGAGAGTACTGAACTAGGAGCCAGGAGAACTGGGTTATAGACCCTGATCTGTTGCTAACTAGTTGGTTAACTTCAGATAATATATGTCACCTGTTATCTACCTTCCACTCCATCTTGAATAGAATAACATGGTTGAATGAGATGATTTTTAAGGACCCTTAAGGATGTCGTGATGAAGGAATTAGTTTCACAGGGTGTTTGGTGAGTCAACATGTAGGATAGAATCACATCAACCATTTCCATTGACCTGTAGAGTGTTGGTGAATGGCTGCACAAGAATTCCATTGGGGAAAGGCCATGAAAATCTGGTCAGGAGTGGAGGCTTCTACAAAATTGGCTATAAAATCTGAAAGAGTAAGCGAGACAGCCATTCCTCATTAACCTGATGCTGAACCAAACTTTCTGTCCCAAATCCAGATTCTTTTTTTTCCTAATAAAAGTCCTAAACACTGATTTAGAAATATTTGGCACTCTGAATTTTCTAGGTATTTGCTATCTAAATAGGGTCAATACCATGAGCTAGAGATGCATCAGAGACATACTGCAGACAAATAGTTTGGGTTCTTTCTTGTTTCTGGGGCAGTTCTTAACAACACCAATACCTGGAGAGTCCAGCCTGATCCCAGACGCCACAGACAGCTTTGTTCTTTCCTACAAGTAAAGCCTCATTAGATAAATTACTTTTTCTTAGCCTAATGGATAGTCCTAATCCTGAAACTATTTTCTGGGGGCTAAAGATAACAATTATGGTGAATTACTTGACACCACAATCCTGGCAAATGAGGTAAAAATTTTTACCAAATATGCCTTATATATATATATATACTACAACTCTATGGATTTTGTTAGACTCACAGTCTTTTATGGAGATGAAAAAATTGGAGTACAGAGAGAGATGGGGTGCCCATTTCATTATTTATTTGTAGAGTCCTGAGCAATGAATTGGATTAGTAAACATTGATCCAATTGGATATTAAGGTGACAAGTACACCACACAGCTAATGACCGCTTGGTTATCTCACAATGGATTAGGCCAGGTTAGCTGGTCAACAACTGGCTCCATTGCCTTCATATTTAACCATACTCTCAGTGACAACACAAAATCAAAGCCATTATCTAAGTGGTTAAGTCATTCTTCCCATCGTATATGTAGAAAGTAACTTTATTTTATTTGGATGGTAGACCCACGTTGACAGATCCGGAGCAGCGCTCGATGCTTTGTGTAGTTTTAAACAATCAGGGTATCATCTTTGAAATGGATTCTCAATTTCTGCCTTCAAGGACACAATAGTTCATTCGTATCAGAGAGAAAAATGTCACCCATTGCAGCTGGCTTCACCCTCTGTCAAATTGCCTCATGTTTGAAATTGTCTCTTTCCGTTGCCCTTAGGAAACATTAAGTACATTGCTCTCCAGCACTCATTCCCTCCACCAATGGGTTCGTTTTCTACTGACTTGACTCACTGGGGCACTTCACCCCTGGGGTTTCTAAGGAAGCCTGAAATTAACATAGACTTGGCTAACGAACCCTTCCAGAGTAAACCATTCCTTCTTGTACATCCAGAAAACTGTGAACATCTTTATCCTCAGGCTCCCAAAGGCCTTCTTTCCTCATTAATTCTAAGTGCCTGAGTTATTCTTCAATTTAAATAGAGACATGCCAACTTACAGGTCTAGACAAATGAAGTGTGAGATTTTCCGTCCTTAGCCTCCTTCACCCTCACTCGGTTTAATGTGCTTGGTTGGAAAGTTGCTGGTGGACAAACACAAAACACTTTTTGTAATAGGGTTCTCCGGAGAAAAAGAACCAATAGGGTATATATAGATACACAGAAGAGGAGAGCTTTACTATAGGAACTGACTCACATGATTATTACGGAGGCAGAGAAGTTCCAAGATGTGCCATCTGAAAGCTGGAGACCAGGAAAGCGGTGGCATGATTAAGTCTGAGTCCAAAGGCTTGAGAACAGAGGGAGCCGATGGTGTAGGTCCCAGTTTGAGTCTGAAGGTCTGAGAAGCCGGAACACCGATGTCTCTGAGGGCAGGAGAACATGGGTGTCCCAACCCAAGCGAGAGCAAGTTTGCCCTTCTTCGGCCTTTTTGTTCTAGTCAAGCCCTTAATGGATCGGATGTTATGCCAATTGCATGGATAAGCGCCATCTTCCTTCCTCAGTCTACCGATTCAAATGCTAATCTCTTTGCAAACACCCGCACAGAAATAGTATTTTATCAGCTCTGTGGGTCTCCCTACGCCCAGTCAAGTTGACGCATAAAATCAACCGTCACATTTTGTAAGAGCAAGACAATTCAATTCAGAAGGTACAATGGTAGTGATTCCCTTTCCTAGCTGCCGGGCTAAAGTGGGTTTCTGAGCAGTTTTCTGGTCAGGGTGTTGGAGAGCATGGGGGCAGTAGCTGTTTAGATGGGGGGAATTATCAGGGAAAACACAAGAAATGAGGGTTAGCTTGTTAAAAAGATTGAAGCCTTGTCTGTTCCATTGATAAGAGTTTCTTGTGATTTAGAGTCAAACTTCTCTTCCTGGACTAGAGAGCTAGAGAGGAATACACACTTTCCAACAGAGAGCTCCCTTATAAATGTAAATTTCCCTTACAAAGGAGTAACTTCTACTCTGTTTTCAGAGCTGCTTTCGTGTCTGCTGTTTCTTAAAAACAATCAGCTCCAAATAATCCTTACGTCAAAGAGGCATAATTTGGGGTGGCGTACTCTGTTCCCCTTCAGCTGCATAGAGGAGCTTCTGGATAACTCCTGATGGGTCTGTAGACAAGTAGTGAGTACCACCTCGGCTGTCTCTCTTCTACACTCCACACTCACCTCCTCTTAGCCACTGTCTGGCCACACTGTAGGATGTGGCATGTAGCAGTGTGTGTGGTTCCTCCTGGGGTCGGTGGGGGAGGGAGGTCTCTGACTGCCCCCTGGCTCTGCCCTCAATGCCTTTTACTCACACTGCTTATTGGGATATTTCATCCACATTTCCTGCCTCTCCCCTCAGGTTTCACCCCAGGAGGGAAGGAGACCAAAAGCACCGGCATCTCACATCTTTGTCCCCCTCGATATGTCCCCATCCCTGCTCCTTCCGAGGACTTTCTTCACCTCTCCATGGGGGGTCTATGACACATTCCTGAGCTGGCATTTACCCAACCCCAATTACTAGGCCACATGGCAAAATGACTGCAGGGAAATGCAGTGTATAATGGGATGAGGGAACTTAAATTCAAAGTCTTCTCTGGATTATATTTGCTTTACGGGTATAGGATACAACGGAGCTCCAGTCTCATCTGAGGCCCTCTCTTCCGAGGACTTCTGAGCCAAAGTAGAAATGGAAAATATGGCATCTACCAAAGAGAGAGGGGTAGGAAGCTGGGGCTGCACGAACACTGCCAAAGCAATTAGAACCGGTGATCGTGATTATGATAGCCTTTGAGTTTATCGACACAGCAGCAATAAACAGCTGGTCACTTGGGACCCCAAACATAGCTTCATGCTGGGGACAATGACTGTTTTATCTACTTCTGTATCCCCAGCACCTGTGGGCGTCAATAGCAGCAGTAAGCGTGTGGAATGAAGGATGCGTGAGGCCAACGTGCAGAGAGAGAGAGAGAGAGAGCAGGACAGACACAGAAATGAGTGAAATAACCAAACAGCTGTAACAGCACAGATGCGAAGGGAATTCTCCAGCATGGCGGGGGGGGGAATTACATCGCACCACCCAACCACTTCCCCTGAAGATTATCAACAGACTTCTGAAGAATTCTGATAATCATCCAGTCAAGGGCATCCTAATCACCCTGAATTTTTACCAATTCTGCTTTTATTTCCCTTCTTTTATGACCTTCCCCCCCACCCCCCACCCCCGCACCGCTGGCCAACAGATTGCAGACTTAAGATAACAATATTTCACTTAAGATAAAACACCAGTTTTCAATACATCCAAGTGATTGGAGATGTCTATTAAAAAAACACGCTCAGCAAAGCCTAGAGGGTTGAGATAACATGTATCCCACCTCTTTTCAGTAGACTGAAATCATACATCCCACATCCTTATTCCAGCAATTAAAATGACACATTAATCATCTTCCTTCTTTTTGTTCTTATTTCATGTTACCCCAACTCCTCCCCAATCCTCTGGCGGATGCTGCCGGAACCATCTGAAGCAGGCCCACATGAACCCTCTGTGTTCCCACTAAGCTGTGTGAAATGCATCCACGGACCACATGAAACACAGTCTCCATGTGTCCCAGCGCAGCAAACACCAGGCGGCCCCGCCTTAGCCTCTTGAAGTGGACCCTTGTCTTCAGCGCCTCCAGGACTTACTTCTGTTCCCCATCTGTCTCTCTTGTCCCTACTTGGGTGAGCCCCCACGTGACCAAGCTCTACCTCGTGCTTTGCAAATCGGCACTTCTCAACCCTGAGATCTCAAGCAACTCCGTACTATTTTGGCAAGGTAACCAAACTTTGTCTTCCGAGCATGGCGGTTAGAAGGGGCATCCAGGAATTAGAAGCAAGTGATTTTGTCATGATAACCATTCATCGTTTGCCAAAGCAGTATCGATTATGCTCTGGCTGCAAGTAACCAAATACCAGAAGAAATGTTGCTTGAGCCACAGGAATCCAGAGCCGACGGGGGTCTCGTGGGTATGGCGCCCCAGGTTGCTTTCTCTGCGACTCCCTTAGTCTTCTCCCAGGGTCATCCACTTGTGGTCCCAAGGTAATGTGTCAGCTCCAAATTCGGAGTCCTTGTAGGACAGTGTTCAAAGTGGGGAGGGGGAGAGGGCTTCTCCATAAGCAAGTCTCTCTCTCTTTTATCAGAGCAAAAACTCTTTCTCATAACCAAAGCTCCCTCGTTTTCCTAGCAGGTTTTCCTATCAGGTCCCAGAGGTCACAAATGGATCATAAATCCACACCCCAGCCACAGGGGAGCTTGGGGATGTGAGACTCAGACATTGTCTTCTGTAGTGGGAAGAAAGCTCTGTATTAGCCATGTCTTTTACTCTCTGTATTCTGATGCTTTGACACCTCGGGTCTTACCGACCCTGGAAACGCGGCCTGTCCCAGGGTTAGCGTACAAGTACAGAGAGTAAGTGGCTCACGCACTTTTCGGACGCAGACCAAGCAATCCAGGACCCACACGCCAAGCACCTCCTTTACAGGCGTCTCACATTCAGCCTACTATTTCTCTACCCTAATCATCCCAGGGCCAGGTACCAGACAACTAGGGACAGCCCCTATGCCCCAGAGTCCACTGAAACTATTCAAACTAGCCAGTCCAAAATCTGCTTACCCTGCCTCGGCTGTTCCTTCCCAGAGAAACCACAATCAAGGCTCATGCCGACAGCCCCTCCTTCTCCCTCTGACTCCTGACCAGCTTTGGTGTACCGCCGTGTGGCCCTCCCTGAGGGTCCCCTGCTCTTGAAAACTGTGAGCAACAAAACCTCTTTTCAATGGCAGGGTTTTCCTGATCTGTTGGCCTCACTGAACCTCACATTTTCTGTGAATACACTATATTTCAGAACAGGCTTTGCTGACAGCAAACGCTTCTGCAAGAGTTTTTCTCTTCTGGGGGAAAATAATGAAAGGAAGCTTCTTTCTTTCTATATAAAAGGACTTATCCTAATTACCTATTGCTGCACAAGAAATTACGTGAAGACTTAGTGGCTTAAAACAATGATTATTTTATTATCTCTCATGGTTTCTGTGGGTCAGGAACCTAAGCAGGATTCAGATGGACAGTCCTGGCTTCAGGTCACTCACGTGGTTGCCGTCAGGCGTGTCTGCAGCTGCAATAGCACAGGCTGAAGAAGCTTGGTCAGGCATTGTGCTGTGCATGTGTATTATCTCAGTTAATCTTTTGTATCCATCCTTGGAGACACATATGATTAATTAACATAATTCTACAGATGGGGACATGGACTCACATAGTTAAGTAATTCGTCAAGGTTACCTCGTTGCTAAATGGCCTCATTACTCAGGAGAGCAGCCTCTCTCTCTCCTGCAGTCATTCTCCATCATGTTACTTTATTCTGATGTCTTCATAGCACACACTGATGTTTGAAACAATCCTGTGCACTCATTCGTCTTGGGCTAATTTGTCTCTGTTTCCCAGTGGAACGCAAAGTCCTTGAGAGCAGGGACACGGCTCATCTCACTCACTTCTTCATTCCCAGAGTCCAGAGCAGGGTCTGGCCCATTGCATGCGCTCAGCGGATAGCTGCTGAATGATGCCCAGAGCTTGGGTTTGCCCTCTGTTTTGAACGACAGCATGGTCACCCGGGTGGCACACGTTGGTCCCTCCTGCCACAACTCCAGACCCTAGAAACTGTACCACCTGCCTGAAGGCTGTTCCTCAGCTTTGACTCTTCGGAAAGTCTCTCTTTCCATCCTTAAACATGTCTCCCAAAGCCTACCAGTGACGGTTGGGAATTCAAAATCCACCTCTGCTGTTCTCCTTGTTTCTCTTTTCTTTTCCTGTTTTCTTATTCTTCGTCCCACCTCCGCCACGATTATCAAGCTATGGCATTACCGGTCCTTACAGCCCAAGATCGCCGTAAACTGAAGACTTCCTCCTTCACCCAGGACACCTGAAGCAGCCTGCTCAACTATTTAGTGGTAGGTGATGGGCAGACAGTGCAGCAGGAAATTAGGTCTCCCCTCCCCCACTGTCTTCCCTTGGAGAAAACGACCAGAAAAGGCTTTGTAGAGTCACACACACGCACGCACACAACATTGTATCCCCTAAGCTTCATTGACATACATTGTCTTATTTCCTGGATGGCCTGAGTTTCTCTGTGTGGCATTTGCTAAGTGGGAAGGAGGGTAGGGCCCTCCGGGGAGAGGACCCCAGACATTCTGGCTTTCCCTCCTTCAAAAAACACAGGGAAGTGTGCTTTGGGGGATTCAGCGTCCTTTTTTTTTTTTTTTTTTTTTTCCGGTACCCGGGCCTGCGGAGCACAGGCTCCGGACGCGCAGGCTCAGCGGCCATGGCTCGCGGGCCCAGCCGCTCCGCGGCACGTGGGATCTTCCCGGCCCGGGACGCGGACCCGCGTCCCCTGCATCGGCAGGCGGACGCGCAACCACTGCGCCACCAGGGAAGCCCTCAGCATCCTTTTATGACAACCGAGTTGGAGGCTTGTGTGTGTGTGTGTGTGTGTGTGTGTGTCAGAAGGTGCAATGCTATAACCTTGGTAGCAGCCACTTTGTCCTGACGATAAACCTCTAAGCCAACCATCATTTCCCGTGTGAGGGGGAAATGTATTTTCTTTTATGACTTTCACTATGGGGTCAGGGTTCCGGGCTCATGGTATGGCACAGTTCTCATACATTGTGTTGTCATAATAGGGCTTCCGAAATTGTACTGAGCTTCCTTGGGGACCAGGTATTTTGGTGGGCGAGACAGAGATCAGTATTCTCTGTGGGTGGTCTGAGGTGGCAGTCTCAGAGGGTGTGGAGGTCAGTGTCCTGCTGGCTAACAGCCCCTCATAGCAGGGTCTTTCTGGGGACAGCTCACTGACAGAAGTGAAAGTTTGCCTGTGCTGTTCATTCTAGAGAACACCCCTCATGATGCTGCCATTTTTTATTGGGCCATTACAGCTCCCCGTTCAAGGAAGAATTCTACCCTAACTTTGTGGAGGATCTTGAATGGCAGCACTTTGCCAGACATGCTGGATAGATTGTGCCAGGTCCCGAAGGCAACTGCTTTTCATACAAAGCCTTGAGCCAGAAAAAAGAGCATAAATCCGGCTGAAGCATTTCAAAATCTGGAAGCAGAATAAATTCCAGACCAGAGTCATGGAACAGTAATTCTCTTCACACACAATCGTCCTCGCTAGCAGAATGTGTTCTCCTTCATAGGCAGAAAGATGGAATCACGGAAGAAAAGAGTGGCAAGAGGCTTTGAAGACCATCGAACACGCCCCACCCCCCCCCAATTTTTCTCATGATTTGAGGAGGCAAAGTGTTTCTCCCAAGGCTGCATTGTAGCAGAAACTGGAACCCAGGGGGTCCTGGTTCCTGCTAGAGCGTATTCTCATTTTGCTGTTCAGCCCACTGACCTACCATTAAGAAATCTGAGATTAGAACACATTAGGAGAAAAAGGAGAGCTTTTGGGGGAAAAAAAAAAAAAAGGCTAGTCTGATTGTCCCACTCTATGCTTCAATAAACTGAGACCCAGAGATTCAGAGTGACTTGTTCCAGAAAGAAGAACTGACACTTTAAGTGGACACCTTCACATCCATCCTCAGGCTGGTGCTCTGTCCCCTAATTGGGTGGCGTGGACCTTCCTTCAGACCAAGATGTTTCCATTCTTCTGAGGGTGAAACGGGGACTAGGAAGAAGCAGGTGCTGAAAGTTCTAGTGACTTCGGGAAGCAGGTAAATCACTTTCAGAAGAGAAACTGGCTGACTTTGAGAGAGGAAGGAGAGGCTTGGGATGTGGTGAAGGACAGAGCACAGTCCCCAGTTCAAGATATTCCTGTTCAAATGTTTGAAACGCTATGTCGGCCAAGCTCAGCTCACCTCTGGCCAGTTTGTGACCTCCGGCGTGGCTGCATAAAAAAACTCCCTGTAATGATTTTCTTAGTAGGGGAAGTGGTACTTTTGAGTGTGTTGCCTTATGGAACTTGAACGTGCCCTTTGGAAGCCAGAGGGTTTGAGAGTAGTAACTGTCTCCATGGCCCTCTGTGTCCAGATGCTTCTTTCACGTTCATCCAGCCCATAAACTGGCCACTGCGTCCTGTGGACCTGGCCCTAGCACCCGTGCCAGGGAACAGGGATATACCATCAAGGAGATACTGAGTTAACATATACACACTACTACATATAAAATAGGTAACTAATAAGAACCTCCTGTAGAGCACAGGGAACTCTGCTCAGTACTCTGTAATGGCCTATATGGGAAAAGGATCTAAAAAGAGTGGCTATATGTATATGTATAACTGATTCACTTTGCTGTACGCTGAAACTAACACAACATTGTAAATCAACTATACTCCAATAAAAATGAATTAAAAAAATAAAATAAATGCATAGAAAAAAGTGGCAAAAAAAAAAAAAAAAAAGGAGATACTGAGATCCCAGTGACTATGGCACTCTAACTGGCTTATTGTGTTTCGTTTACTCAACATGGGAATTCTACCCCCTCCCCGCCATCAGGTTATTTTGGGAATGCTTTAGGGGCATGTCGGGAATTTATTCACAAGCAGTCCTCCCGCCCCAGCCCATTTGTAGAAGTAAATTCCCCTGGAGCCCCTTGGTGGGTACCTGGTGCTCGCTGCAAGAATACCAAGCCTCCTTTGGGGGCTGTCTCCCCAGGTTCCCAAAGCTGCCAACCCTTGATCCACCAGAGAATTCCCTGGGTCCTTCCGAGATGCCCAAGCAGTGAGCTCATAGAGAAAGTGCCCAGCATTCAGCAGTGTCTTATGCCTCCCAAGTTGCCATGGAAACCCCCCTCAGTTCCCGACTGCGGGCCCTCTCTCTGTGGGCACGGGAGCTGCTTCTCGGGGTCGTCTTGGTACACACACAACACCCTGTCTTCTCTGTTTTCCTCTATTCCTCCTAAGCAGCCACGTGCAACATTCCTCCTTGTACGTCACCTCTTCCCATCAAATCAACCAATTCAAACCGATGGCTGAGAGCCATTGGCGTTCAGACCATCCATCGCTGTTGGCCTCTGACCCCCAGTTCAGGCTCATCCAGGACACCGCCCCTCCCCAGCCACGGCTCTGTATGCAGAGCTCTTGTTTGGTCCAGTCCCTTCCAGTACTGCTCTCCAGATGGCGTGTGCTCCCCTCCAAGGGAAAGCCAGGCAACCCATTCTGATGAGAGAGGAAAACACGTCGAACTTCTCTCTACCTGGCATTTAAATAATTTCTAAGGGAATTGGTACTATTTACTATTGCAGTTGACATGGTACATTTCATGATTTGTGAACAAAAATGTAATTCTTGGGGTTCCAGCCTAAAAACAGTTTATTTAATTTTTTGGACCACTGTCTTAGAGCATGGCTTAATAATGTTTTTAATAAAAGTCAAGCATATGATTTAGAAAAAGTCTGAGTGCAATATCTGTAAACAAATGGTCAAACAAGACTCTAAAGTCCTAAAAAAAAAATCTTATTGCTATGGGTGGCTAAGTATCCACCTCTATGTTCAGGTCAGGTTCTTTGATCTTCACAATACAAAGCCCACCTTCTTCAACAATAATCATAGCAACAATAGCAACAGCAATAATAATAATAACCATTTATGGAGTAATTACCAAGACCCAGGCTCTGCTCTAAGCATTTTATGGGTATCATCTAACTGCATTTTCATAATAACTCTATGGGGTGGAAATGAACTTGTTTTACTCACAAAACTTATGACACCAAAGGCAATGTGTCTTTTCCAACAACCTTCTTCAACCCTCCTCCAGCAGCTGGTGTCCTCCAGTTCAATTCAATCCTGACATTATTTACCCAGAGTTAACATCAGTGACTCCACGTTCAGGGCTCCGTCCTGCAAGACTGTCCCCACTTCACATGCCAGTCACAAGCCCCAGGTTGTCACTGGTACTTCTGACCAACTGGCTATAAATTCAGAGGGTCTCCACACCCCCTTTGCAGTTTTGATAATTCTCTAGAACAACTTGAAGAACTCAGGAAAGCACTTTACATACTGTTACACCTGTGCACCCGAAACTAACACACCATTGTAAATCAGCTATTCTCCAATCAAAATTAAAAAATAAAATAAAAGACTCAGCACCAACACTGGAGATTAAATACTGGCCAATGCATGTCTTCTCGTCAATACTTCCTGCCCAAGGTCCTATTTTGCCCCCAATGTGGGAGCTAGTAAGTCTGACTCTTGAAGTCATTGCACAGGCACCGAGGAGGCACCAGATGAGGAGCAGATATACAGACACAGGCTTGCAGAAGACGCATATCTGGAAGCCCAGTTAATTAGCAAAAGCTTGATTTGGTGAGGGAGCAATTAGCGAAAAGGGACTAAAGTCGGGGACTGATAGAATTGTCACCATCTGTGACAAGCTGGGGAATGTAGCTCATGTTTGGTCAGAGCCCAGCAATTTTTTCTGGTTCTATTTCTCATAGATTGAGAGGGAAGCACATAAGTTCATGTCAACCTATTTCTCTTTTATTTTGCTAACTTTTTCTTTTTCTTTCCTTTTTTTTTTTTTTGTCGCACCGCACGGCTAGTGGGATCTTAGTTCCCTGACCAGGGATCGAACCCGTGCCCCCTGCAGTGGAAGCGTGGCGTCGTAACCACTGGACCACCAGGGAAGTAGTCCCTATTTTGCTAACTTCTTAGCTAGTTGTGATGTCCAGCCAATATCTTGCCCAACTGGGGCTTAGAGCAATTATTCTCGATTCTAGTATCACAACATTTTACTATGGACTGTAAAAAGTCTCCCTCTTAAGGTTTGAGGAGAAAACTGAATTAATTGTTCCCTGACAAAAAAAGGAGAAAGTCGCCTGTAGGTGATGAGCTCTAAGAAACAGATATCTTAAAGCTCTCAGGTATATGCTGCCAGGAACGAAGTTCAGTCAGATTTGATTAAGTGAATTAGCAAATTTATTTTCATTAGCGACACAGTAATTTAGTTGTAGCCTGCGGAGGGTTAAAATAGGTTTCAAGCTTGAAGAGAGCTATGGAGATTCCCGTTTACCACGGACTAAGATTCATAGTTAATTGGGATACTTTATGGTTCGCTGGTGGCCAAATAAATCTAAACAAGAAAAAATGTGTTTATTAGCAGCCATCTTTCTTCCCAGGGAGTTAATAGCCCTCTGAATTGTGCATGCTACATAAAAACGATTATGCATTCTACGTGGCAATGATTATTTTATGAGAAAATAAAGCCAAACAGAAAGTAATAGTTAAGTAACCAATTTACCAAATGCTGTACAAAAAATAAAGCCTCTTCAGATGATTTCCAGGGTTCTCATTAGTTCAGTGAGAGAGTGTTAAAATATGCACATTTTCTCTAACTGTAAAGCTATTTTTGGTATTTCCTAACAGAGAACTCTGCCTTAAATAAAACAAACAGGGGACTGTTACTGAAAAAACAGGATCAGGGTTGACCCTTCTTTACCTGGCATTACCTCTTTGCTGCGTCCGTGAGAATTTTCACTTCTTGGAGAAACTGGATGAAGCATTGCTTCCAATTACTTTCTACAGAAGATGGAATCTTAAGTGAGAAAACCCTGATGGGCTTTGGGAATTCAAGACTAGAGGTGAAGTTAGTTAAATTGCTCTACATGTGTTAGGCAAGAATCTGGAATTTTGAGGGCAGTTCTTTTTATTTATATTTTAATTGGCTGTTATGTCCCTGAAGTCTCATTTAAGCTATAAATTATCCTTCTGTCTCTTTCTATTCCCTTGCAGTTATGTGTTGAGGATACTGGGTCCTTTTCCTACAGAACTTCCCATCTTATTTTTCCTGATTGCATCCTTGTGATATGGGAGGATAACTCAAATTCCCTGTAACTTTGTAATTAGGTCTAAAGGCCGGTCAGATTCAGATTTGGTTTCCCCCTCCGCTCCCGCTCCTCCCCCCACAGGAGGTGGTGTATACTTTCATCAGGAGGAAGGTAATGTCTTGTCCCTCTTTTGGCGATGTTAGCAGCCATGATAATCATTATCTAGATCAAGTGTTGGCAAACCCAAGAGACAGATCTGGTCCACTGCCTGTATCTGCAGGTAAAGTTTTATTGGAACACCTACTGGTTTACGTATTGTCTATGGTTGCTTTTGCTCTGTAACAGCAGAGTTGACTAGCTGTGACAGAGACCCTATGCCTCACAAAGTCTGAAATATTTACCTTCTGTTTCTTTACCGAAAATATTTGCCGACCCCTGATCTAGATCCATTAATTTATTCAGTGGGGGGGGGGTTGGTGACATTCAAAAGTTGTCATTCATTTCTCACTTATTAGCTACAATACTTCTATTTTTTTAAAAGTCCCTTTGTAACCGTTGGGTATGACAGACTGTATAGGAAAGATAGTACACATATTTGATTCTTTGCTTTTTCTACTTTTAAAAAATAATGAAGTCGTTTTGTAGCATTCTCTAAAGGTGCCTGGTAGGGCTAATTTTTGTTTATTCATTTTGTCTTGTTTGAGAATTGTTACAAACGCATGAATTTAAACATATTTGATGTGTTTTAGATCGTCCTAATTATGATTACTCTTTTTGATGTTCAAGTTCTCTTCTTTTTAGCCATTGGGAGCCTAGACCATAGACTGGGTCCTTGGGATACAATCCTAGCAGTCTTGGGTAATTTTCTTGCTTTCTGGAATGACAACTATTCCTGACTCATATTTTTCCTGCCTCAGTCCTGAAATTAGCCATTTCTCTGAGAATCATTTAGTGGAAATGCTATTCAGAGACCTCAATCTGGGTGGTCATTGCTGTGGGTTGGTCATTGTTTCTAAGCCTTTTCAGTGGACAGAGGTAGAAAATATGTATTCTTTAAGTTAAAATACATCATGAATTCAGGAGCATACTTTCAATTTAGACTCAAAACTATAGGGTTTTTACTGAACCTTGTCAATATTACATTTATATATATCCTTCCAATCACACTGATGCTGTCAGTTCTCAATGACACCAACACAACCATACATTTGATGTACTCCACGCTATGGCAGTCCCAGCATGACAGTATTAACTTTACCACCAATTGACTGATTCCTAAAAAGTTTTTTTTTTTTTTCCAGTTCTTTTAGTCCTTGGGCTATCTAACACAAAATTTCACAAATTACTATCTGTCAAACTCCCTTAAAATAGTTTCTCACTGAGTGGTTCTGCCACTAATTGTATACAGAGTGAGGCTCATTTATTTCACTTTACTCTTGATATCTAGGGAATGCTTTTCAATTTAGTTTTGTCCTATAATTATGTAAAATATTTACTTTATTCTAGAGTCACATCCAAAACACCAGATATATTCAAATAAATCTTACCTCTTCCACCCTGTTCTCTCCCTCTCCCACAGGTAATCATTAAAAAATTTTTTTTTGTGGTTTGTCTTTCTATCGTTCTTTTTTAAAAAAATAAGCAAGTGCCCTTTTTTTTAAAGAAAAAGATAAACTGTAGAATAATATACATATGTTTCTCTTTTTAAATTTCTTTCACTTAACAATATTCCTTTGAGATTACATCATAGCAGTGTATATGAATGGTCTCCGAGATCCAACTGGGGAGGAATATGGAGGGGAGAGGGCAGTGGTCAGGGGACAGAAAAGGGCCAAAAAGATGGGAGAAGAATATAGTCAATAACATAACCATTCCCATGACCACCATGCTTTTGGTAGGATATTAAACTTGAGAAAACATTTTTTAACCGGCTTTGCTTCTCCTCTTGCCCCTCCCTCCCTTTCCTCTTCCTCCCCTTATTCTCTACCCCACCCTCCCCTCCTTTTCTTTCTTTCTCTCTCTCTCTCTGTCTCATAAAGAAGATGAAGCTAAATTCTGGGTCTGGAGGTGAGGAGTGAAACAGAGAATGTGTCCAGAGCTAAAAGCGAAGAGGACCATAGGTATGGAAGTCCCCGGGAATTAGAAGAACTAGGAAGCATTGTAGGCTTTTGAAGACCACAGGATTTTCAGCATTCCTAGACAAACACACCTTCTCTCTGCAGGATGAGGGGTGTGTGTCCATATATACTGCTATGATGTAATCTCAAAGGAATATTGTTAAGTGAAAGGGGCATCCAATGTATGGGTCAGACCAATAAATTCTCCATATGTCGCTGTATCTTTCTCCCCTGTATAAAAACACCAGCAAGCCTTGCTTGACTTGTGCCCCTTGCCCCCGCCGCCCCATGTCTGCTCTATGGATGAGGGTCAGCAGCTTCTTGTGGTTATGCTGGGTAAGACTTTGACACTGGCGTATAAATAGTCAAATGGGCTAAGATCAATGAAAGAATCACAGCATCAAAGCAGTGACAGAGCCCCCAAGGCATAACCAAGCCTCAGTTAACCTCAGCCCGAACACTGTAACATTGTTCCAAGGCCTAATTTTTCTTTGAAAAAAAGCCAAGAATGTGGGCAGAGTGGCAGTAACTTGGTACTTACACTGGTTTCCCACAAAGTAGATATTCCAAGGCAATGACTTGGTCAAGTAACCAATTTTGAGTGTGATTTCCCTTAGAATGCCAAAATAGCTTGTGTTGTTAGTTGACAGCCCTAGTCCTCTCTCCTCTAACTGAGCAGTGACATAGACTCGAAAGACAGTGAGTAGGAAAGAACTTCCCAGCCCCCAGACTTCTCAGACAGAGACAAGGATTCCTTCTCAGTTGGTGTGTGGTTTTTTTCCCAACCAATTCAAATACCTTGCTCCACCATGGATTCTCCAATTCTCCAACACCAGCTGGGCAGCCTACAGTTCGATTCAATTCACTGAGTTAGTGCGGACCCCACGAGCTCGGGGGGGTGGGCTCCCACAAGACTGCCCCCACTTCAGCTGCCAGCCACAAAAGTGTCCCCCAGGCTACCTGCACTTCTGTCCAGCCAACTATAAATCAGGGGTTCCTACAGGCCCCCCTCAGGTTCGACAATTTGCTGGGATGACTCGTAGACTCAGAAAAATGCTTTACTTACATTAACCAGTTTATTCTAAAGGATGCAACTCAAGAACGGCCCGATGGAAGAGAGGCAAAAGGTGAGTTATAGGGAGGGACATGGTGCCCTCTCTGGGCACGTCATCGTCCCAGCACTTTGACGTGTTCACCAACCTGGAAGCTCCCCTAAACCCTGTCTTTCTGAGTTTTTTAATGGAGGTTTCATCACATAGGCATGATTGAGTAAGTCACTGGTCATCGGTGATTGAATTCAATCTCCAGGCGTCTCCCCTCCCCGGAGGTAGGTATGAGCTGATAGCTCTAATCCTTTAATGATGTGGTTGGTTCCTCTAGTGACCAGCTCCCATTCAGAAGCCATCTAGGAGCCCACCTTGACTTGCCTCATTAGCATAAATTCATGTGTGGTCTAAAGGGGCTTTTTATCAATTGCAAAAGATACTCCGATTCCTTAGGAAATCACAAGGGTTTCTGTGTCAGGAATCAGGGATAAAGACCGAATATATATATATTTTTTATACTACAGCTGGTAAATCCTCATGAACAATGTGCCAGGGAGACAGGATGAGACAGAATGTAGCTTGAACGTGGGTTCTGAATCTTGGTATTTCTGGCTTAAAGTCTACCATTTTGGAGGAATCAAGAGCTCACTAATTCAGATCCACCGAAGCATCTAAGTTCACAAGGGCGTGGAATTTGGTGTCAGGTGGAAGACTAGGAAGCAGCAGGGCAAGTGCCAGAACTAGGAGATGTGGGGTGTGAGAGAGTTCAGAGCGGGTAGCAGGGAGAGAACCTACACCTGCAGGGTGAGGACTCCTCCTCGGGCTCCTGAAAATCCATCAGCAGCAACTAGGGCCCCAGGAGCGAGATCCAGGCATCAGAAGGGAACAGTCTTTAGGGACTGGGACACGCCTTGACTGATAAGTAAGATCAGGAAAGAAAAGGGAGGGGGGAGTCATCACCCCTGTAAGCTTCAGAGCTGAATTCTGAGCCTGGTGGTTTTGGCTTGTGTCCCTGTGAATAGCAGGTGGGTGGCTGGTTTTCCTAACTGGACGTTTGGCCGTTTTTGGAAATTTAATCTTCCATGATTAAACATATTTCATAACAGGCCACCTTTCCCTTACTGCTAAGTGGTTTCAGGTACTAAAATATTAAAGAAATATTGTTGGTTTTCCTGACCCCTGATGGATCTTAAATTTTCAACCTGCTGCATGAAAATGTAAAGTGTTAAATATTAACTAAATTGGGCTATTTTTGACTTTCTGTTCTGCTTATGCTTTCTCGTCCTAAAGCACTCTGCCTGCCTTTTGGCCCTTTACAAGAAACTTTTTGTACAGAGAGAGGCCAAGTCAGTACCTGGAGGCAAGACCAAAACACGTATGCAACTTGACTGATCCAAATAAAAATATTGGAACTGCAGAACCACCGTGGGGCTTTCATACAAATCATGATCCTTCACAGTAGAATTTTTAACCTATAGTCTTTTTATTTTGATAAAAAGAAAAGAGTAATTTGAGATTACTTTTTCAATGAAAATACTCATAGAGATTACTCACAAAGTAGAGGATCTCCAGAAAACAAATTGATGAAGATTTCTAATTCTGCTGTTATTAGCAGTACTTTGCCTTAAATGGCTGTGATAGCTTGTGTTTTTGGCTTAAAACCCTGATCTTCTCTTCAGCTAACCCGGGTGAGGCACCGATTCCATACGCAGTGAGCAGATGGGCATCTCCTGACCCCAGTCTTTTTGGTGGTCACTCAGAAAATGCTCCAACACTGGATTGGTGAGAAGTCAGGATGATGTCTAAATAGCATACGGCTCTAGTTTTTTTTTAAGAGCCACACAGACCAATAACAGATAGTAATTAGGAGGAAAATGGGTATCGGAGAACTGAGAAAATAAAGATCAGACATTCCAGTATCATGGAGAACGAGCAGGGATTGATTATCATTCTGAAATATGATTTTAAGTAAGATTTTCAGCTTTGACGTTAACAAGCACCTTTCTATAAAGTACCCATGGCTGAGATGGTAAGAAAGTTGCACTGGCTGCACCAGCTTCCAGCCCAGAAAGGAATTCTGCTGCAAAGACTTCTTTCTCTCTTTCCTTTCTGCTGCAAAGGCTTAGGGCTACGAACATGCCATTGAAGGCATAAGACAAATTCAGAAAGTGAACTTTTTTTGTCCCTATTTCTGCAATGGAGCCCACAGCATACATTTCAAAGCTCCCCATGAGTATGTTTGGATTGTCTGCCGTGTTGGAGTGAGTCAATGTCAGCACTTAGAGATTATCCTGCCAGCGATTCTCAGCCTTCCCTGGGCATCTAAATTTAAAAACTACTGATATCCAGGCCCTACTCCAGAGATTCTACTTCAATTGGTCTAGGGTGGGCCCAGCATTTCTATTAAAACAAACAAACCAACTTGGTGATTCTACTGTAGAGTCAAGATCGAGAATTATTTTATCTTCTTCCTTTTCAAGATGAGGACCATGAAGCTCAGAAAAATTATTGAACACTTTTCCAAAGTCATGCAGCTGAAAAGTGGGGGCACTGAGATTCCACCCCAGGTATTTCAAACTTCATTTTCTCCCCCTTTTTTCCCAATATATTCAGTGTACACACCGTACAGCCTCTGTGTGGCTAAGTTGGAGCCTAGACCCCAGAGCCCCCCAAATTCCTGATCCATGGCTGTCCAGCCACCCATATCCACGTCCACGCTTTCCGAAACACTTGACATGATGAAGTGAGAGTTATCAAAATCCCCCTCCCACTTAGGTGCTGGATACGTTGTCCCAGAGACTATGAAGCTCGTTTTCTTTAATTTAGACTTTAAGCAAAAATAAAGATGATCGAAATTCATAGTCAGTGCTCAGATACTCATTTTCTATAAGATTCCATAACGAAGGTTCCAGAAAGATCTGAGAGTATTAGGGACTTGGTTTTCACTTGAATAAGTCAAAAAGAGGTCACGAGCTGAACCAGATGATTTGGATCCAACAGACCCATCTCCTTTGTCTACCTTCTTTGGGAATCTTGTCACGTACAAAGGATTATGAAGAAAGGCCTTTTTTTCATGTCTTCTTAGAGAAAATATCTTTCACTCCCAAATCGACCTTAAAAATAGTGATGGTTATAATGTGCTGGAAATGCTTAATCATTACCGGGAGCTTACCAGCAAGCGTGCCGCGTGTTAGTTTATGCAATTTCACAGCAATCCCATGAGGTAGGTATTTTTCTCACCCGTAACTTTTCAGCTGATGAAACGAAAGCTCAGAGAAGCTAAATAATTTGCCCGAGGTCACACAGCTAACAAGTGGTGGACCTGGAGTTCACTGGCACCACAAGCCCTACTTTGAGTTGTTTGCACAACAAAGAGCTGATGTGGTTCCCGTGGTGCTGGTCTTCCTCTGCTGTGCCCTTCAGCCTGTGCACAGGGGGCACGGGCTCTACAAAGAACTTTCTCCTAGACAATATTTGTTCTTCTCTGTTTGCAAAGGAAAAGATTTCTCTCTACATCAATGGTCTTCAGAAAACAGCCTGCCGAATATTCCCACAAGGAGTGATCAGACCTACCCAGGTACATGCCTCTGAAATGGGTCAGCTTTCTGCTGGCCTTTCATCAGAGATCGCTGGGAAGGTGGGATCTTCCTCTCAGTGCATCTGAAGGCCCTGCTGAGGGTCCTTAGGGCTAATGAACGACACTTGCAGGCAGAGAATTGGGTTTCACCTGGAAAGACCTGGCTTCTAGAAACTTAGTGTCTTCTTTGGGACTAACCCATACAAATCAGAAAACTTACAGGTCTTAGTGATGGTGCCTTAAAATATATTGCTTTAAGAAATTATAAAAAATAACTCAATTTTATTGAGAAAAACCTGGAAAAATAGGGAAATATTTTTAAAAACCACCCATGATTAATATTTTGAAACCCCAGCCTTAAAGAGTTTTTTCTATTTGTACGTATTTTTCTCTTGTAAAAGGAAGATCAGACTATACGTGCAGTTTAGTAAATGACATCTTTTTGTTGTTTTATTGTAAAATGTATCATAAGCAAAAGAGGGTAGAACACATTTTTATGTTGAAAGCAAAAACCCATGGAACAACCCCCCAGGAAAGAAGTCAAACACTACTCATATCTTATGATCCCATGGCCTCCTGCATCAGCTCATTCTTCTCCGTGACCCCAACCCCTTCCCCCAGAGGTACCCAGGATGATCCTGACTATTGTAATAATCATTGCCTTGTTCTTTGTCACCTATGACAACACCTTCAAACAATATACTTCAATTTGCCTATTTAAAAAAAAATGTTTATACTACAAATAGAACTACCATACGACCCAGCAATCCCACTACTGGGCATATACCCTGAGAAAACCATAATTCAAAAAGAGTCATGTACCAAAATGTTCATTGCAGCACTATTTACAATAGCCAGGACATGGAAGCAACCTAAGTGTCCATCGACAGATGAATGGATAAAGAAGATGTGGCACATATATACAATGGAATATTACTCAGCCATAAAAAG
>NC_041227.1:83914622-83974078 GCF_002837175.3 Physeter macrocephalus
GAAGGGTAAGCTGTGACAAAGGGAGAGAGTGGCATGGACATATATACACTACCAAATGTAAAATAGATAGCCAGTGGGAAGCAGCCGCATAGCACAGGGAGATCAGCTATGTGGTTTGTGACCACCTAGAGGGGTGGGATAGGGAGGGTGGGAGGGAGGGAGACGCAAGAGGGAAGAGATATGGGGATATATGTATGTGTATAACTGATTCACTTGTTGTAAAGCAGAAACTAACACACCACTGTAAAGCAATTATACTCCAATAAAGTTGTTAAAAAAAAAAGTTTATAAATGGGATCATGCTGTCCTGCCAACCAGACCAGCAACTAAGATCCATTCTCAATATAACCCAGTTGAGGAAGTGGTAAAAGGCTTAGAGGTCAAAGTCGCTGCAGGACCTGGCTAACAGTTATTGGCGGGAACTGGGAGATACACCTGGTAGTATATCTTGAGAGTGTTGGATTAAGAGAGCAAGAATATAAAGCCAAATAAGGGAGAGTTTGCACTGGGGGAAAATATTAATACACTGCCTGGATAACTCTTGGAAGCTTGGAAAAAGTGATGGCTCTCGTGAAATAAAATAGTCTGCCATCGTAGACTATGCAGGAAGTGATCAAAGCCTCCGAGAAATAGCACGTTAGAGTGACACTATAAGGCCGAAAATACACTGGCTGACCCTTACACTACTCAGGAGGCCAAGCCATTTCCTGAGATGTATCACCTATTCTCATGGGATGCACTAGTCTGAGGGCACCAGCGTGGTTGTGGAGCCCAGTGGAGCTCTGGAGGCAAGAGCTAATGGCAGGTGATGTTGTTCCAGACCCAGGATCCCTGGTAGCCATGGAGATGACAGGGTCCCAGAATAGCAGAGAGCAGGAGCCAGCTATGAACCGTCAGGAAAACTTGGACACGATCGGCAAAAAGGCAGCAAGATCAGAATATCAGTCCAGGAGATAGTTTGGAGATCATGGCTCTCCTAAGGAAATGAGGGATGGGAGAGATAAAGGTATGCAATAAATATCATCAAAAGACATCAAGAATGGGTGAACAGAAGACCTGTGTCAGTTACTCCAAAGGAAAGCTGAAGGAGAGGCCAGATGCTCCCAAGCAAAGCTCATCCAGCATCATGGTAAATGTATATGGTGTTGGTTGCTCCGGATCTTTCTTAAAGGGATCATTGGCCGTTTACTCAGGTAATAGCACCTGGGGAAATGGGACTATCCACACCATTGAGGGCTGTTAGATACAAGACTCAAGTTGACACTGATACCCAGGTACCCAGAGCACCGTCTGACCCCCAACAGAATAAAAGAGAGTCACGTAATAAATCAAATACTGATCCAGGTCCATCTCACAGTATTCACCGGATCCAGATACACCCAGGGGTCATTTTCCCAGTTCCTGAATATATAATGGAAATGGGCATACTAAGCTGTTGGCAAAACCCTTACCTTGGTTCCTTGTCCTATAAACTCAGTTATTACGGTTAGAAAGCCAAACAGAAGCCCTTGAAACTCCCCCACCCCGGCCAAAATAGTCAATGTAAAACAGTTTTCACATCTTTGGGGGAAATGGCAGATTTGTGTCACCCTCAAAGATTTAAAGTTTGCAGGGGTGGTGGTCCTACAAAAACCAAAAGAATCATGGAAAATAACAGTGTATTACTGCAAACTTTACCAAATAATACAACCAATTGCAGCTGCCGTATTGAAAGTGGTACCTTTATTAGGTCCTCTCGTAAGTGGCATGGAGCTATTGATCTGGTAAATGCCCATCAAATAGGAGGACAGAAGAAATTTGCATTCATATGGGATGAATAGCAGCGGACATTCATGCTCTTGCCCCAGAGATATGTTAATTCTCTTTCTCTCTGTCGCTATATTATTGAAAGGATCTGGGCCATCTGGGCATTCTGTAAAAGACACATTAGCCCATCTTGCTAACATCGCGTAAGCTGGACGGATGAGAAAGAAGCAGTAAGACACATACATGCACCTTAGAAGGAGGGAAATAAACCCTACAAAGATTTAGAGGCCTGATACATCACTTCAATATCCAGGGGTTCTGTGTTCCGGGGAACTGGGTCGTCTTTCCAAAGTAAAGGGCATATTATTGCTCCGTGCACCTCCTACTACTAAGAAAACAGACAGGGCTTAGCCGAAGGTTTACTAAAACCTCTTCGGGTTTTAGACACAGCATACCGCACCCTTGGGAATACTGCTCTGACCCATTTATTTAGTAGTGTGAAGGCTGACAGTTCTAAGAGGTGCCAGAGCAAGATAGGGGTCCAAAGCAGATTCAGGCTGCAGTGTAAGCAGCCCTGCCCCTTGGAATATCTTGTGTCTCTAGCAAGCCCCAATAGTAAACTAATAGGGTTTTCTCTGAATTCTTGTGTTCTTGAGCAAAGCCAGGCCATCTGCAACTAGATACCATTAAAACCACATGCACACACACAACAACTGATCTGCTACTGATCCCTGATAGAGACAGAACATCTATCCACGGGACCTCGGATTGGCCATGGAGCCAGAACTGCACATAATAAACGGGATGCTGTCAGACCCAACCAGCTCATAAGGTTCGGAAGGTTACTGCAAGATAGAAGTGGTACTTCTGCATTGAGGTGGGCAGGTTCAGACAGCACAGGTGGCCCAGGTTCCAGAACCCCGTCACCTTCCTCTGTTACACTGATGCCTCTCCCTCACCTGTGGCCTCACGGATCATTCTCTATGTCTAGCTGGCAGAGGAGGAAAACTCCTGTTCTTAATATACAAAGGAGGTCAGCTCAGTAGGTTTGAACTGAAGTTCTGCACTAAAGCCCCCTTGGGGTGGCCCTGAAAAACAGAAATGAGAAGAAATCCTTCCAGCGGACAGAGCTTCAGGTGGCGCTCGTGGCTGTCCACTCTGTATGGAGAGATCATTGGCCTGTGGTTGGACTCTATATGGATGCATGGTCAATGGCAAAGAGCTTAGCTGGATTGGTCAACGCCTGGAAGAAGCAAGACTGGAGGAGGAGACAAGGAGATCTGGGGAAGTGACATGAGGTTGGATGTATGTGATAGGGCACCAACCGTAACGCTTTTGTGTTATTTTATTCTACTACTAAACATCCACGGAAGAGGCACTAAACGCTCAGCTGGCTGTGTTGACTCAGCCAGTTAATGACAGGCAACCCGGCCACTCGGTTGTTTAGATCCTGAGCTCAGGAATGGGGTTGCCATGACAGCCGAAACGGAAGCAGTGCGTGGAGTCCACAACCTTGGCTCCTGGTCCCCGAGATCGAGACTTGCCCGGTTGTGTAATAGGGGCGGGGCGGGCGCGCAGCTGTTAGCGCGAGACCTTTTAGCGCGAGACCTTTTAGCGCGAGACCTTTTCGCGCGAGACCTGGAGCGAGGCGGATAGAGGTGGAGTTCCGCCCGCCAATGGTCGGCCTCGGAGGGGTTCTCGCGGTGGAGTGTGCGGTGAGATGTGGATTGAGGTCTTCTCGCCGGGGCCTCCAGGCCCTCCGGCCTTGGAGCGGGTGGGTGAGCTGGGGTCCCCACCCCGGGCACAGGCTGGGGACTGTGTCCTGCAGAGCTCCAGAACCCTCCCACGGCCGCCTACAGGCCAGGCCTAGGCTTGAAGCAGCGGTGAACCTCTCCCCATCCCTGCCTCGGCGACCTACCGGTGGCGGCAGTCACCCTGGGTCTCGGTCCACAGACACCACCCCCCCTGCGGCCCCGTTTGGGTGGCGTGAGGAGCCTGCGGGCCGCCTGTGTCCTGGGCGCCAGACTCCCTCGGTGAAGACGGCTGGGCAGGGTCTGGGGACCTGGCCTGAGGGCGCCACCAGCTGAGAGCTGCCTCTTCAGCCGGGCCTGGGCCCTGGAGGGAGGACCCAGGCTGGGTGCTGGACGAGCACTCCCAGACGGGGGGGACCGTCCCGCGCAGGGACCCCCTCCTCTTAGCCGGGGCCTGGACCTCGGAGAGTGAAAGTTGTGCCTTGGGACCTTGCCCTTTCTTGTCAGAACAGAGACTAGCATTTGTTTGGTGGAGATTTATAAGAACGTTGTGACCTGACCATGACCTGACCTCCAGAAGAAAGGATCTGCCGCCAAGAAATTTGCGGCAACTAACCACGCCCGTCCCTCACCTTTCCTAGAAAAGGGCTTTGCTGAAAGCTTTCGGGGAGTTTGGGGTTTTAAAGGCATGAGCCACCCATCTCCTTGCAGGACCCCGCAATAAACCTTTCTCTGCTCGAAACTCCGGCAGTTTGGTATTGTTTGGCCTCACTGTATGTACGTTGGGCGCGTGGACTTGCGTTCGGTAATAATTAGACTTCTACTGCTGAACATCCAATCTGCCAGTAGAAGACACCAAAGCTGAGTAAGTCTACGGCACCATCCCATCAATAAGTCCAGCCAGCTGCTGTTGACTCTTCATTTGCCCTGGACCCCTTCTACGTTGGAAAAGACAATTCATCTTCACTAGGATTGACATGTATTCTGGCTAACAGTTTGCCTTTTCTGTCTGCATCATTACTCAGCCAGCACCGTTCCTCCCGAGGCTCACAGAGAGCTTGATCTTCCAACATGCATTCTTGCATAGCATCTTGTCAGTCCAAGCGTGGGCAGAGGAAGCATGGCAGTGGGCACATGAACGGGGGATCCACTGGTCTTACCATGTACTCTACCATCCAGAAGCTGCCAGCTTGATAGGACAGTAGGATGGCCTCTTCAAAGTGCGGCTGAGGCATCTGTTTTGGGATGACACCCTCTAAGGATGGGGCGTTTCCTTTGGTGCTGGGTCGCCAGTCGACAGACCACATGGGTCCAAGAACAAGCAGTGGAAGTTGGAGTACCTCCTACAACTCTTATTCCCAGTGACCTTGAAGAATTTGTGCTTCCTGCTCCGGAGTCTGAGTCTCAAGGTCGTGGTTCCTGAAAGACTGGTGCTTCCATCAAAGGACACAGTAAGTCCCACTAAGCTTAAAGCTAAAGCTGCCATATCGCCACTGGGGGTTCTTTGTGCCAGTAGATCAGCAGCCAAAGAAGGCAGTTACACATTAGAGGGGTGTAGCCTGATCATCAAGAGGAGGTAGAATTCCTGCTAAATAAGGCAGTCATGGGGGTGATCGTTGGGGTTCCTCTTGGTACCCCCAGCCCGCTTATACCTGTAGATGGGAGAAGTGAAGAGGAAGATCAGATCAGTTAAAGCCTTGAGATCAATTACAGCTGCAGGAGTGTAATTCATGCTGTTCTTGTAAGTTTCCCCAGAAATTGTGACCAGTCAGGATCCCGGAGAAGCCGTATCCAGAGGGAGAGAACTTGGAATCAGAAGCACATAGAGCTAGTGGTGAAAGGGGTGGGTGGACTGTAGTGGTCGCTCTTGGTGCCCGACCGAGATTCCCTTTACTGCTGTGTGGGCTCATTCATCAGCTGCTGTCAGTGCCTGTGGCTGGTGGTTCACACCTGTGCCTCTCCCCATCCTCCTCCTCCTCTTGCCCCCGTGTAGCTGCTGCCCGTAATGTGACAGCCACTTTGATGGGGACCACTGTCCTCCACTGTTGACCCTTCCTTAGGGCTTGGAAAGGGGCCTAGCTCTCCTTGGCCTCTCTGAGCACAGCCACACCAGGCTGTGACTGTCACCCAAACTTCAGTTTATATCTGGGAAAGCGTCCTTCCTCATCCCCTGGAAGTCGTCTCGTTTCCAGACCCCAAGGAATTCCAACTCTGTCTTCAACATGTTCTCATAAAGTGTGGTGTAGTCAGCCCCATAGGAGCACTCTTCACCCAGGTGACCCAGCATCAACTTCAGTTCAGCTACTGTGAGGTCACAGCACAGTGATTCTCAACCAGGAGTGGTTTTGCCCCTGACCCCTGCCCTGAGGTGGACATTTGCAATGTCTGAGCACATTTTCGGTTGTCACAACTGGAGAGGAAGATGCTCCTGGAATCTAGTGGGTAGAGGACCAAGGATCCTGCTAAACATCCCTCACTGCATAGGACACCACCACCCCTGCTCCCAGTAAAGAATTATCTGGCCCCAAATGTCAGTAGGGCAGAGGTTGAGAAACCCTGATCCTTCCAGCTATAGCCTGGTTTTCCAGTAAAAGTCTGAATAAGAACATGCATCCATCTCTCAAGAACAAACAAGACATTTTAGGCACAGAGCAGTTTATATCTAATTTAGGAAAAATAAATTTCCAATTCTAGGTTAATCTTGTCCCTAAAAAAGATTTAGTTTGCTTATTTGAACAGAACCTTCAACATTGCTCGGTGCAATTAGCTCACTGATTCTAGGAGAACATTGATTATATATTTGCTTCAAATCTGTACTGCTAGAAGGGTGTATCTTCTCTAAAGATAACTTTTACCTCCTGCCTTAAAGATGATAAGAGCTTGCCACCGCCCCCAGAACTGTTTTTCAGCTTCAAAAATGAAAACATATGGCCATATGTATCCACTCTATGTAGAAAAGTACCAAGTACCCGTTCTATGTAGAAAAGCAATGCATGCATAAAAGCAAATTCACATGCACAAACAAAATAAACACTACCCATAACACATTGATCTTTCCTACTGATCTTTTTCTACAGAAGACACAGCAGAACTGGCATATTCTAAAAAAATCTTAGAGAGGTAATATGTAGTAGTCCCTTTTTATTATTCATATTTTCAAATTGTGGTATGAATTATTTTTTGCCCATATGTTATTTAGAGAAATACTTTAAAATGTTCTGTTTCTATGGCTTAATACTTTGATCGTTTTTAGTTTTATTTTATTCTGGTCAGAAAAGGGCATAGGAGGGAACGCTGTACTACTTTTTTTTTTTTTTTTTTTTAAGAATTGGAGACTTTTGTGACCTGAAATGTTCTAATTTTTTTAAAAGGCTATATTTTATGAATGCTGAATGTTAATTTTTATTATTCATTCGTAAGAGCCATCAGTGGTGTCTTATTGAATGAACTTTGTTATTTCTGTGCATGCACTTAATTTCTGCTTGTTGATCTGTCATGAATAGAGAAACATGTTAATATCGCCAACTATTATTATGTGCCCATTTTTTAGGAGTTTTGTTAAATTTGTCTTGCTGTTTTATTAATCTCATAAATGTTTGTCCCAGTCATCAAAAAGAAGGGATTTTGCTCCCTTCAGTGATTTTGTCTGAAAGTTGGTGTCTGATATTTAGGCTTGTAGCCCTCCTTGCTTTTGTTTGAATTTGCCCAAAGTACCTCTGTCCAATATTTTACCTTCAGCATTCCCCCTACCTTTGTTTGGGGGTATTCTCTCACAGACAGTGATTGGCTGGATTCTGGAAAAACAACCCAAGAGTCTTTGCCTTTTAAGAGAGGCACTTTACATCAACGTTTATTAGCACAAAAGGCCTCTTTCATGTTCTGACATATAGTTTCATACTTTTAAAATATTGTTTTGTGCTGTTTCATTTGTTACTCCTATTTGCCCTATGGAACATGTTTTCTTTGCTTTTACTTTCTTTGATGTTTATCTTTTAATATTTAAAAACCCTCTTTGTCCTTATGTGAGCTCATTTTCAGAGTCAGAGTGTACATTCTCAGAGGGTACCCAGCTCTTGAGTACACAACCCTCCCTTCTTCCTTCTCCTCATATTTCTCGGCCTCTGTTAATATTAGCTGATGTTTTTTTTTTCCGTGAAATCATGAATTTTACATTATTTTTAAAGGAACAGATGTTTAGATATTAGATTCATTGTTACGACTAGATTTACATTTATCCTGGAGAGAACTAGGTATAGAAGGGCCAGAGTTCTCCGTAGTTGTTCGTGCTGAACGCATCACATTTATGGGGATGACGCTCCCCTTTTTGAGCTTGAAATATTTTAGTATCCCCCAGTAGTTGGAGACAATTTTCAAGTAATTGTTTTCCGTGGATCTTTTTCAAGCTCTTGTTTAATAAAAATATCTTTTAATTGCCTCCACTTATAAAAGACAACTTGCATCTCAATAGTTTTCGCCCAAAGCTCTGTAGGTGCTTCTTCATTGTCTTGTAGCATTAATGCTGCAGATGAAAAGTTAGTGGCCAGCCTGGTTGTTTTTTTTCTTTTATACATAACCTTTTCTTTTTGCTGAAATACTTTCAAGGTATATGAATCCTTTTACTTTAGACGGTACTCTGGAATTAAGTGAACATTTTCATATTGTTTTGCTTAGGACAACACAGAAGCTTGCATTCTATATATCGATTTTTTTAAACTTTAGAGTGTTAAAGATGGATTTGTGTTTTTTCTTTGATAATTGCTTGTGCTTCATTTCTTCCAGCCTTTTCTCCCTTTGATCGTCTCTCGTGATCCTCTATATCTGTCTGTTCCTTTCTCATCATTTCCTTTTGGGCTGTTCCCTCTACATCCTCTGCATGGATTTAATTCCTTTTGCAGCATCGATTATGTCTCCTTATTTTTTTTTTTTTAAACTCCCCAACGTGTAATTTCTAGCAGGCTTTTTTTCCAGTTCTGCTCTACTATACAAATTTGACAACTTTTCCCTCTGCTGCTATCTTCATCTTCGAGCCTCATGAAGAAATAGAATTTGCAGCCACTCCAGCCCTGGGCTCTTCCCGTCTCTGTGTCCTCCTCCAGTCCTCTTCTTAGCTAGACTCTTCCTTTTAGAATACATTGCATATAACCAGCCATCCCTACCGTTTTCTGCCCAATGCTTGTGGAGATTTAATGTCCAAGTAGGTTTTAGAAAGACAGGGGGTGAGGAAGCAGGGAAGGGGACAGCTGTACTCTTTTTAAAATTTTAAAATTTATTTTATATTGGATTACAGTTGATTTATAATGTTGAGTTAGTTTCAGGTGTACAGCAAAGTGATTCAGTTATACATATACATGTATCTATTCTTTTTCAAATTCTTTTCCCATTTAGGTTATTACAGAATATTGAGCAGAGTTCCCTGTGCTATACAGTAGGTCCTTGTGGGTTATCTATTTTAAATATAGTAGTGTGTATATGTCAGTCCCAAGCTCCCAATGTATCCCTTCCCCCACCTTTCCCCTTTTGGTAACCATAACTTGTTTTCTGTGTCTGTGAGGCTGTTTCTGTTTTGTAAATAAGTTCATTTGTATCCTTTTTTAAAAAGATTCTGCATATAGGCAATATCATATGATATTTGTCTTTTTCTGACTTACTTAGTATGATAATCTCCTGGTCCATCCATGTTGCTGCAAATGGCATTATTTCATTCGTTTTTATGGCTGAGTAATATTCCACTGTATATATATGTGCCCCATCTTCTTCATCCATTCACCTGTCGATGGACATTTAGTTTGCTTTCCTATCTTGGCTATTGTAAATAGTGCTGCAGTGAACATTGGGGTGCATGTATCCTTTCGAACCATGCTTTTCTCTGGATATGTGCCCAGGAGTGGGATTGCTGGATCATATAGTAGCTCTATTTTTAGTTTTTTAAGGCCCTCCATACTGTTCTCCATAGTGGCTGTATCAATTTACATTCCCACCAACAGTGTAGGAGGGTTCCCTTTTCTCCACACCCTCTCCGGCATTTATTATTTGTAGACTTTTTGATGATGGCCATTCTGACTGGTGTGAGATGATACCTCGTTGTAGTTTTGATTTGCATTTTTTAAATAATTAGCGATGTTGAGCATCTTTTCATGTGCCTCTTGGCCATCAGTATATCTTCTTTGGAGAAATGTCTATTTAGGTCTGTGGACAGCTGTACTCTTTTTCTTTTCTTTGGCTGCGTAGGGTCTTCGTTGCTGTGCACAGGCTTTCTCTAGTTGCGGCACGCGGGCTTCGGTAGTTGTGCATGTGGGCTTCGGTAGTTGTGGCACGTGGGCTCGGTAGTTGTGGCGCACGGGCTTAGTTGCTCCGTGGCATGTGGGATCTTCCCGGACCAGCGCTCGAACCCGTGTCCCCTGCATCGGCAGGCGGGTTCTTAACCACTGCGCCACCAAGGCAGCCCCGGGACAGCTGTACTCTTGATGCCTCAAGAAGAGCCTCTTGTGTACCACCCCCACCCTGCTCAGAGTTTTCCCTGATCCTGGACCACCGATGGCTGCCTTGTAACTCAAGGATTCCTCCCAGCTCAAGCACGAGGTTGCTTCCTAGTCATGAGAAAGACTTCATTTAAAAACCAAAACCACCCACTGTGCCAACATAGTTGCCTCCCGAGACTTTTTGGAAGACTGCACAGGGACTGTTGCTCAAATGCCATTTTAGATGAGGAGTGTGGTCACTGTCCTTTGTAGAAAAGAAAATGAAATCTCCAACTGGCTGTGAAAAAATGCATATAGGGTGTAGAAGTTTTCCCAGTTGAAGTAAAATTTGCAACCAAATTACTGGAAAAGCAAGGATAAGGTTGGTCCTGAGAAATACATGGAACTAGGGATTTACCACTGCTAGAACTTTGTCTTCTTTCTCTGTCTTCAGATGCCATTGTTTCTCTCTCTCTCTCTCTCTCTCTGTCTCTCTCATCTCCTTTTTCCCTCTCAAATCTGGACCAATCAATCACAGCCAGGAAAAAGGGATAACTGAGAAAATGTAATCTTCCATGGGAACCATGTATTTAAAAGTGGAATAAACAGTTTTGACAAAACAGTTTACCTTCCCAGAATAAGTGTGGGAAGAAGATGAACAGACAAAACATGTCTCCATGACATCATCCCCTCCCCCTTTTCACTGAAAACTTACTTAATGAAACAGATGTACGTGCTTTAAAAAGTTAGATAGCTTGTGTTGGTCATAATAAAAATCAGTAGCCCATTCCCAATCCTATCCCTGCCCAGAGCCCTGCCCTCATGACAACAGCTTTCAACTTTTAACTGATTCCTCTAGTCTAAACCTCCGTATTACCAAATATTATATTTATACCGTTACATTTCACACTCTCATAATTGTAGACATTATCTATTAACTTTTTTGTTGAAAATGAGCATTCAGTTCTCTTACACACTTACATACACATATTGTCCTTTGTCTCCTCCCAGCAAAGTTCAATCAAACTTTCTGGTTAATTCCATAGTTTGAACTTATGTTATTGTAAAAATGTAAGTATTATTCATTGCTGAGCCAAGTAGTGTACTATGAATATATTCTCTTCTTATACAGTGTTTTCTCCCTCTAAGTTCAAAATTACCTTATTTTTTCATTTATTTTAAAAATATATCTTTATTACTAATACTTCCCAAGCTAACAGATGATTAAAACACTCTGAATCTTACCTTTCCACATGGTCAAGGATCGGTGCTCAGGAAAGCTCAGAAATCATAGAAATGATGTAATTCTGAAAGGAAAGCCTTTCCGGGTTCCTCAGAACCGGAAAGAATTGATCTTTTGAGATTCCCATTGATCACATGTATCTCTCACATCACGGGGACCTTTCTGCCTTACCATAGCTATTTGTCTATGCATCTTATCTTTCCTCCTGGACTTTTTTCCCCTTGAGGGCAGGGTCTATGTCTGATTCATCGTCTTTAGTATTCACTGCAGTATGATAAATCTAAATGAGGGAGTGAATGGATGAACTCTGTCATCCACTCTGTAGTATTTTTACATTTCTTCTGTGCCCCTAGAGCACATTGGTTCTGATGGAGTGAGATTGAATTCAGTGGACTTAACTGTACACAGTGTTAACACACTTAAGAGAATATCATATAAAGGAAAGGCAGGGGCTTTCAGGAACCTCTTTAATCAGTGAAGAACTGGGATTCCAAGCCAGGTCTGATTAGATCCTGGACCCTACCCACCACCCAATACCACATTCCGGGCTCAGTTCCATGTCACAAAGGACGTGGTCACTCCTTAATCCACGTATGTGTTCCTTGGTCACGAAGACATTTTCCATTTCTATCTCAGGAATGCCAGCCCTCTTTTCTTCCATACAACTTCAAAGTCCATAATGTTGAAAAACGAATATTCTTGAATTCTAATCAGATTTCATTTTGAATGGATGTTCGTGTTCCATCCGAAAGTTTCAAAAACAGTATTTTCTGTCTCTGAGCACGGGGTGCTCTGTGTTCACTTCTATTACAGATTTCCTAAGACAACTTCCTGGATTTATAAAGGCATGAAAGGATTTCTCTCCAGTGAGGTATGGCCCAGTTTAATCTTGTTTTGCATTAGGAAATCCCTGAAGACAAACACCTGCATTCTAGGTCGTTGTGGGAAGCAGGCATCCCAGAATGAAAACAGCCCTCAGCCTCCGGCGGCTCGCTGTCGAGTCCACCAGCAGAGGGCGCTTGACCATCAGTAATAGTGGCGGAAACCTTCCTAATGGATTTGGGGTTTTATCACCTTTTGCTTCTGAGCTGCCAATTAGTAGCAGAACGTGCAAAGCCATTTTCACTTCATTTCGCAATTGTCTTGCATGGTGTAAACGAGAATGCCTCCCTGCCAGAGTTACAAGTAGTGGCAGGGATCTGGGGCCGGGTGGGAGGTGGGGAGAGGTTCAGGAGAGAGGAAAATAGGGCTTTCCCTGTATCCCAAGGACTGGAATGAATTCTATGCCGGATGTTGTTCCTCTTGGCTTGGTGTTTACCTGGTTCATCTCTAACAGTTCAGCCACTGGCATGTGGCTTTCTCAGCTATTTATAAGGTTTTATATGTGAAAAGATCAAATGTGTTTGTGTTTAATTTTCTTTAACATGTCTACAGGGCTTACACCAGATGTCATGGAATCATATAACCTCAGACTGTTAGCAGAGATTCTTAAAGATTATTTGGCGCAATAGTCAGTATATAGATGAGAAGACTGATGCTGAAGAGGCAAAGGCTTGGCCGTGGTCCTCCAATTAGTTTAGAGAAGAGCAGGTATCGAAACCCAGCTGCTGACTACACCCCTCAAGACCTTCCATTTAACACTTCTGCTCCCGAATTCACCTGTAGCCAGTACCTGAGTGAACCCAGATCTTAAAGAGAGAGCCACTGGGGCAACGAGATTAATTTAGGAAGATTTTCAGAAAGTACAGTAGGACTCACATGCTTAGACCTGGGGTAAATTCAGAACTGGGGTTTAGGTTGGCTCCAGTTTACGTAGACATTTGACCCTTCTGGATTCTCATGTGTGCCTTTGTCCTTCTTCTGGGTTATCATTTTCTACTCTTCTCTACCCCAGGCCACCTCCAGGAGACAAGATTTTAAAAGGCACATTCACAGTTCTTCCCAAGATTCACCAAATCCTATGTGAGCTGGCCACTAGCGATGAACCGACCTGCCCTGCCCTCTTCACCTCTTGGGTACGACTCTCCCACACACCCACCCCTGCCATGGGCTTTTGCATCATCCGTTCCCTTTGCCTGCAGTTCCCTTCTCACGTGGCTAGGTCTTTCTCCTCCAGATTCGGCTCTTTCTCCATGAAGCCATCCTTGACCAGTGGATCTAAGTAGTCGCCTGATCACTCTTAACCCATCACCTTGTGGTGATTATTTGCATCACCTTTTATAACCCACTGGTCAAGTTCTCAATTTTGCACTTTTTTTTTTTTTTTGTCCCCTGCCCACTCCTATCACTAGAATTCACTTTCCATGAAGGCAGGGACCTTGTCTGCCGTGTTCTCTCTTTCATCCCCAGCCTTTTGGACAGTCTCTGACCCATGACGGGCACTCGAGAGAAACGGCAGGGAAATGCCAATCAGAGTTGTGTGCAGGAAGCTATCCTCCAGCCTGTCAGACAGCATCCCAGAGCCACTGTCTTCGCAGAGGGAATTAAACATCCTCATGGTCTTTGGAGGCTTCTTTTCTTTGAGCGAACTTGAGGTGGTAATCGGTGCCAGCCCTAAGGTCTGGATGGCTGTGAGCTGGACCATCTGGGGAGGACTTGCCTTCGTTGCCTCTTCCTCAGGACTCAACGATCCCTCATTGAAGTTGACTCCAGCATACAGCTCTTTATTTGGCAGAGTCATAGGGGAGCATAGACAAGTTGTGGATGATGCATGGGGACATGAGACTTCAGAAATGATGGAATCTGGAATCTGGCTTTAAGGGAATGAGTAAAGGCAGCCTAATGAATTAGTCTCATGGGACTGTGGACAGTCTTGGGGCATCCAAGGTATGTGGTGAGGTCTGCCCACTGGTTAAAGCCAATGCAGTCGGGATCTAAATGAGCTCCTTCGGGAGGGCAAGTTGAATAAATCTCCTTCATCCCTCTTAAAATAAAACCTAATGTTGTATCATTTGGAAAATTGAGCAGTTTCCTTCTGTCTGCTTCATGTCTAATACTTAACGGGACAGCAGGTGTGGCTAAACTAGGTGTCCGGGAGCTGTCAGGCGTGGGTGAAATGGGAAGAAATTCTATTGCACATAAATGTCTAGTCATCGAGATCACTGCTCCCCTCCCCGTTCCATACCAAGGGGCAGAGAAAAAACTGGAGTCTCTGGGTATGGTGAGGGCTGCAGCAACTGGCATGCTAAGTTCACCAATAACTTGTGCCGGGGGCCCTCCTAAGTGCTTCCTTGTAACTGGTTTTACCTAATTCTCACAACAGTTCTCTGAAGTGTTAGTTTAGCACTTTGCGGGTGAGAACAGAGCCTCAGAGAAATTTCAGGTACGTATCCAATGTCCCTGAGGTGGCGAAGCCATGATTCAAACTTGGACCTCATATGCTCTGATGCTCCGTCCTCTTCCACCAGCCGTGGAACCCCCAGAATGCTTTTTTCTGTAGACTTTTATGAAACCCTAGAATCTTAAGGGGTTATTAGTGCTCTCACACTTAAACAAACAAAAACACGTGCGTCATCCAGACTAGTCTGCATGCTGCTTAAAATTTTGGCGATACAGGCTTTGTGGTGATGGGAGATACCGTATTTCTTTATTTTCAAGCTTGAAAACTCATTAGTTCAAGTTTATGACTTCTTTTATTTGTTTATTTATTTCGCAAGTATCAGGTGTTTAGGCTGGGTGTCAAGTCCAATGCTGGACACTGCCAGTAGATTAGTAGAGAAGGTCAATACTGTTTCATGCTCTTAGGGAGCGCACAGTTTAGAATTCTCATTGGAGGGAAATAAATAAAGGGGATACATTCCATACTTACATCGCCTATTTTTTTTATTTTTTTGGCTCGCCATAAAACTACCTCAACCTTAGCAGAAGTAACTAAAAAGTGGCTTCTGCTGTCACATTGTCCCTGGCCCTTCTGTTCTTTGACTTTTTCTGGTATCCATCACCAGCTTCAGAATAAAAGGTTGTCCTTGGGGGTGGGGGCTCTTTGACAGAGAGGAAGGCAGATGGATGACTTACCCACCAGCCCTGAAGTCCACCCTTGACCAAAGACTCTGATGACAAGGCCCCCACTTGACACTACTCTTCATAGGGCCACAGAGCTGGGGGGGGTATCATTTTATTTTTTCAACATCTTTATTGGAGTATAATTGCTTTACAATGGTGTGTTAGTTGCTGCTTTATAAAAAAGTGAATGAGCTATACATATACATATATCCCCATATCCCCTCCCTCTTGCGTCTCCCTCCCACCCTCCCTATCCCACCCCCCCCCATCCCACCCCTCTAGCCCGTGTCCTCAAGTCCATTCTGTAGTAGGTCCGCGTCTTTATTTCTGTCCTGACCCTAGGTTCATCAGAACCATTTTTTTTTTTTTAGATTCAATATGTATGTGTTAGCATACGGTATTTGTTTTTCTGACTTACTTCACTCTGTATGACAGACTCTGGGTCCATCCACCTCACTGCAGATAACTCGGGAGCGGGGGGATCATTGCAATCACTTAGTTCAGCTCCTTACTGTAAGATCACAGAGAGGTGGTCAGCCTGTCTATTCTTGACTATTTCCTGTGACGAGGAGTTTACACGTGATAAAGCAGTCTCTTCCATTGCTAGCTGATGCTTATTGCTCCTAATATAGAATATAAGTCTGCTTCCTGGACTACTCCAGGCAGAGTTAATCACCCCATGCACTTGGTGCTAGCTTCTGGAGAGTTCTTAAGAGAGATCGTTTTAATTCTTGACTCGCTGTAAAGGAGCTCCTTGATAAGGTGGGAAGGTACTTGAAAACTGAAAAGTACCTATCCCACTTACATGAGTGAAAAGGGATAATTGCTGTTTCTGACGTAATGGAATGGAAAATATATGCAAGAACAATATAAATGGATGTTTTATTGAAAGAAAGAATTGAATCTGCAGTCAAAGAAATCACTTTAAGGAAAAATTTGACATATGCAACCAACAGTAGACATATTCAGGTTATGCTGACAGAACTCGATGCTAAAGGGAAAAAAACAATCTAGAAAAAGATGTATCTAGGAAAAAATATTATGCCATCTGCAAATCAGAAAATCGTTAGGCTGACCTCAGGATTCTCCACAAATAACACTCAACACCATGAGAAAATGGAGCAATGTCTACAAATCTAAGAGAAAGAAATATGATCCAACAATATTATACCCAAGGAGGTGGCTCAAGAATAAAGGTGAGGGCTTCCCTGGTGGCGCAGTGTTTGAGAATCCGCCTGCCGATGCAGGGGACGCGGGTTCGTGCCCCGGTCTGGGAGGATCCCACGTGCCGCGGAGCGGCTGGGCCCGTGCGCCATGGCCGCTGAGCCTGCGCGTCCGGAGCCTGTGCTCCGCGACGAGAGAGGCCATAACAGTGAGAGGCCCGCGTACCGCAAAAAAAAAAAAAAAAAAAAAAAGAATAAAGGTGAGAAGCAGTCTTCCTCCAGCATGAAAGAACTTGCCTCCCCCTTGAAAAAATAACAAATCTTCCTTGATGAAATTCAGCAACCAATGATGAATGGAGAAGCGGATAGCTACCTATACCTCTGGTAAGTTTCCAGACCTAGGAAATGCTTGCCGTTGCCTGGTTATAAGACCTTGCCAAGTTTTGTGAAGAGTGTGTGGCAGAGTAGGTTTGACCCTAGACCCAGTCCTGACTCTACCGCCAACGCTCCTGTGTCCAAGAGCGTGTTCCTTAACCTCTGGGCCTTAGTTTCTGCATTTGAAAAATGAGACCCTCCAGCCATGTACTCTCCATGTTCAGGGAAGGAAATGACCTTAACATCCCCAAATGATTGTGCCATTCCTCTTCCCCGTCAGACTCGGCCTCTGCACGTCACCCTGGATTGGTCCTCTTTCTTGATTCTCTCCCTGTCAGCGATGTTTGGGACACTCCACAGTTGGTCATCCCTCTGGTCAGTCTGCTGCTTGGGCAAAGCTTTTGTTAAAAGCCAAGGCTTATTCAGTTGAGGGCTCATCTTGCTGGCAATGACATCATTCATCATGGACTTGGCCGGGCAGCCATGCCGGGACTTGCTGAGCCCCAGCAGCTATATTGCTAGCAGAAGGTTAGCCTGCAAATTGTGATGTTGCTTCTCCTTTGTGGGTTTTCAGCAGAGGGAGGTCATTCAGAGCGAGGGCTTTTTCTCTCCATGGTCCTTTTCCTCCACCTCTCCTCTGAAGAGGACACATGCCAGATCCGTCACTCCCTGGATCTCCTATCACACTGAAGAGAGAACAGCCATCACCACCATGGCAGCAGCACCCTGCTTCCAAGATAGTAGAGATGAAAATGGTGAGGGGAAGGATGTGAGAGTGGGTTATGACATAGCTGCCTATTCTTGGGGCTCCCATAAGCATCCTACGGTTCTTTAAATCAAAGCACTTACACTGCCTGTCTACTTACGTGTAGACAGTAGGCAAAGTTGTGCATCTTATTTGTATCGCATCTCTAGCACTGCATTCCTGACCCATAAGAGTACAATTAATGATTGCTAGATAGCTGAATGAATTGAGGCCAAGGCAAGGGAATTACAGGGGGAGAGTTGGAGGTAAGAAATGTAGGAAATGGGGGACTTCTTGATTCCTTGATGCTGGTAACTCATTTGTTTGACCCCGTATACATGACAGAGGTGGCTACAAGGGGCACACCCAGTGTCAGATCCTAGCTCACCTCTGTCTTAAACCTGCAAGCTGCCCCACACTCCCTCAACCCCCGCCAGCCAAGGGAATGGATGAGGCCCACTCCCCACAGGTTTCCTATGGATTGGAAACAGTCTGTTTGTGACTCTGGCTTCTGACTCAGCCTCCTTGATACCCTAAAGCCATCCCCTGGTGCAACTGCACACGTCACCCTCAAAGTGGCAGCCCGGCAACATGCTTGCCGTTTATATCTCTCACTTTAGAGCTAGCATCCCAATCTTAAATTTCCACTGGCTCACTTACGGAGCACCCTCTGGATCAGACTCAGTTTCTGTCCTCAGGGGACATCGTTCTGACCTCTGACTCAGCTCCCTTGTGGTACTTCTAGCTACTCATCGCCTGGTCCTTTGGGTTGACTAGCTCACCCTCCTTACTTGGGTTTTTTCCATGTAGTGTTGGCATCCAATGAGGCAAAATGGATAGAAAAAAGTGTATGAGTTTATTATTTAGAGTGGTCATAGCCGAAGTCAACAGGAAGTATAATAGGTCAGTAAAAGCGCATCATATGAGATAAATCCAAGCAGGACCCGTTTATCCCCTTGTATGTACAGAACTCAAATTCTCCCCTTCCTAATCTCATCTTTAGTCTGTGGTACAAGTCTCTCCTCTAATCCCCCCCAAGATCTTCCCCCACCACCGCCCTGAGGTGCAGCAAGCTGGACCATGATGGCTGTCATGACTCTTTATCACGTTTGCATGTGACTCTTCTCACCACCATAAAGAGGAAGGGACATTGAAAGGTAGCCCAGGGTGATGCACACATAGTGGACTTTTGGCCAACGACGTAGGGCCAAGTGTTTACACTCCGACTCTGTTCTTGGGTATTCCCATGCCCTCAAGACAGGAAATGTTTTGCAGCTCCCTCTTTATTTTCCTTTTCCAAGAAGTCTTGTTAATAACCTAGTCTGAGCTCCTAAGTTTACCAACAATCCATTTTATACCCATCGCCCAAACCTTGATTATTTTTTCCCTCCTCTGATTTAATAGATTCATCTTCTGCACAGTTCGAGCCATCTAACATTTATTACCTCTAGTTCCGCATGAGTTAAATTGCAGTTTTCTTCACCCTCAAAACAAGAACTTTCCCCAAATGTGACTTTTCTTCCAATGATGCCGCTCCTCTACGGTTTCCTATGATAGAAAACTTAGAGTTTTCCTGTTTCTTCCTTTTTCTCTAACCCCCAGTTCCAGGCAGCCACTTGGCTGTCATACATTTTCTTGAAATTTCATGGGTTTACCCTTTCTCCACCACTACCCTAATTTCTCCGGTTGACGAACACATATACACACGGACACACATGACACCACCACCATCCCAACCACCTTATGCAAGGGTTAGCTAACTTTCATGCCTCTTCACTTGCCAAACCGTAATATACTCTCTGCCCTCAAATTCAGCTTCCGGAAACCTTGCCTCCTCAAACCCCTAGTCAACACTAAGTCTCCAACAGCATCGCTCCACTCCTTGCCCACTGAGCACCTCCGTCAGGAAGCTTCTCTCAGCTGCTACTTCCTGACCGTGTCGCCTATGCCAATTTCTCCTTTCCTTGAACTCCTGTTGACATTATGGCCTGCCTTTGCTCTTACTTGTCTTGGAACCGTGTTTGTGTGTCAACTGGCCCATCTTCTTCCCTGATGCCCTAAAACTCTGACAGCGTGTAAAACATAATCTGGCACTCACGTTCTTCAAAATTTCATGTCTCGTTGCCCCAAGACAGATATGGGCAGATGCACGTGACTTTGTAAAAATTCAGAACGGGAGGTTCTGTACGGAAATGTATTCCTTATTTCAATCTTTCGAGCCACTCCTGAGCTCTGCTTTGGGAAATGCCCCCTGTCTACCTTTCCGCTGCCTAAAGGATTCCATTCTCCTCGTGATCTCAGCCCACCGCCACCCCTTCCTTGCTGCTCATCTGATTTCCAGCTCAGCTGGGACACCACACCCTCCCCATCTTCCTCAACGACCTCTTCATGACTGAGCCCCGTAAGAGCCACACACACGAACAACAGCTAATATTTATTTAGCTCTAAATATGTGCTCAGACTGTGTTAAGCACTTTCTCCCATTTAATCCTCACAAAAAAACCCCTCCGAGGTAGGTAAATGTTTTCTGGAAGGAAACCACAGCAGGCCTGTGCCACTTCCATGGAAACAAAGGCTGTTTTCAAACACTGTTAAGAGACTGTTTCTATCTTAGGCTTTCAATGACCTGGATTGTCCATGTGTGGAGGGAAAAAAATGTGAGCGAGAGAGGAAAAAAAAAAAAGAAAGACAAAAAAAATTCTAGGAGAAGCTCTTCTTTTAATGCATTGGTTAATTAATCAATTAAGTTTGGGTTATGCACAGGCTCTTGTGAGTCTATAATTAGAAAAAAGCAGGTCTTTGTGCTTCTGGAGAATGTTCCAATCCTGGAAGGTGCAGCCCTTTGCTGCTCAAGTTTCCTTTTTCTCCCCAAGACCCGTCCGTAGGTATTTCAGTGTTGAATAAACAGGCCTGTGCGTTGTGTGCCCGGCTCAGGACACCCTGCTGAGAGCATGTCCTTAAAGACGACAAAGCCACACATTTATTCTGCCCTGACCCCACCGACCCCCGAAAGTTTGTTCCCGCAACTGGCTCTCCTTGGCCCTTTCATGCGCCTGAATTCCCTACACAAAGCCCTTGTCACATCGACAGGCCTCTCGAAGCTAAACTGGGATGCGAAGAGAAGGGGAGTGGAAAGACGTTGAAAATAGCCAAACCTTGATCCTCCACCTAAAAGAAAGTGCGGGCATTTGCATGTTAAACCATTCGCACACATTTCAGCTTCCTCTTGCCTACCCCCACCCCCATCTTAACACATTCTTTTCTAAAATCCTGAGAATTGGGGCCCACATCTCCATCCGAAGGAGCTGATAGGTCAGCGCAGATAAGAAACCCCGCTGTGAAGAAAGCTCTTTTCTCTTCCTTACATGCATCATTATCAAAAGTCCTAAACATTTACATTCCACATGGAAGGCTCTGGAAGGCGGGAGAAAGGACATGTCTGTCTTTCCAGAGGGCATTTTATTCGTGGTGTCTCCCACTCCTTGCCCACCCCCCGTTTTTTCATCTTTGATCTGCTGAGGCAGGATTTCTAGGAAGGATGACATCACTGGCTGTGAAAAAATATTTTGTGTTTATATGCTTCTCCCCATCTTTTCATGATCAGATGCTTCCCCGCCACTCACGCCCCACAGGAATGGAAATGGCCTAAGAATTCGGGATGAACTGAGTTATTTCAGAAAAGGAGTCTGTGCTAGTCAGCCTCTTGTTTTTCTTTCTGTCATGAGTTTTCTCTCTTCAAACCCAGTGTAATGAGAACGTTCCCCTGAGAGCGAGAAAAGCATATAAAGAACTCTGAGGGTGCGTTGGTGTTTTTCCACATGTCCATTGAGGGGAAAAAATTAGCTCAACAAATACATTATTTTATTTGCATTTGTATGTGAACCTCAGTGGACTCATGTGAATCTCACATGTTAACCTCCGCAGCCTTTGACTGTAGGAGTCGCCTCTGAAGACGCATAACGACAGTGGTGAGAATTTGTGGTATTTGAGAGAATTTGTGGAAGATAGGAATTATAGATTGAAGGAGGTGTTTTAATCCAGGAGAAAGTCACGGAATATAAATTTAACTGATTAAAGAGAACAATTCGGTGGCATTTAGTACATTCTCAATATTGTGCAACCTCTATCTAACCTCACCACCTCTATCTAGTTCCAAAATAGAAACCACTTTATGTTTCTGTCATCACCCCAAAATAAAATCCCATATGCGTTAAGCAGTTAATCCCCACTGTCTGCCCTCACCCCAAGATCCAGGCAGTTTCCAATCTGATGTCTATTTCTATGAATCTATTATGAATATTTAATATAAATGAAGTCATATAATATGTGACCATTAGTGTCTGGCTTCTTTCACTTAACATGTTTTCAAGACTCATCCATGTTGTAGAATGTATCAGTATTTCATTAATTTTTATGGCCAAATAATATTCCATAATTTGTGTATCTATTCATCTGCTAATGGATATTTGGGTTGGTTCCACCTTTTGACTGTTGGATTGTTTTGACTTTGGGGGTATTGTTTTTCACTATCGTAAACAGTGATGCTATCAACATTTCTGCACAAGTATTTTTTTGAGTACTTATTTTCAGTTCTTTGGGGTATATACCTAGGAGTGGAATTGTCAGGTCATATGGTAATTCTATGTTTAACTTTTTGAGGAGCCACCATGTTTTCCATGGTGGCTGAACCATTTTATGTTTCTGTCAGCATTGTAAGAGAGTCTTATTAGTCTGCATCCTCGCCAACACTTGTCTTTTTTGTTTTTTGTTATAGACATCCTAGTGTTTGCAAGTGGTACCTCATTGTGGCTTTGATTTGCATCTCTCTAGTGACCATTGGTGTTGAGCATCTTTTCTTGTGCTTGTTGGTCATTTGTATGTTTTCTGTGGAGAAATGCCTGTTCCAAGTCATTTGTCCATTATTTAATTGGGTTGCTTGTCTTTTTGTTCTTGAATTGTAAGAGTTCCATATAAATTCTGGATACTAGACTCTTATCAGACATCTGATTGCAAGTATTTCTCTCATTCTGTAGGTTGTCTTTCACTTTCTTGATAAGGTCCTCTGTTGTACAAAAGTTCTTAACTTTAATAAAGTCTAATTTCTTTTTCTTTTCTTTTGTTGCTAGGTCTTGGCATCCTTGCTGAATATCAATTAGCCATGGATGTATGGGTTTAGTTCTGGACTCTCAGTTGTATTCCGTTGGTCTGTATGTCTGTCCTTATGTCAGTACTGCACTGTTTTGATTGCTATAGTTTTGTGTTAAGTTTTGAATCAGGAAATGTGAGTATTCTAATTTTGTTCTTTTTTTCTTTTTTTCCAAGATTGCTTTGGCTATTTAGGGCCCTTTGCAATAACACATGAATTTGACGATGGGCTTTTCCGTTTATGCAAAAATGACCATTGGAATTTTGGTAGGAATTGCATTAAGTCTGTAGATTCCTTTGGATAATATTGTCTTCATAATGATATTCAAGTTTTCCAATCTGGGAACATTTATTTGCATTTCCATTTATTGAGGTCTTCTTTAATTTCTTGCAGCAACAGCTCTAGTTTTCAATGTACAGGCATACCTCAGAGATATTGTGGGTTCAGTTCCACTGGTTTCTTTTCCTTTGTTAATATTAACGTGGTATATTCCTTTGATTGATTTTCTTTTGTAGAACCACCCTTGCATTCCTAGTCCTAAGTACCTCTTTTTCATGGTATATAATCCTTTGAATTAGAAACTAGAAATTTAATAGTACTGATTTTTATATTTACCTATGTAGTTACCTTTCCTGGAGTTCTTTATTTCTTCATATGACTTTGAGTTGTCTAGTGTCCTTTTTATTTTGGTCTGAAGAAATCCCTTTAGCATTTCTTGTAAGGCAAGCCTGCTAGTGACAAACTCCCTCAGCTTTTGTTTATCTGGTAAGGTCTTAATTTCTCTTTGATTTCATTTTTAAAGGGTAGTTTTGCTGAATATAAAATTCTTGGGTGATGATTATTTTTTTTCCAGCACTTTCAGTATTCCATCCCATTGCCTTCTGGCAGTGGTTTCTGATGTGAACCTGGTTATTGATCTTATTGAAGATTCTTTATATATAATGAATCACTTCTTTCTTGCTAATTTAAAGATTATCTTTTTGTCTTTGTCTGTTGACAGTTTGATGTCTTGGTTTAGATCTCTTTCAATTTATCCCACTTGGAGTGTTGTTCTTGGATGTGTAGGTTCATAAGTCGCATCAAATTTGGGAAGTTTTTGGTAATTATTTTTTCCAAAAATTTTCCCTGTTTTTGTCTTCTGCCCTGGGACTCCTGTAATGCATGTTAGTATGCTTGCTGGTCTCCTATAGGTTCCTTAGGCTCTGTTCATTTTTCTTCATTCTTTTTTCTTTCTGCTCCTCAGCATAAATCCAATTGTCCTATCTTCAAGTTTGCTGATTCTTTCTCCAGCCCGCTCATATCTGCTGTAGAACCCCTCTAATGAATTTTTCATTTCAGTTATTCTACTTTTCAGTTCCAGATTCATTCTTATAATTTCTATCTGTTTATTACATTTACCTCTTTATGTCTTTTCTCTTTTTCTCTTTGTCTTTTCTTTATCTCTTTACTGCTACTCTCTGTTATTTTCATATTTTTTCCTCCCGGTTTTCTCTAGCACTTTCTTCATTGTTTTCTTTAGCTACTTGAGCATGTTTATCATCATTGATTTAAAGTCTTTGTGTAGTGAGTGCAATGTCTGAGCTTCCTCAGGGACAGTTTCTGTTGATTTTTTTCTTGTGCTTGGGCCATATTTTCCTGCTTCTTTGTATGCCTTGTCATTTTTTGTTGAAAACTGAGCATTTTGAATATTATAATGTGGTGACTCTAGGATTCAAAATCCCTCATGTTCTCAATACGGCTGTCCACAGTTCCGAGGGTCACATGTTAGAGAAAGAAGGGAGGTGTGAAGTTCATGTCTTTTCCTGTGTGTTTTTTTTTTTTATCAGTGAGGAAAATTCCAGAAGACACCCAAAAGTATTTGCTTCAAGTGAGAAGTAGATCATGTTTAAGCCCTAAGCCATAAAATAGCCTTGAATTCTATTTTGTGTTACAGAAGTATTTCTACCTTTGATTTCTTTTTCTGGGACATTTTTTCAGAGTGGTTTTAAGTTCACAGAAATATTGAGGGAAGGTACAGACGTCTCCCACATAGCCTCCATGCACAGCCTCCCCCATTACCAACATCCCTTGCCAGAGTGGTGTCTTTCTTAAAACTGATGAACTTCCACAGGCACATTACAATCGTCCAAAGTCCATAGTTTACATATGCTTCACTCCCGGTGTTCTTCATGTTATGGCTTCGGACATGTGTATAATGACACGTATCCATTATTATGGTATCATACTGAGTATTTTCATTGCCTCCCCACCGCCAAGCCCCTGGCAACCACTGATCTTTTTACTGTCCCCTTAGTTCTGCCTCTTCCAGAATGTCATACAGTTGGAGTCATGCAGGAGGTAGCCTTTTCAGAGTGGCTTCTTTCACTTACTAATCTGAATTTAAGATCCCTCCAGGTCTCATCTGATTGTTTTTTTTTTTTTTTAGTTTACACTTTTCTGGCATCAGGTTACCTTTATTTTCAAACAGTCGTTTTGTTTTAGCTGTGTTAAACCTAGAGTGTTCTTTCTAAAAACAATATGCTATTCTTTCATTAAGGAATTTAACTGAAATATCCAGAAAAGGAAAATATGTAGAGACAAAGTAGACTCATGATTGCCAGGGCTGGTATGGCATGGAGAGTGACTGAAAATGGGCATGAGGGTCTTGTGGGAGTGATGGAAATGTTCTAAAATTGCACCGCTCTGTAGATTTTCTAAAAATCTTTGACTTGTGTGTTTTATGGTATGTAATTATATCTTGATAAAGCTGATTTTTTTTTTTATAAAAAGAGCTTAACCAATTCTCTTTTGTTATAACAGATTTTTTTAGGTCTTCTTCCAACCTCTTTTGGATTTGGATTTGGATTTATTCATTTACTCTTCTTGGAAATAATTTTCCCTGTCTTTGTTACATGGATCACATTTTCTTGGTGTGTTTCCTTTAGTGACCTTGGAATTTTACATATTTATTAACTTACATGCTTATTATACTTGCATATTTTTGTTTACTTTACAAAAGTGGGATATTAATCTACAGCTTGCTTTATCCATTGGATATATCCTGTATATTTTTCCACGTCACTACGTATAGACCTTTTACAAATACTTTTCATGGCACAAATACTTTTCATGAATGATTCTTATTCATCATTTCAGCAAGAATCCAGCTTGGGAGGAATTAAATATATGTGTCCAATTGCCATCTCTCCCTGAAATCTGTCCCACAGCTCTTTCATTCACAGTAATCATTCTCATTGTTTAAACTATAGAATTTGGTAGCTTTCAGATTTCTGGGGGTGGGGTTGGTGGTGCTTTATATCACTTGTGACAGTTCTGTTCTCCTCAAGAGCACTGAACCCTTTTGCTTTCAGTAATTAGTTCTCACATCTCCCCAAATAGGCTTTCTTCCGAGATTCTAAGAGTCTCTATCACAGGAAATTCTGTTTGGACAGGATGTACATAAATATGGCTTTCCACGTGGTCCTTTCCTAATACTGGTGACAGAAGTCAAAGAAACATAAACCAGCAATCCCTTCTTGAAGGTACAAGGGCAGCGGTGAAGACATCAGCGCAACAGAATTATCCCAGCTCCCCCCAGGAAGCCCCGCTTACATATTCACATCCATCTATAGATCCGGATAACTCTATGATGAGACTCTGAAACACGTAGCCCCTACCCAGTGGGATTGGCTTCTCTCTGGATCAATCTACGTTGCTATTTCGCTGGTTTCATAATAGAGGTCACCTCAGTAGTTATATGTCACGTAAACACTAAAGCAATGGGGATAGTGAAAAAACACTTCTACTTAATGCCGATGGTGAAATTCAGTTCACAGCCAATTAAAAGACCCACATACAATAGACATGCTGTTTGCTAAAGAAATGCTTTTGGTGAATCTCCTTCTACTTCCCTTTGGCTACGTATTTGGCGACAGTCAGAGTTTGTCTTCTCAAAAATGTGCCACAGATGAAAAGTATTTGTCCTTACAAAATAAAGTCAAGGAGAGAGTCCATTTATTTGTAACCATAATTTCACACAGTTCTTGTGACAGTGACTTCAGGAGACTTTCTCATGGGGTCGTCCTCCCCTGAACTGCGTGTCCTTGATTTACCCTCAAATCCTCAGGCTGATCCCCAGTGGACACCTCCTAGGTCTGTTATTTTCAGCTCATTTATGTGTCTAACTTTTTCATGTCCATCCTGATCAGCACACATCAAGATACACCTGTGCCTTGCTATTAGTTTTTGAGTGAAAAATTGCTAACATGATCGACTAATCCATGTCGGCCAGCAAGACCTCCCTAGCGTTTGTGGCCAGTCCAAGTCATAAAAAAGAGAGTTTTAAGACCGTGAAATCATGGTCTGGATTTTCAAACTCTTGAAAACCTGTTTACTCATCCATTTCTGATTGCACTCACCATTTAGAGAGCAGAGACTGTTTTATTATATTTAGGGAGACTCAACTCAAGTTATAATTCACATCCGGGTGCAAAAATGATAGGTACCATGCCTAGTCTTTCTTTGCTCAACTCAATACCTAAGATTATTTCTCAGTCAGAACTTGCTTCATACCTTTACCTCTGGATTAGCTATTCTTTTCCCATCAGCTCTTGGTCCTTAAGAGGAAAAAGAGGGAAACTTTATGACTGGACTTAGACAGGCTGGATTTAATTTAAAAACAGATTCTCTGAAGCCATCTGAGGCTCCGTTTTGGCTGTTTTAACCTTCCAGGTTTTCTCACCTGGGATCTCTTTTCTCCTTGTGCGGTCCTTGGTCCCAGGGATGTCCACCAGGTCAGTGCTTATCTCAAACTCTCTTATCTTTCTGTCCTTTTCCCTCCTGGCTCAGATTTTACAAAACTCACTCTTTCTTTGGCTTCTTTTCCCACCTTAGTGCTGCTCTTGCCTGTTTCTGCTCTTCAAACTTATGTCCACTTTTTGCTGGGTCTAATCCAGAGTATCCATTATTATTTAGCCACCTACAGGATGAGTTTCTCTGTTGTCCATCTACAGGATGACTCCATATCGATTTATATTTAAAACAACATAGGTTTCCGCTATTACCCACAGTAATACCCAGGCTGTGCAGATCTTAATGATGGCTGGTATATAAATGGTGGGACGCTGTTAGCTAGGCTTTCCTTCCCTCCCCAGTTCAGGAGGGGCTCCATGGTAGTAGATCTTGTAGGGAACCAAACTATAGAAGAATAATGGGGAAAAGTAGAGTGGAGGAGGGGTACTTCAAAGGCTCTGCCCATTACATTCCATAAGCAGCATCCTCCATCTCTGTGTAGAGGTCAGTTTTGCCTCAAATATTCACCAAATGGGAGTGGCTATTTTTACTCAGACAAAATAGGACCTTGGTCTTTGGACTGAGGGTGGAATAAACCAATAATTAAGAGAAACTAGTGCCCTGGATTGAAAATTAGGCAACACATCACTGTCTACTGTGTACAAAGCTCTGTCTAGGGACTAAAGGCATATAAAAAGCAGTAAAAGACTTAATATCTCCCTTTGGGACATGTATGCTCAATTGAGGAGATATTTATGGCGGAAAACACTGTAGATTCAGTCCCATGATTGTGATTATCTAATATTTGAAACGTGTAGGACTAGAAAAGTAAGGTCTGCTTACTAAAAGAATGGAAGTGGAAGCTGCTCCAGGAGAATGTAAATAACTGAATCCTTTAAAAGAAAAAAATTAAATAGACAACTTGGATGCACACTGACTGAAAGTGAATGAAGAAGAAAGGCCAGAGCTCCAGAAGGTAGCCGGCGAGGGCGGCCACATCTGCCCTGTAAGTTCAGTCAAATATGCACATAAAGCCTCAGCCTAGCGACACCGAGGAAAATCTGGCATCAAATGACTTCACAGCTTCGTAGATCTCAGGCATCGCTCCTCCACTTGCTGACAGGTGGGGTGGGTGTGGTCAGCTTCCTTTGTGGCTAGACTATCAACAGAGTCCAAAGTATGGAGAGTCTGGGACTGAATGAGCTCATGGTATCTACAGTGAAATCAAGAAAGAGATTTTTAGTTATAAAAGCAGTTGGCATGATCCAATCTCAGTTCTCTATTAACTCGATTATGTCCAGGATGTGAAAGGGGACATGAAAATGTGCAGCTCATCCTGGGAGGTGCTGGATATTGAAGGCGTATGTCAGGCCAGGGACAGGAGAATCTAAGGGGCAGACAGCACATGTGTTAGTGACACAGAAAATCTCAGATGCAACCAACACAGAGCAACTCTGTTATCTACGGTTAAAGGAGAGAACCGATAGAAGTAACTGTAGGACAGCAAATTCTGGAAAAGTAGAGGGGCCAGATGGTGAAGCTGCTGCTCTTCTAGTAAAAACACAGATGGGCCTATGTTTTTGTTTCAGTGTAACCTGTTCTACGACAGAGGAGGTACATGAAACAGGTGAACGGATGGTTTATCAAATGAGAAAAGGAGGCTGAGGAAGGGATGTTTAATAACAAGGAGCTGCTTACTAATACGTGTCTGTAAGATGATAAAGAGGGGAGAATGAGAGGTAGAGAAAGAAACCTTCTAGAAGCTGTTTTTCATCCACTGGGAATGAGAGAGAGAGGGAGAGAGAGAGAGAGTTCTTTGAGGGCCTGTTGAGTATCTGTGCATTTGGGGACAATGTAAGATGCTTGTTGCTCAGGGGTGCTCGCCCTAAATTGTGCAGTGAGAGGTATACGGTTTCTGGGAGGATGTATAGAGATGACCCTGAGTAAGACAACACAGCCATCATGCATTTTGTGTCATGAAAAAACAAAAACCAAACTAGATTTTTTGTCAAAGAATCAATAACATTGAGAGAATTCGACAAAATGGAAAAGAAACAGTCTTTTCTTCGTGTTATTTTACGTGAAAAGGAAAGTCAGTCTGCTCTGTCTTTCCCATATTGTCACTTCATCAGTTTTCCTTCACACCTGACAGGCTCACAGTATGTTATTTCTCATAATAGCTGGAGGTTATAGACATTAAATGCTTTTAAAATATTAATTTAGTTGCTAGGGCTGTATTCAAAGAATCTTTTTTCCTCTTTGAAGACTCTTTGGATCACGTAGTCTAATGAAATCTTTTGTATTTTTTTTCTCCTCCAAACCAATGGTAAACGTAAAAAAAAAAAAAAAAAGATTCTCCTTCATTTTCTTTTGTTACTTCTTCGCACTAAATTTCTTTTGTGATTTGGTCATGCAAGCTTCTTTACTCGACAATAAGGCTTTTCTCTAAGGAAACAAAAACAATAAAAATAACTTTTTAAATGTTACATGCAAGACATTGAAAACGAGGTTTTTAAAAGGAGAAAGGATCTGGGATACACGGAACACAATTCCTCCCAGGGCCATTTGCATCATAAAATGTAATTCATCAGCCATTATATCTGCTTGGTTCTCCAACTGATGGACACACTGATTGCAATAACCAGGGGACGCTGCTATTCATGGTGCGTAATGAGCAAATTTCTGAGGCTCACTGCCAGTCATGGGTCAGGCAGAGGTCTGGAATTCCCCAAAACTCAGACACCTAAACAACACCACCACCACCTTGCAAAAAAAAAACCCAACGAACCAAACAAAAAAATACTCTCTCTTTTAGTCCCAGTTCTGTCTAAATTTAGGGAAAGTTGTGATAGCTCTCTAGTCCTTTCTTATCAAATGTAGCTTACATAAGAGTTCAGACACTTCTTTCTATGTAACGAAGGGCGTGGAATAGTGGAGTTTGAACGAGAAAGATAGTCCTTGAAGAATTGAAAGGATTGAGCTCAGAGTCTAAGTCGTCCTTGAAAAAATTAAATCCTCAAAAGACTAAATACAGTTACTAGTTCATTCCCAACACTGAAGTTTGTCTGAATCAACTACTTTTTTCCCCTCTTCTCACCATTGGCTTAATATCTAGACTGTCTAAAGACTGTAACTGCCTATCATCATAGACAGACTCTAGAATTTTAGCAGAACTGAACAGGAATTTGTGTGTCTACACATCTAATTCTGGTTTACTCGGTTTAACTTATGCAAACACCCAGTCTTTCCTGTAGCTGTAGGTTATTTTTGTGGACTTCCATTAATTTTTCACCTTTCTAACCTTATTATAGAGGGTTAAGTTGACAGCATAGAGGCTGAAGGTTAAGAGGAAATGGTTTTCTAATACCTTGCACATAGACTTACTTCTAGGAGCACATGTTTTTATTCCTGGTCCTGGTGAACTACCATGAGTAAAGAAGCAAAAAAATTTTTAAAATCCATTTTATTTCTTTTGGTAGAAAAATTCTCCATCTGTAGTTGCTAAATCAAAAGTCTGATGAGGATGAAGTGAAATATGTCCCTAAACGATTCCAAAATTAAAGAAAGATTTACTTGATGTTTCAAATGGATTTCACAAAACTTTTAAGGTTTTTCAAACTATCTTCAGATTGTTGTTCTACAGACATGTGCAAGCGTGTGCCCATGTGCATGTCTGTGCATATGCCTGCACACACACAGTAAGTATGTACCTGGTTGACTTAAACGGTCAATTTAGTTAAAGAAGAAGTCATTCGAAAAAATAGCTTGACTGGTTTTGTTTTCTGAATGATTAATAAAAATTCTTAAGGGCATTATTTTGAGAAAAATGATATATATTCATGCCCCGTTGCTAGAAGTTATAGTGCTTCCATTCCGTAATCTGAGATTTTCTTTCTTCCCCAAATTTTCTTTTAAGGGTTTTTAAATCAATGGATTTTCTTTCTCTGGTTTCTTTTTTAGTCTTATCAAAATGAAAGTTATCTCCTCTTTTGGACATTTAAATCTTACCTCTTTAAGGCATTGGCTGACAGCGTCCCCAAAGATTGCTTCTATGTAGAGACAACTGCTCCAAATGCCCCTAGATTTGTTTTTGTCATTATGCAAAGGAAAACATAAAAGAGACAAGTGAGTCCTCAGTGCTTTGGGACATTTATTGATCTTAATAAGCCTTGCTGGAGGGTGAGCTTCAAACAAGAAGTCGTCCTCAGAAGGCGCACGGTTTGTCATGACCAAAAGCTTTTGAACGTGGGAATTAATCCTGCATTACTGCATGGATGATTGATGTTTTCACTCTGAAAGCACTGGGGCCCCTGTGAAATTTCTGAGGTCCAGTGGTATTGGGACAATGATAATTCTGGCGCCATTGATTTTGCTGTGAATTGGGTTCATGTTGCAAATATGTGCCATGTCAAAAATGTATGTTCTAACAATACCCGAAATCAGCAAGAGTCTTCTCCGTTTTGGCAACACAACCTCAACAGGCTAAGAGAGAAAACACTCCGGTGGTGAACTTGATTCTTCTGTGTATACCACCTGTGTCTTCAGCATACAAATCAGAGCGCTAAACTTCCCCGCTGAGTATCTTTATTCATTTTGGGGGAGAGGCTAAATTTGTTTCTATATCGATCAAGATTTTCTGGGCTGAAGAGAAAATCCAGATCAAGCTTGTTTAAGCAGAGAAGGGAATTTATTGGGTCAGGGAAACGGATGTGTAGAAGTACAGCAAGCGTCAGGCAAGGCTGGAACCAGGGCTCCGACTACTTTTGTAGGACACCACCTCTCTGCCCTGCTCTGTGTTGACTTCATTCTCTCACAGTATAGCCACGAAGATGACCACAGGCAGCTGTGGCTGACATGTTGCCGGTTTGGCAATTCTCGTGGAAAGAGAATGTACCTCCCAGCACCCCCAGCAAGAGTTCCACGATTGGTTGGCTCACTTGAGGCCTGTGTCACCCCTGGGCAGGGGGTAGAAAGGAGAGTACAGGGGACTTATGTGTGTGGGGTATGACCCACTTGAATCTCATAAACAGATTATTTCCCCATATGGATGCCATTCTGGAAATTTTTAAAAATCCCATTACCAAGCTTCTAATTGCAGGGAACTTTATACCATACTCAGCTTATTCCTTTTTAGCTTTTAATGAAACAGTTATGAAATTTGAGTCTATCTGAATCTATTAATTTGCAAAGAAGGAAATTTGTGTAGGCCATATTTTCTGACAGTCTAATATAATTCAAAAGTGATATTTGTTGCATTTTTAAATATGTATAAGTTTGGTTTTAAACTTCAAACCACATGGAAAAAACCCACAAATACCTCTCAAATTAACCCTGAGTAAAAGGGAATCAATATAGATGTAGAATTATCCATTTCTACAAACAAAACGGAACATTTATTTTGGTAGGAAATGATATTTCAAGTCCCATATCTTGGCACTGAGGATGCACTTTGTTACTGGACTGGTCATGGATCTCGTCAGTAGACAAAAGTAGGGAAAAAATGTATATATTATATGTAACATAAAAAACCTCATAAGTTTGTATTAAAATTTACAATTCAAATTTGTGTCTACAGGATTGTTTTTTTTAAAAAAAAACTCTTGTATTTTATGTGTGTGTATATCTATCTCTCTATCATCTCTCTGTCATCTCTGTATCTGTCTATTATCTATCTACCTATCTATCTATCTGTCTATCTACCTTTTTTTCCAGTTGCTCTAGAGATTAAAAGATACATTTCACAGCTTATTTAGAATCAGTATTTTACCACTTCAACTGTAATGGAGAAATTTTACCACCATGTAGGTCCCTTTGCTCTCCTCACCTTATGCATTATATCATTTATTGAAAAGTCCACCTGACAATGTTATAATTTTTACGATTAGCTGTCAAATATATCTTAAAGAACTCAAGAGGAGAAAAATAGCCTGTTATATTTACAAATATTTACTATTTCTGTTCTTTCATGAAGTTTTCAATTATTAAAATTTCCCTTCTTTTCACCTTCTATTTCCCTTAGGGCACTATTTTTGTTTGTTTATTCTGTGTTCTCACTCTTTTAAGTTTTTATTTCTTTTTTATTTTTTGGTTTATAAATCTTGTCTGAGTTTTGGCACCTCGTTTCTGAGTATTCCTAATTCTGATTTATCTTGCATGATATACTTAATGCCTTTTATCTTGTTTTTAAATGCGCCGTTACCATTTTGATATGTTTTGAGGCATGTCTTTTGGCGTGCTCTCATTGTTGATGTAACGATATTAGTAGGCTCCTGGCTATCTTTCATCTTACAATAAATTTTTATGGGATGGTTTCTGCTTCCAGACAGAATTTTGTAACTAGTGCTGGACCAGTCCTCCTACAGGTAAACAACTATAAAATTGCTAAAAATAAATGAGGCAGTTGCTGAGAAAAGGGAGACCCATAGGATGAGCCCTCTAATTGCCTAGCTTTTTTTCCTTAGGACACTTTCCTGACTAAAGCACAGAAAACTGGACTCTGAGCAAAATCTGGTAGTTTTGCTGAGCTCAGGAAGAAGACAGTAGAATTCGGAGCAGCTGAAGTGGATGGAATCTGTGGCGCAGAGTGAGAGAGGGGATGGAGCTCTATAGAGACTCGGCCCCGGGAGACTGTGCAGCAGGATCTCCTGTGAGTCTTGCTGAGGAATATACAGCCCATAGGACAGTGAGTCTGTCCAGGGCTTAACAAATAGCAGCTGCTTGGGGGGCTAAGATAGAATAGATACTAGAGGTCAAGCAGTGCTGGGGGAAGAGCAGTGCTAGAGGGGTATGAGATTTATGGCTCTAATGGAGCAGAGAGATCTTCTTAACAATTCATTAATACCTTGGCATCTAGCTGAAATGCCGCAAAGCCTAAGCCTTGAGAACAAAAACTAACCTTTAGAATAAGAGCAACTCTAGGTTCCCCACGCGTCCCGCGCTTGCCCGCTGGCTTGGTTGCGGTTGCAGGAGATTGCTGAGGGCGGGGCGTACCTGTGGATTCAGTGATGCGGGTGAGGGGCCCTGGGGGTGGGACATGCCTGCTGCTGTAATGAGGCTGGGAGAGGGTACTGGGGGGGGAGCACGTCGGTGGCTTTAGAGAGGCAGGAGAATATTGCTGGGTGCGGGGCCAGGTATGCCTACAGCTTTACTGAGGCAGAGGAAGAATGCTAGGGCAGGGCACACCCATGGCTTTAGTGAGGCCAGTTCAATGACTGCAGTGACTCTAAGGTTTGGCCTACAAGAAGAGCGATCACCCAGCTCCTGAGGATGCTGGGGCTCCCTCCACAAATGTATTTCTTAAAGTTGGTAAAAAAAAAAAAAAAAAAAAAAAAGTGTCTTCTGGACCTTCTCAGTGTGGGTGAGTAGGTCTTCAATGACAGGTCCTCTCTCCATTCCAGTCTCCCCAAGGCTTGAGGCCCCTCCTCAACACTGAGCCAAGGCACGGCCTGCATTTCCAATTAGGTCACTGTGGGCCAGCTTTGGTCCATGTTTCAGCCAACTAACCAAACAGAGCCTTTTGTAGCTCCCGGAGTTACAGCCATAAATGTAGAAGCTCTGCTCGGTGAGCCCGTATCAATGAATTCAGCCTGGTCCAACTTGATGTTCCTTTCACCATTGTCCTTCCCACACATGGTCTCCAGATTTCTTCTGTATAAATGGGCAAACTCAAGCAGTTCTCTTGGAGCGCAGCGCACCTCCTGATGGGCTGTACTCTGAAGCTCACCTTTAGGGGCTCACTGGGACTTGAGTCTGCTTATGGATCTAGAAGCAAAGAGGGTGGGTGGGGGAGTGGGTCCTGAGGAGGACCGGGGTTGTCTTGAGTGGCAGCTGTTGCAGGGGAGGTCATTACGGCTTCGTCAGGTAATACGGGTGAACCCGCCCAGCAGAGGTGGAGCGGCTCCTTCCACTGGGGGTGAGGAGGCTGCTTCTGCCAGCAAAGGAAAAAGGCTCATCAACATCTCGGGGCTTAGCACCCCCAGCCTCAGCAGGGTCTTCCAACACGTCCCCGTCTCAACTTACAGGACCTCATTTTTTCTCGGTCAACGCCCTCACCTTCACCGCAGACACCTTGGGAGGCTGGAAGTTCAGCCTGCTTTGTAATGCATCCAGTTGCATGTTGAGATTGTGTGTTTGATTTCCAGCCATCTTAGCCTCACAGCTGAATGAGATAAGGGTCCCCTTTAGGGCACACGTGGAAGCTTTTAGGTCATGTATGTGGCACTTAAGCTGGGATTCAAATCCCTGAGCTCATTCCTTTTTTTGTTCACCACTATGTCCAGTGACATGAGGTATAACCAGCCAATCTCATTTCATTTATTAGTTTTCCAGAAATGTTTGAGGGTATCATATACACAGTCACCCAGTTCCGTGCTTTCTATAAGTGGTTGATAAGGAGCATCCAGTGGAGATATTTTATGTATGTTGATTGTCAGATCATGCCACGAACTGTAAACATGCCAGTGCTTTGTTTAGTACTTGAAATCAAGCCATTAGTGTCTTTAAATCTAATCAGATTAGAGCTCCAATTCCTGAAACTCCAGAAACAATTCGGGAAACTCATCCTTAAAATTCTGTTTCTCTAGAACCACTCTTGGTACCCAAATCTGTATTAGTCAGGGTTCTCTAGAGAAATAGAACCAGGAAGATGTACATGGTTAGACTGTGTGCTTAAAATATTTGAATTTCATTGTATGTAAAGTACATATCAATAAAGCTGAATACATTTTTGTGGAATTTGATGTATATATTTTCTCTTGTTCATCATTAGATGAACTTAGTTTGTCTAAAAGTTTGAAAGACGTGTGGTTCCAAGTAGGTTTTTTAACTTTACAGTACTCCATTTTCTCCTGTTTCTTTGTAACAATTTAAATTAAATTGTTGAAAAACATGGTGGCACGAAATGTCTCCTCTCTCCTCCACTTCCTCTCTTTTATTTGCCTTCTCTTTCCTTTTTCTCTCTTGCCCTTTTTTTCTGCTCACTTTTGATCCAAATTCTAGTAGCTTCTTCTCAGTACAGGGCCCTGTCCTGGAAGGGTGCCCTGGCAGGTCAGTTCTGAGGGGTCACAGCAACCTGACCACTCCAACTCCTTCTGACCTCAGGCCCCTTGAACGCACCTGCTGCTGTAGTGGGTATTACCTACCCCTCCCAGTTTCATCCCCTGTTCTCAGATTGGCCAGCCTGCTTTCCAAGGAGTTCCTGTTATGGGCTGAATTGTGTCTCCACAAAATTCATATGTTGAAGTTCTAACCCCCAGTACTCATCATGTAACTGCATTTGGAGATAGAGCCTTTAAAGAAGTCATTAAGGTAAAATGAGGTCATGTGGGTGGGGCCCCAATCCAATCTGACTGGTGTCTTTATAAGAAGAGGAGATTAGGACACAGACACACACAGAGGGAAGAACACATGAGGACACAGGGAGAAGACGGCCATCTACAAGCCCAGGAGAGAGACCTCAGAAGAAGCCAACCCTGCCAGCTTAGACGTCTGGCGTCCGGAATTGTGAAAAAATAGATGTCTGGTGTTTAAGCCCCACAGTGGGTGGTACTTTGATACAGCAGCCCTAGGAGACTCACACAGTCTCTGTTGGATATTTCAGGCTTTCCTGTCCCAAGTCCCTCAGACACTGCCCTGATGCTTCCTCTTCCGTGTATGGACCCGGGTACTGTGCAGTCTTATGTTTGTCATGGTTGGTACTTAGACAGGTTTTGGTCTTTGTGGGGATAACTTGTCCCTTAGGGTTTTTTTTTTTTTTTTTTTTTTTTGGCTGGGTTGGGTCTTTGTTGCTGTGCGCGGGCTTTCTCTAGTTGAGGCGAGCAGGGACTACTCTTCATTGTGGTGCGTGGGCTTCTCATCGCGGTGGCTTTTCTTGTTGCAGAGCGTGGGGTCTAGGCACGCGGGTTTCAGTAGTTGTGGCACGCAGGCTCAGTAGTTGTGGCTCGCAGGCTCAGTAGTTCTGGCGCATGGGCTTAGTTGCTCTGCGGCATGTGGGATCTTCCTGGACCAGGGCTTGAACCCGTGTCCCCTGCATTGGCAGGCGGATTCTTAACCACTGCGCCACCAGGGAAGTCCCTGTTACTTAGTTTTATGAAATGCTTTCCATGGATTTTTGCTTTGGCTATCTCACTGCCCTGTTTTTATGTAGGTATTTAGAGACTAAAAAAATATTGAACTGCCCCCTTTTCTCTTCTCAGCAACCCAGAACTCTTCACACTCTAAATTTTTAAATAAAAACATAAATGTTTCTCCCTGATTAAAAGCATTGAGACCCAACTGGGGAAAATAGGTGTTTCTTATGACATGCAAAGTATTTATTTTCTTATACCACTAAAAATAAAACAACAAAGGAGGTACTCTTCAATAAAAAAAGGTAACTTACAATGGCCAGATGTACAAAATATATTAATATATTTAACTTCACTACTTAGTAAAGAAATGCAAATTCATATATATATATATATATATATATATATATATATATATATATATATGGTGGTGAGGGAAGCAAGTTTATAATGGTGAGAGAAGCAAGTTCAGTTTTTTTCAGCCAAGGAATATACCCAAAACTTGAAAATGCACATATGCTTGGTGTAGTAATTACAATTGTGTGATTTATCCACATCGCCATTACAAATGTGAAAATATATATATAATTAAATGAAAAGGCTAGTAGAATGGTATCCTCTTAGTTTTCTCTTCATCCAGAGATTTCTATCCTAAACACAAAAATGAGGACAAGCGTTGTGTGTTTGACCAATTAGGATGCAATATGCAAATGCTCAGGGGGTCTGTGTCTTATTTCCCTTTTTCTCAGCTCTTCCTGGGACCCTAGGCTCCTGCTTTACTCCTCACCCAAACCAGGCATATTGCAAATGCTTATCCATGGTCTACGTGGAAGCATCAATCCTTTCACTTTGAGACAGTTAACTTAAAGCATAAGTCCCACTCTCCTAAGAGTGGACAGTGGAATTACCTCTAAAAACAATGGTGTGCGATTCTCTGTGTTCTAATCTGGAATCACCTAGTCCACAAATTTGCAAACAATAATCCTACATTTGCACAAATTTACTGAAATGAGAGACAGGACAATGGAAGTGTTGGTTGTAGAATGCTGTAACATACATAAAATATCTTATTTTTTAAAAGGACCATTATTCTGGTAGTCTGTTAATTTTTTTCTTTAATCCAGAATTGATGTGCTGGGTAATGATGATTCCTAGGGCATGGGATGGATGGGGCCTTTACTTTTTTTCTCATGCATACTTTTACCTGGATTGCTTTATGCTCATCCTTTTCTGAGGGCAGTGCCTAAAACGTCCTTGAAGTCTCTCTTTTCCATTGTCTCAGAGGTCCTAGCAGGAACCAAGGACATGACCATCTGAGCATCATTCATAAAGGAACGGTTGTCGGAGGGAGCCCAGTCGGTCATTACATCAAACAATGAGGATTGTGGGTGTGAGCCTCCAGATGAGCTTCATTCTGTTCACAGACAATGACTTTGTCTCAAATTTATGACTACAAATGACCTTGCCAGGGTGTGGAGAACTCAGGGATAACTTACATCTCTCCTGGGGAACCAACAGCTCCTCCAAACCATGTGCTATGTTCCTCCTCTTTTGTTTAATGTGCAGTAGATTACAAAAGGGAGGATTATCCAGAGAAAAAAGCCCACAAGCCCTGCAGCAGACAACCTGAAATGGAGGTATCCTAGCTGCCTGCCTCGTTCTCCGGACTGACAAACTACAAAGAGTATACTTTCTGCTTTGAAATTCCCCAGACCTTTAAAAAATTCAGCCAACTATTTAACTAACCTGTTGTAAAATCTGACATTAAACCACCAGCAAAAAGTTTGAATTACACAAGTTTCCATAAAAGCATTTTTCTCACCAAACATTCATTTTATTATCCTTTTTTTATGGGAGAACTGAAATAGCCAGATCTCAGGTCCTGCCTGCCATTTGGCCAGAACAGCTCGAGACCCAGGTCAAGGTTTATGCTGACAGCTCAGCAGACACATCTCTTAAAAAGCCCTTCTCTCAGAGTTTATCTTAGGACAGTGTGCCTCTTGAAGACTAAAGGCTAATATTTGATTTAGGGATGATTGATCGGAGGATACTGTTGTATCCAAAGTGTATCCAGTGGGCATGAGGAGAAAGCAAAGCGTGTCATGATGCGAATGCAGACATGGGTCAGAACATGGGGGAGGTGAGGATGCACAGATGTAACTCCTGGGAAAGAATCCAGCTGTGGCTCTATGTAAGGAGGTAAATTGGCTTCAATTCCCACCCCCCAGAGTTGAAGAAGTGAACAAGTAAACCCAGAGAGCCAACTCTGGGCCAGCACCAGGCACATGCTGTCACATGTATTTTCTCAGTTATGGTAGATGAACCTGGAGTGATGGTGTGTGGTTTTCTCCTGTCTGATGGCTTTGGCTGGCATATTATTACTTACTGTAGAGCTGGCAAAGAGGAACAGACCTTCTTTATCTATCTTTTCATAGAATCTTATGACAACTCTCTACTGTAAGTGTCCACAGAGTGCCAAACAAAAATAAATGCTACATGTAGTCATTTTAAGTGGGGTTTAAATGTTACACTGGAGTTTCCAAGAATCAACTGTAAGATTTTGACTTATGGCTTATGGATATTACAGCTGCATCTGAACTTTCCTCCTAGTAACTCCATGTCCCTTCCCTTTTCATTTGGGTTCTACCAATAGGTAGTTTTGTCTCTGAGATGAAAGACAGTAATGTGTATCTTTTTTGATGGATAAATAGGCACTTGTAAAGATGCAAAATCAAGAGGACTAAAAATTTCTGAGACTCCAAGGGTCAAAAAGAAAAATGGGAAGCTTTTATTACCTTCTGGAACTCAAATGAAGATTTGAAAAATAATAATTGAGGGCAGTAAGACATCACAATATCTGGTCAATGAGTGAAAGATTCATGGGCAAAATATTCATGAAGTTATCTGTAAATGTAAGGAAATATTGCTCATGACAGATATTTATCTTTACATAGGTAAAAGCAATAAGAACAAAATAAAACCATGAACAGCAGAATTATTTGAAAATAGTCAAATGTGTTTTATCTCCACAGTTCCAGACACCACAAATTTTAAAATGCAAAGGATCGAGTCTGTTTCTTATGTTGTAAAATGATCTGGTTTTACTCTTTCTTTCAACAAATATTTGAGTACCCACATGAACTAGGAATTTTCTAAGTATTGGGGATACAGAATCAGATACGAGCTTGATACTAAACAGCAATCACATGAATAAATTACAGCAGGATGAGCTCCCTGCATCAGCAGTGCAATGTTGTGAGGATACAAAGGATGGGGAGTGGGCAATATCAGGAACATTGGAGAAGACCAGCGTGAAAATGCATGTCTTAGTCCATTCAGGCTGCTGTAACAGAATCCCATGGACTGGATGCTTTATAAACAACAGAACTTTGCTTCTCACAGTGCTGGAGGCTGGGAACCCTATGATCAAGGCGCTGGAAGATTTGGTGTCTGGGGAGGACCTGCTTTCTGATTCACAGATGACTGTCTTCTCACTGTGTCCTCACATGATGAAAGGGGTGAGGGAGGTCCCTGGGGTCTACTTATAAGGGCACTAATCCCATTCACAAGGGCTCCACCCTCATGACCTCATCACCTTCCAAAGGCTCCACCTCCTAACATCCCAGTGGGGGTTAGGATTTAACCTATGAACTTTTATGGGGACACAAACATTTGGTCTAACGCAAAGTGCTGCTTAAACAGACCTCAAGGAAGAGGAGTTACCAGAGAAAGGGTTTGGGGAGGAGGACGGGGAGGTCCAGGCAGGGGGACTGGCATGTACCTATCCCACGTTTAGAAGAAACATGTCATGTTTTTGCAAGTAAAAGAATCCACTGGGCTGGGTTGCAGTGATGGAGTGGAAAAAAGCATGGATCAGGATGAGGCAAGAAAGGCGAGTTCAGTCGGGTAAGGTTTTGTGGATTGCATTAATAATTTTTGCCTTCATCGAAAGCCTAGGAGACATTTAAATATGTTTAGAGAGGTTGAGTGGGCAAATATTTCCAGTTATAAAGTTGATTTTAAATTTCTCCCAATTCAAAGCAGCATAGGACTTAACTTGAAACTATTTATTCATTCTCCTCTAAGTTTTATGGATCCAGTTGGTAGGACAGAGAAGAAGAAATTATTTAAAAGTGCGTTGCGTAAGCTATGAGTCATTCTTCCTCAAATGGACAAATCATTACAGCTTCTATTTCATAGATTTCTTACTTTGGAATGATCCCAATCCTTTTTAGTATATTCAGTCCTGGATTTCAGTAACAGTTGACAAACCTGCACAGAATTTTGTAAGTTTAGAGGAGTTGTCAAGAGCCTGGACCAAAATCTATATAAATTCAGTACAGTTAATTCCAAAGAAAGTGAGAGAGAGAGAGAAAACAATGTTTCCTGTGTATATTGGCTGTTTGTATATTTTTTTGGAGAAGTGTCTATTCAGATCCTTTCCTATTTTTAAATTGGGCTGTCTTTTTTTTAAACAATTTTTTTTGATGTGGACCATTTTTTTAAAGTCTTTATTGAATTTGTTACAATATTGCTTCTGTTTTATGTTTTGGTTTTTTGGCCACAAGGCATGTGGAATCTTAGCTCCCTGACCAGGGATCGAACCCGCACCCCCTGCATTGGAAGGCGAAGTCTTAACCACTGGACCAGGAGGGAAGTCCCTGGGTTGTCTTTTTACCATTGCGTCATAGGAGTTCTTTTTTTTTTTTTTTTTTTTTTTGTCGCGGCACGTGGGATCCTCCCAGACCCGGGCGCGAACCCGGTTCCCCTGCATCGGCAGGCGGACGCGCAACCACCGCGCCACCAGGGAAGCCCAGGAGTTCTTTATATATTCTAGAGACGAGCTCTTTATCACATATATGATTTGAAAATACTTTCTCCATTCAGAGGGTTGGCTTTTTTACTTTCTTGATGATGTCCTTTGAAGCACAAAAGTGTTCAGTTTTGATCTCCAATTTACTTTTCTTCTGTTGCTTTTGCTTATAGTTTCTTATCTAATGCCGAATTCAAGGTCACATAGATATACACATGTCTCTTTTAAGAGTTTTATAGCCTTAGCTCTTACATATAGGTCTTTAATCCATTTTGAGTTAATTTTTGTGTATGGTATAAGGTTAGGGACCAACTTCATACTTTTTTTAAAAAAAATAAATTAATTAATTTATTTTTGGCTGTGTTGGGTCTTCATTGCTGTGTGCAGGCTTTCTCTAGTTGCAGCGAGTGGGGGCTACTCTTTGTTGCGGTGCGCGGGCTTCTCACTGCGGTGGCTTCTCGTTGTGGAGCGTGGGCTCTAGGCAGGCAGGCTTCAATAGTTGTGGCACACAGGCTCAGTAGTTGTGGCTCACAGGCTCTAGAGTGCAGGCTCAGTAGTTGTGGTGCAGCTCTAGGCAGGCAGGCTTCAATAGTTGTGGCACACAGGCTCAGTAGTTGTGGCTCACAGGCTCTAGAGTGCAGGCTCAGTAGTTGTGGTGCACGGGGTTAGCTGCTCTGCAGCATGTGGGATCTTCCCGGACCAGGGATCAAACCCGTTTCCCCTACATTGGCAGGTGGATTCCTAACCAGTGCACCACCAGGGAAGTCCCTCAACTTCATACTTTTATGAGTGGCTCTCCAGTAGTCCCAGCAGCAGTGGTTGAAAAACTATCCTTTTCCTATTGAATTGCCTTGGCACTCTTGTTGAAAATCAATTGACCATAAATGTGAGGGTGTTTCTGGACTTTCACTTCTATTACATTGATTTATGTCATTACATAAGCACCACACTGTCTTGATTACCGTATCTTTTTAGTAAATTTTGAGGTTGGGAAATGTGAGTACTCTAGCTTTTTTAAAAAACATGGTTTGGATATTCTGGGACCCTTGAATTCCAAATGAATTTTAGGACCAGCTTGACAATTTCTGCAACAAAGCCAGCTGGAATTTTGATAGGGGTTGCCTTGAATCAGCAGATCAATTTCAGGCGTACTGCCATCTAAACAATATTATTGTCTCTGATCTATGAACATGGGATATCTTTCTATTTATCTGGGTCTTTAATTTTTTCAATAATGTTTTTGTAGTTGTCAGAATAATTATTGCACTTCTTTTGTTAAATTTATTCCTAAGGATTTTATTCTTTTTTGAGGCTATTGCAAATTGAATGTTCTCAATTTCATTTTCAGTTTTTCTTTGCTACTGTATAGAAATACAATTGATTTTTATGTATTGATCTTATATCTTGAATCCTTGCTAAGCTTGTTTATTAGTTGTAATAGTTTTTTTTTTAGTGGATTCCTTAGGGTTTTCTATAAATAAGATCATTTCATCTGCAAATAGAGAAAGTTTTACTTCCTCCTTTCCAATCTGGATGCCCTTTATTTCATTTTATTGCCTAATTGCCTTGGCCGGCTTATCCAGGATAATGTTAAATAAAGGTGGTGAGAGTGGACATTTTTGTCCTTTCTATATCTTAGGGGAAAATATTCAGTATTTCACCATTAAGTCTGATGATAGCTCTGGGTTTTTCATATATTCTCTTTATCAGGTTAAAGAAACTGCTTTCTATTCTTAGTTGCTTAGTATTTTTATCATGAAAAAACATTATGTCAAATGGTTTTTCTGTGATTAATGAGATATGTTTTGAAGTTTTTAATTTAATGTTTGCCAAAATCTGAGAGATTTGTTTAAATGACATGATCACCTCAGTCCAGACTTAATGCCTGCTACAGGTAGGGTAAAGATTTTGGAATGAATGAAAAACTACAATAACCAAATTTTCATGTGGCAGAGCGTGAAAAATATTCACAAAGCAGCTGAAAGGTCAGATACAGTAGTGTTTTAAAAGAATAGTACGCTATGACTAAGAATGCTGAGATAGCTCAATATAAGAAAATCTACTGGCATTATCTTTTACTTTTATAAGTCAAAAGAGGAAATCCCAAATACTTATGATTATCTACTGATGATTTAAAAAACATTTGGCAAAATTTACATTTATAATAATTCACTACGTTGCAGTAGTGAAAACAACTCTGGCTTCTACCTGCTGATGTAGCAGTAGCACCCTTAGGTTGACACAGAATGTATAACAAGCATTTCATTTAGCACTGAAATACTTGAAACATATCTATTAAAATTGGGGTCTCATTATTTTCATTATTATAAGCATTACTCAATATTGTTCTTACAGTCCCAACGCATGAAAACAAAAATGTATAAATACTGGAAAAGGAGACAAAAGTGTTATTTTCACACGACTTAATTGTATACCCAGGTAACCCAAGGGCCAACCGGGAAACGGCTAGAGTGAGATTTCCCGTTAAAAAAACAAAATGTCAATACTTCTCCCATATATTAGCCATATAAAAGGGAGACAACAATGGGAAAATGCATTTATAATGGGTAACATGACAAATAAAATAATGTTACTGGAAAGATGGAGACACCAGAAGTACTAATACCTGTCTGACATGGTCCAAGGTAAGCTAAATAGCACAAAACCTTAATAGGCCCTGAAAGTAGGGAAGTATGTCTCATGCCCCAAACTTTGAGGAGTTTGCCGTAAACACATAGTACAGATAAGACCAGATTTAATGACTTCACAAAAGCCAAATGATCATTCTTCTTCATGCAAAAGAATTTAGCACCTTGGCAAATAAGTAGAGAAAATCTTGGTGGGAGGCCACTGACACCTTCTAATTTGGAGGCGCCAAGTGGGAGGGTGGGATAAGTTTGTCTAGAGACCCCCTTCCCTTTGCAGAGCAATACGTTCAGAGACAGCTGCACTGAAGACCTGAGAGCAGAGGTGATGGGACCTCATGTCAATGGCGGGACTCTCCCCAGGTGGCCCATCGCTTCCTTGGACGTCTGGCACTTTCTCCAAAACAGAGGCTTTGGCCCTCAGTCGACAGAACTCATAACCAAAAAAGACATTTATTTGATCACCTAAACAAAGTAACCATAAACAAAACTAAAACAAATGACGAACACATGTGCAACAGGATTAGAGGTAAAGCTAATATTGTTAACATTAATATGCAAGGACCCCTTACAAATGAGTTTAAAAATCACCCAGTAAAAAATGCGTGAGTCTATATAAAGTAGACAAGCAGTGAACACACACACGTGCATAGACAGAGGGACCAAGATATGAAAAGATGCTGCTCTTCATTCATCATCAAAGACAGTTGTGTAAACACTGAGGATTCATTGAGTCTGTCATTTGACACAGAATTTAAATGATTTAAATGCTGTAATACTGAAAAGAGTACATATATGACTGGTGGGGTGAAAATTGCAACAACTTACCCAGAGGGCAGTTTGACAGATATTCCAAAAGTCTTTCAAATGTCCTTTCCCTGATCCAGTAATTCTGCTTCAGGAAATTGCAGCTGTCGCTACAGAGCATAGATTTAGTTTAGGAACGTTCACCGTAGTGTGGTTTGCACGGTGAAAATTTGGAAACCATTTACATTCCCAACACTATGAACTGGTTTAAAAGGTTGGAGAACTCCCCTGTAAATACCAAGGAGCTATCGAACTATGGCAGATGAATATTGGATGTTCAAAGAAGAGGTTCTTGATAAATTCAAAATCCATCTTAAAACATGGTTTTATGGACACACATACACATGAAAGTCCAGCAGTGCTAACAGAGTTTTTCTCTTGGTAATGCATTTTTATTTTGTTTTTCTTAGGAGCAAAAGGAATAAAAGTTTGTAAATAAAAATGGAACAAGTATCGTTTAGGAGAAGGTGGGCCACTTGAAATGGAAACCAGCTATTTTTGCAGGGCTGGTCTCTAAGGATCCATCACAATTTGCCCCAGTCAAAGAAAAAGTGTCAGTGTCCAGACTTCACCAGGGGAGGAATTTGTTTGGTTTGGACTTCATTCACTGTGTCAAGAGATCTACTTATTCTCTTTCTAAGTGGCTCTTCAAGCTTGAACTCAAAATAGGAAGGGCAGTCTTTGGATAATGCCCTGCTTGCTCAAATGCTTAGTGACTCGAGTCCGTTGCCTTTTACTGTGGTGCCCGCTGTTTGGACTGCAATCAGATCGGTCCTGAACGATGCATGGAAGCAAACAAAAGGAGGAGGTGCCAGCTCAGGATGGGAGAGGCTTCCTGGTGATGGACGTGTCACTGTCTGCCTCTTCAAGGCAGCCGGGACCTCTGCAAAGAGCAGGGGAGAGAGGGGAGAGGAGGAGGAATTTAAGGGGTCCTGGGTGGGCAGCCTGGCCTCAAGCGTGGAGTGGAAACTGTAGTGCCCTTTCTTAACTACCCTCGGAAGTCACCTACCAGCACCTTCTTCCTACTCTCTTGGTCACAGAAGACTAGCCCTGATTCAGTGCAGGAGAAGGTTGCACATGGGTAGCGGGTGGTGAGGGTGACTGGGGGCCACCTTGGTGACTGCTACCCAAACAGGCCAGGTCCTCCGCATTATGTCTTTTCATTCCCACCTACCTTGCGGTGACACAAGGGAAAGGGAAAGCCCAGAAGCTGCTAAGCGACAGAGCTAGGATTTAAACCGAGGGCTTTCTTCTCCAAAGTCGATGCTCTGCCCGCTGCACAGCGAGCTTCTGGGCAGACAGCTCTGTTTACATCACCTGGGACTTTGGGGGAAAGACACGAGGCATCAGGGGAGCCAATGGACTTGGCTTCGCAGGACCAGTAAATGCCTGGATAGGGATTTACTCCCAAGACCAGTCAAGTCCCACTGGTGGTTTGAGCTCATAGGGAATATAGGGAGGGAGGAAATGAGACGATGTGAGTGGACGGGCTTGGAAATGAGCCGCATGTTGGATGGGCAGGAAAGGGGCGACAGGCAGGAGAGCAGAAAAGAGTAAATGTTTTGGAACCAAGGCCAGAGGGCTCTGCTTGAGCCAGGCGGTGGCCACTTTAAGGGGATGCAGGGCCTGTGGTTATGGAGACTGGGAGGGTATGTGGCAGCGATGAGGAAGAGAGTTTCAATGAAGTTGCGTGTAACACTAGAGTAAGGCTGCGGGTGGCGTAGCGCCTGAGTCCAGGTGTGTCGGCTTCCCTGATAACGATCGGAGGAGCCACTTGTGCGCTGTCCAGGGTGTGACAGGGATGAGGTCTCAAAGGGCCCCCCCGCCCCCAGGCAAAGCTTCTGCACCTGGAAGAACCTTGAAACAGACGCACTACCTGCCTTCCACGTCTGGACTCTTCTGAAGTTAGGCTTGTTCCGGAAAGCACTCCATCCCTCTCTTCTGAGGCTTCTCACGTGGAGAGCTCCGTGGATTTTACTGTGATTTGTCTGATGGTTATCTGCTTGGGAGAAACTGCACGAGCCCCTGCAGTTTCCTGTGGAACACCCCTACTGAGAACGGCTGGACTGGGAGTCGGGGGAGAGTTCCCCTTTCAGAAGTGATGGTGCAGTCGAGGCTCTCTTACCTGCTTTCAGCTGTAGAGAAAATATTCTTCAAATGGAAACAGATTAAGAGGGCAAATGGCAAGCCTGTAGCTCTGGTGCTCTTCTTCCCCATTAACCAAGGCTAAAAGGCAGGCCTGGAAATCCCTTTTCAAGAGCTGCCAATGACACAACTTCATGTTAATGGACTACAAGTCCTTACGGGCACACGCTTGATTTCATTTTTTCATCTGAATTTCTGATGTCAGGGGACCCAGTGCAACTTTTAACTTGGCCAGCGTCTGACGACCAGGCCGCTGGATTCTGAAGTATGCCGTCAGTGGAATGTGTGCTTTCCATCTTTGTTCTCTAAATCTACTTTTTATTTGCCTGCATAAAGGGGAGAGAGTCCCTTTAATGTTGTGTGGATAAAAGCCACAAGAAAGAGATAAAGCATGGCGCGTGTACTGGGCCCTTAGGGGTAGACAAGGAGTTCGGGAGGGCTCTTTTCACCAAAGAAAGGCACTTGGCTAGTTGAGACAATTACAGACAAGACAATCGTGGTTCAATTTGCATTCATGGGGGACCGTCCCATTGTGTAGGAAGAGATTTTGGCAAAATGACAGGTGAAGGCCGGCGTGCATCTGTAACCCACAGTCAAACACATGATGCTGAGGACATAAATGTCATTTTAAAGCTATTCGCTGCTGGCCCTAGACATTCACCAGAACCACCAGGCATGGCTTAAAGCAGAGTGTTTTGCCTGTCCTCCTGCTTCCTCCAAATTCTTCATCAAAAGCCAAGAACGCATCGCCCTTTGGATGATATGCTGTTCGCTCTGCGTATATCTCTCTTCTGCCCTGGCGCTGATTTTCAAGGGGCCCGATCGTGGATGTTCCCGCTGTGGCTTTTCTCACCTGACTGTATCCCATTTTACTCCTACTTAACTACTTTTAAGACCAACAGAAGGCACAAGTCATCCCTCTTTCTTGTTAAGTTTGAGAATGTGGTTTTTTTTTTTTTAATTACCTCAGCAATAAGCACGATGAGAATTTTATGAAGGTGGACAAAGCCCTCCCTTTATCCTTTAAGTTCCAAAGCTGAGTTGAGGGTAGTGAGATCATTTTCCAGGGGGAGAAATCAGTAAGCCTTCACCTTTTTCCCTGACGCCTTACTTTGTCCTGAGCTTTCAACATCAAGCCACCGCACGGATGGGCAAACAGAGACTCGGGTTCCCGGCAACGTAAGGCAGCCCAGAGGGACGTTCCGAGTTATAAAATCCAGGAGAGTTTTCTAACATCTGTTAATGAGCCGCAAGCCTGAGGCTAAAGGAAAACCAAGCCCGGATCACTTTTACCTTTCATTCACATTAGGGAGCAGCTATTTTGACGTTTGTGTAGCCCCAGAGCGATCTTGTTCTCCTGAGCTGAGATTTAAAGTACTACCGAATGCGCTCCATTGACTCTTGAGGTTTGGGCAACGGTTTCCCAAAACGCGGCACGTGCGGCGCCCTGAAAACCACCCTCGCACACTCCAGGGTGCTCTGTGAAAGCAGCTCGCCTCACCTTCCCCAGAGCTTTATTCACATCCTGCAGTAAACAAGCCACACCAAAGGACTTAGACCACAAACAAAAGTCAAGAGGAGGTCCCTGGAGAGACTCTAGCATCCCCTCATTTCCAGATTTCCAGATTCGGGGTTCTCTGTTCTGAGCATGAACTCTCTCCAACGTGCTGCTTCCCGTCGGTACGCCTTTTTAAGCAGCGAGATTTGTTGCTGGATGATTCTAAATGACCATCGCCCGCTAACAAAGCCATCCTATTTAGACGTGGGCTGATGAGATAGAAAAATGGGTGGTTCGGGCAGATTTCATGAGGTCTAATAAATCTTTAGTAAATTACAGCTCATCCCCGCGTCTCCCCTTGTGCACTCTTTGTGTTGCTAATACACGTTACGCCTTGCCTGGCTTCACACTTTCAGGCATCTCGGAGGTGAGGCCTGTACAAAGCTGCAGATGTGGAAACGGAGGAGGCGTTTGCACCGAATGTTACCCGTTAACATTGGCGTGGCCCACAAAAGAATGTTACTCTGGTTCTCCGGGCTCAAAACAGCTCTCAACTCGCAACTTGGGAGCTTAAAGCAATAAGAAGAGAGATGGGGGAAAAAAAGAAAAATAGAGGCGACCCCTGTATCTCTGGTTAAAAGATGCATGTTTTCAGTTCATTGGTGTAAAATATACCGAGAGAGAGAAATGGGCGTGGCCTTTTAAATTACAACAGCAATACGGTTATAGAAGTTAAAAATTATAGTACCAGTGATGAGAAGTGAAAAGTTAATCACCTTCTCTTCCTACAGTTTGGTAACTCATGTTAAGTCCCTCATACACGGGCCAGGAAACTTCTAAGGATATGAAAGTAAAAGATGCATGATAAAGAACCAATTTCCTTAATGCATAAAATACTCTTATAAGTGAGTCAGAAGCTGAATAATGACTCTGTGGAAAAATGGGCAAGATATAAAAAGCAGCAGCTTATAGAAGAAAGTGGTCAGTGATCACTGCCCACTCAGTGGAATAAATATAATATTGAACAATGAGCCATCATACTTTTCCTATCAGATAGGTGCAAACTTATAAGCTTAATAATTCCCGGTGTTATCAAAGATGCAAGCAAACAGATACTTTTTTTAAATTCTGACGGGAGTATGTATTTTTGGACAGCAGCGTGGCTGCTCCCTGAGTGAAAATCCTTTGACTCCGTAACTCCCTCATTGGGCTTGATCATACTAATGGAATCTGTACACTCCTACAAACACTCCTACTAGAGGGTTCATTGCATACAACAGTAGTAGGATAAAAGGGGGGACATCTAGATTTGCGTAAACAAGGGATAGTTTAAATAAAAATACAGAGTCGCTGTGAAGTAGACTCCTATGCCTGTGTTTACAGACAGTCCTGACTTGCAATGGTTCAACTTAGAATTTTCTACTCTAAGATGGTGTAAAAGCGATACTCATTCAGTAGAAAGACATGCTTTGAATTCTGAGCTCTTCCCAGGCTAGTGATGCGTGGTACAGTCCTCTCTCGTGATGCTGGGCAGGGCGGCCACAGCTCCCCGCCAGCCCTGCCATCACCAGGATGAAAAACCGACACTTACAACCGTTCTGGACCCAGACAACCGTTCTGTTTTTTACTTTCCGTAAAGTATTCAATCCATTACATGAGATATCCAACACCTTATTATCAAACGTACTTTGTGTTAGATGATTTTGCCCAACTGTAGGCTAATGTAGGTGTTCTGAGCACACTGAGGGGAGGCTAGGCTAAGCTGTGGTGTGTGGTGGGTTAGGTGAATTCAGTGCATTTGTGACTTAACGATATGGGCTTATTGGGATGTAACCTGATGGGAAGTAGAAGAAGATCTGTGAGGTGCAAGCCTGGGGAAACAAAGCTGTGCGGGATATAACGTCAAGGACTTTGACTCCCAGAGGTTCCCTCACAGCAGATACCTGCCTCCGTGTGACACATGCAGTGACCACATGGACCATTACAGGGGGCCCATCCCCTGGGCAGTCAGTAGAGCTGACCCTGATCAGGCTTCGTGGGGCAGAATCTCAGGTCTACCGCTTTATGTTGGTGTGAACCTGGGCAAAGTGCTTAAGCTAAGTCTTAAATAATCTGTAAAATGACAATAATCGTGCCTTCCTCACATGGTGGTGAGTATTAAATGAAACTACGTATGTAAAGTGGTACATACAGTGCCCAAATTCGTATTTCCAGTCCAGACCCGTCTTCTGAACTTCAGAATCACTTAGTCAGCTGCCGATGTGTGCCACCTGCTTCACTGAAGCATCTCTACCTCCGCACTCTCAGGACTGAACTCTCAACCTCATCCTCCCCCAAACCTCTTCTAAATCTGCTGCTGCCTTGGCTTCTCCCTCTTGGTAGATAACACCCCATCCTTCCAGCTGCTCGAATCCGGATTCATTGATTCCAGATTTCTATTATCTTCTCCAAAAGATTTTCTATTATCATTTCTCCAAAGCCTGGGAATGCATGTGCGCGCGCGCGCGCACACACACACACGCGCACACACACGCGCACACGCACGCGCACACGCACGCGCACACGCACACGCACACACAAAGAGTTCTCGCCAACCCCATCTCATCTCTCACCTAGGCCACAGTCCTAACTTTCTCACTAGTTTCCCTACATCCTCCCTAGGCCCTCTCCACTCTGTCTTCTAACAACCAAGCGATCTTAAAATGATGCAAAGCAATTGTGTCACTCCCCTGCCTAAACCTGCCTGACAGCTCCAGAATGATTTAAGGATCAAGTCCAAAATTGTTTCCATGACCAACTACACGCTCCATGATTTGGCGTCCGCCAACCTCTCACGCTTCACCTCCTGACATCTGCCTAGTGATAACCTCCAGCCACGCTGGCCTTCTCTGTTCTCACAGGCGCTCTTTCTATGGATGCTGTTTCTTCGATATCTTTCATTTCTAGCATCCCTCTTCATGTCCCACTTCTTAACCTTGGGGGCCCAGGTGAAAACTCTCTCATTGAGTTTCGTTGCAGTCTGCAATCCTTCATAGCATTTATAACAATTTTAAAATGATATATTTATTCACATAAATATATTTAATATTTGTCTCTCCTCCAAAGATGAAATGCTCTATAAAAGCAAGAAATGGATCTCTTGATAACTTCTTTTTTAAAATTTAATTTTATTTATTTATTTTTGTCTGCATTTGGTCTTCGTTGTTGCACAGGGGCTTTCTCTAGTTGTGGCGAGCGGGGGCTACTCTTCGTTGAGGTGCGCGGGCTTCTCACTCTGGTGGCTCCTCTTGTTGCAGAGCACGGGCTCTAGATGCACGGGCTTCAGTAGTTGTGGCTCACGGGCTCAGTAGTTGTGGCTCACAGGCTCTAGAGCGCAGGCTCGGTAGTTGTGGCGCTGGGGCTTAGTTGCGCCATGGCATGTGGGATCTTTCCAGACCAGGGCTCGAACCCGTGTTCCGCGCCTTGGTAGGCGGATTCTTAACCACTGTGCCACCAGGGAAGCCCTCTTGATAGCTTCTGTATTTGGAACTTAACACAGTGCTCAAAATAGAGTCGAGACTCATAAGTATCTGTTTGAATGAATAAACCGCATGAAGGTATGCTGGCATACTAAGCAGAACTATCAAAGACTTGAGCAAGGTCTTACTTAATCAGTGGTTCTCAAGTTGGGGTCTCCAGAGCAGTTGATAATGATGCTGCTGGTGCCAGCGCTTGTACGCAGTAGTTTCATCTGTAAAATGGGAATAATTTCTGCCAAACTGGGTTATTAAGAGAGCTAAATTGCAACATACCTGAAAAAGCACAGCACCCTGTAAACAACTGGTGCTCAATAAATGTTAGTATTCTTTCTCAGTCCCTGTAGCTCTCCGGAAACTACTGCTATGCTATTAAGAAGGCAGCATAATAAACAGGCTATTTAGAAAAGTATTATCTACACTGAGACTTAAAAGCAGGAGGTGGAATTAAAGGCCTTCCCTTGACCAAAATGGAACACACAGGGTCTTTTAGGACTATCGCGACCAATTTCTTTGGAACAAACAAACACACTTCCTTTGTTCTCTCTTTTCAACTGGATCTTAGCTTAAAAGTAATCAAGGAGCTCTAAGCAACACTTAAACCCTGGTAAGTAGATAATGGTTTCCAGCAACTGTCAGAATTTCTGGAAAAGGAGAAGATCAAAAACGAAAAGGATTTTCTCCACTAGAGCTTCCATATATGAGCTCTTCTTATATTGCATCCTGTTGGGTAGTTACAAGGGGTAGGCGAGCAGCCTACATCTGCTGCTAAAAGATAAACTTAAGACAATGTGGCTGAGTGTGGATCCCCCACACCATTAGACTTGTCAGACTCCGGCTTCCAAATTTACGGGGGGAAACCACGGATATCTCATGGCTTTAGGAAGTGTTGGCTGGAAACATGACCTCCCTGGTACAGGCCTTGCCATCAGTTAACTATTAATTTAAGATTCAGCAAAGGGAGATAAATTCAGATCCCAGTGACAAAAATGGCCTTTGAGGTCTTTCATCTTTGTTGTTAATGCTAATGGCTAACAAGGGGTGCAGACCCCTCACCCAGTTCTGTCCTTTTTATGGCAAAGAGCAAATGGAACACTCTGGGGTGTTAAAGCCTAACCCCCTTGGGGGCCGTTTGCTCTCTTCTATTCCCATTGCCTTGGTCCGCTTCATCACCACCTCTGCACAGACATCACCTCTGATCATTGGGTGATTTTAAAAAATTGATTTGTGTGAGTTCCGAATGTCACAAAAATTAGCCCTTCATCACATGCTACAACTTTTTCTTTCCTTTACATTTTTGTGCTGACTTTGTACATGCTATTTAAAAAATTTTGGGCTATGCACTATGCGAGTTTAAAATTATGTTTTAAGTTTCTCAATTTTGATTTGGAGCACTTCTATAAAGCTTTAAAAGTCCCTTCCACAGCAAGATCATAAAAAATAGTTTGCCTGGGTTGTTGTCTAAAATACTTCTGGGTTTTTTTTTTTTTCAATATTTAGATTTTCAATCAATTTGGTGTAATATGTAAACTGATGCTCTGTTCTTTTCCTTCGATATCAGTTCACTTGACCCAATGCTATCTCTGAAGTATTTAAAAAGTAGCACCCTTACCGTATTCAAAATGTATATTTTAGGTGTATATTTAGTGTACAATGAAGTGTTTTTTGGTATATTCACAGTTGTGCAGTCATCATCACTAATTCCAGAACCCCGACATATGCTGAGGCTAATTCTGAACTTGTATTCAATTAAAAGTACTTGTGTCTGTTGGTGTGCTAGCACCAGAATCTTTTGACTAGTGGTACTTTACAGTGCATTTCAATAGATAAATCAGTACATTAACTCTTATACGTTCTCTTTTCTGGAAGACAGGGAAGAATGACTTATTCTGCAAAGCATTAGTCATTTCTGGGATACAAGTACCCAAACGTTTTCACTTTGGTGAAAACAGATTTTGAAGGTGCTTGATTTGCTTCGCCTGTTTAACCCTTACTGATTCAGATTCTATTAATTCAAAGTCCATCATTTTCTTGTTTATTTACCCATGAAAAGTAGCCCCCCTCCCTACATACTTGGTTTAAGCGTTCAACTTTTGTTTTCCTGTCCCCTTATTTAACAAGCTCATCACAAGCATCTTCTCTGTGAATTAAAGTTCAGCCCTCCCTGTACGTCTTCTGTGGCTAACATTTGTGTTTATCCCGACATCCCCACTTATTGAAATAGATGGTGAATGCCCAGCGCTTCCCAGGTGCTGGGTGCCAGGAGGTAAAAGGACGATAAAGACAGAGAGAGTCCTCACTCTGAATATGGGTCCAGGAGGTACTTCATAGATGAGCAATACTTTTACAGAGCAAGTGAGCAAGTCTGAATGTCAGAAGTCTCAGCGCCCAAGCCCTCGTTTCTAACCTGAGGAGGCTCGTTCTGAATAGACACTAGTTCCCATTCACTGAGGATGAAGTAGCATGCCTCCTTCCCTCTGTCCTCAGTCTATATCATCCATCTACCCCAAGCACAACCTGAAGCGACACAAGGATGATGGCACCTGCATAATTGAAACGGTTGGCCCCCAGGCACCTGCATCTGTCTGCGTTTCGGTGCAAACTCATGCCCTGTGCAGGTTGGAACTGCTGGTTTAAGATGTCACGTTCTTAGAGAAAAAGCAAGGCTCTGTTTCACTTGTTTGCCAGCCCCCGCGACAGCGCTGCACAGGTGGGTGCTGGCTCCCCGATGATAAAATAGTAATGAGCACCTAATTATGGATAATTGCATAATGAAGGGCACTTTTGCCTCTGCCAGTTCCCAGTCGCAGCTGGTACCTGAACCCTCTGCTTGTGGCAACAGGCTACTGTCTTCTCGAGTCATCCGAGGGGAGAAGGCAGCAAGCCAGCACGCCAGCACGGATTCAATTTCCCCCGACAAGTTGGTGCTTGATCCCGGGCAGGATGGGAACTTGACTAGTCATTCTCCTAATTATCCAGGGAGGTCAGTGTGTGCACCCGGGCCGTGGACTAATAATAATGCCTTCCATTTGGAGGGGACCTTAAATATTCAGGCTGTGTAACCACGCCCTCCTGGATTTCTGGTAACCAGCTGCCCGTGTGTCTTTCAGTAACTGCAGGCACAGTGAGAGGCAAGTTTCAGCTCAGTGTTCCGCGAATGTGCCTGTTTATGCGAATCATCTTGGACGTTTATTAAACATACACATTTTCAAACCCCCATCAAAACCTCCTGAATAAAAATCTGCCAGCTGATCCCAGATCTGCCACTAACCGTGACTGGGGGAAGTCACAAGTTTTGTTTGTCTGAGCTGTCTCAGTTCTAAGATGATATGGAAAACTCCAAGATCTGAGAATGTAATGCTGTGGTGCCTTGCTCCACTGGATAGGAAGTGTTCCTTGACTGCTCTCCTAAACCAATCACCCATTGCTATGCTGCATGTAGCCGAAAATGACTACGAAGGCATCTCCAGTTCTGCACGTGTTTTACTGTGTGACTTGACACCCCTTCCCCTGAGGGATGGTGACGATGTTCCCTTCCCTTGAATCTGGGTGGCCTCGTGACTAGAGTGGAAGTGACACTATTTGACTCCTGAAGCTAGGTCATGAAATGTGACGCAACTTCCTCCTGGTTCTCTTGGGATGCTGACCCTCGGAACCCAGCTACCATGCCGTGAGGAAGCCCAAACAGCCTGTGGTCATGAAGAGACGCCCATCGCACGGTCCTGGCTGAGCAGAAATTTGCCAGCTATGTGAACCAGTAGCCATCTTGAACTGATAACAGATGGACCACATGACAGTGAGTGTACGGGATGTATCTGAGCAGTGAAAACAAGACGAGTAGGTGGTGTCTGCCAAATTATGGACAGCTTTCATGAGGGGATTGGATGTGATTTAACCGGCAATAAGAGGTACACCTGATGGAGGAGTTTACTTGAGAGGCAAGCGTGATGGTGAAGGGGCCACTGCGTTTATTCCGGCATGAGCTGATGAAGTCCAGAATTAGGTCCGTGAGGGTGGAAAAAGGGAGATGAGACGGTCAAGGGGTTGAAAAAAATTAGCAAGACACACATTCAGGGGAGAAAGGAGGTTGAGATTAATGCTGCTGATCCTTGAGCTCGCTCACAGCAAGAATCCTGGTCCTCTTGGCAGAAACGGGGAAATTGGGAAACCGGTGTAGGAAAAAATCCTTTCTTCTCACTTGTAATTTTAATCGAAGCATTGCTATTCACTATTTTTTTTAACTCTTTCTTATAAGCACCAAATTTTAATATCTAAGTCACTTTTGGGGGGAACAACACATCATCAGACACCGTCAGGAACTTCCCTCCAGAATAAAACAATGATGTTCGTTCCTCCAAGCAACCAAATTCAAAGTCTGCCAAAACCAAAACCAAAACAACGAAAGAAAGGCCCGCACAGAAAAAAAAAAAGTAGCAAAACTCACATTCTAGGGGCTCAGCGCATTTAGCAGACTTTGCTGTGCTATCCAGTCGTCCTTCAGCTGACTCAAAAAATAACACCTTGCCTCATCAAAATATACATTTTCCATTTGCTTTTTAAAATTAAAAATAATAATTTTAAAAGGAAAATGAAGGAATTCACAATCGATTGCCTCACTCATTTCGATGTCCTGTGTAGCATATGAAGGTCAGGATGGCTATCTGTAGCTCACATGATGAGGTGTTAGCCAACTTGAGGGATTACATGTCAATTTTTCTTTCCCTTTTTCAGGCTTTCTGTGTTTTCTTCTTTAATTTTTTTTTTTTTTTTTTATCTCCTATCCTGTTTAGTCTGCTGTGGAACCCAGACACTTCCTAATTTCACTGGTGTTCATTTTAGGGCTAAAAGGATAAGTGCTTATGTGCTAAGCCAAAGGAATGTTCCAACCAAGACTCTGATTTCCTAGGGGAGAATCACTTATTTATTAATTTTTAAAATTTTCATGTCTTGCTGAATCCTTTACCTCTCTACAGGAGAGGTCACCCTTAGCAAAGTACTGGTGATCATGTGATGCTCGGGGCAACAGAGTTCAAGACTTTGGAATAAAATGCTTAGAGAATGTTCTAGAATTTATTGTGAGATTTAGGTCTTTTCCTCTCTCCTCCCTCCTTATATTTTTTTTTCCAGCACATTACTTGTCACAGGCAACGTCCACTTCTCATTATTGGGCACCCAGTAGAGGAATGTTGAAGTCATTATCAAATGCATGGCCTGAAGCCCACGTTGGGTGTATTACTGGATACTTCCAAACTATAATATTTCAAATTAGGGAGGACAGAATTCAGTGGAAATGGCAGGGGACCATTATCTAAGAGCATTTTAGAGAGACGATCTCTTCTAGGGCACAATTAGTTTTTAAAACAATATTTCCTTTCAAAACTCTCCCCTTGGTCTGACTTTTCTTACTGTTAACTGACACTGTTTCTTCAAGATTGTTGCATACTCTATGATAAACCTGGGATCTTTCTTCAAATTGCAGATGTCCCCGGTGCTTGGTCATTTTGTTTAAAAATAATGTATCTTAAATTAGTGTTTAAATGGGAATTTTTGGTATGTGTTCCAAGCGGTTCAACTGACCCCTACATATTCTGGTGTAAACCTAGTTTTTCATGAGAAGTAAGTCTTTTGATAGGTTCTTAAGAGGATTGTTACCCTCCTGTCCCGTCATGTAATTTCTGGCTAAAGTCCATCGTGAAGAGGAGAAAGGAGGCTATTTCAGTCGTAAATTGTTTTAGTATCATAAATGGTCAAGAAAACTTCTGATTAGGGGAAAGAACAATGGAACTCTAATATCTAAAGAATGGAAAATCTACCTTTCATACAGTTTCACATCCTAATTCAAATGAACTAGTGATAAATGAACTAGAGTTGCGCTTTTGGAAGTTGAGAGCAAACTTCTGGGAGGAGCTTTATTAACGTGTCTGTTGTGAAATTTTATACTATCCCAGCAGACTTCAAAGTACAGATTCAGGGTAAGTCAGAAAGAGGTAGCATCCAGATCAATTCTAGATCGAAACATCATAATCTTGTTGGGTTGGCGATAAACGTGAAACACATAAATCATAGTGAAGTGCTTAGTTTTCTGTCCCAGGATAGTCTTTAAATGTCTCTCTCATTACAATGGACATTCTTACCTGTGGCTTAGAAAAAATCTTGTCTTAAAAAGGGCACAAACACGTTTTAATCTACAGAATGTGTCATCAGACCCTCTTATGGCTGTGGCAGTAACCTTTGCCATTCTTGGCTTCTCTCTTTTGGAGTTTTTCTCTTTTTGGTCTTTTGTCATCTCATTGCCTCCATTCCCCCAGTACTTGCTGGCTTGCTCTTATGATTCTTACACTTTAGACATTCCCAAAGCCTCAAGCTTTGACACGCCTCTGTGCTGGTTTCCCTTGGACGTGCCCTTTCAATCCTTAGACCCTCCCCTTCATTTCCTTGCCTTAGAAATCAGCCTCTTGGGGCTTCCCTGGTGGCGCAGTGGTTGCGCGTCCGCCTGCCGATGCAGGGGAGCCGGGTTCGCGCCCCGGTCCGGGAAGATCCCACGTGCCGCGGAGCGGCTGGGCCCGTGAG
>NC_041227.1:83974125-83981953 GCF_002837175.3 Physeter macrocephalus
AAAAAAAAAAAAAAAAAAAAAGAAATCAGCCTCTTACAGAAATCTCATTTCTACTTTCCGGTCCACATATCTTTAAGGTGGCTCTCATAGGCTCTGGTCAGAAGTACCTTCAGGCATTACCCCCAAGACAAATGTGAAAATTAGATTGGTTTCAATTAGTGTTGTGATGTTGACACATAATGGACCCAGTGAGAGAGATGCTAGGACAGAGAAGCAGATGGCCCCAGGCATTTTACTGTAACCCATTGTCTGGGGCAGAATGCATTATTCTGAAAAGGGTGTGTGTGGTGGTTCCCCAGTGAAGTACAGAGATGGAAAGCCCCTGATGGTGTCAGGCATAGTCTCAGAGAGAGAGAGGGACTGGGGTGCTGGATGTGGCTTCTGCGCCCATTGGAACCCATCTCATCGTGGGGCCCTCTGACATCAGCCATTCTCAGCTTGCTCATTAAAAAGTAACCTTAGCTGCTGCTCCTTCTGATTTCTCTCCCAATAAGAAGACTTGTAATTCTGAATTGGCTTCATATGTAGGTTTGCCCATAAGGAAGGAATGAGCTGTCCACGCTGAGAGGTGAAGTTCTGGTAGACGACATCTCTCATTGTAAATTATTAAGCTAGAACACTGGTTTTAAAACTTCGTCTTTGGATCTTGATTCACGCATCTGTCCCTCAGTCCCAGATGCTGAAAGAACAAGTTTCTGGCCCCCGCAAGGCTGGGAGCCAAACCCTGAACGTGGAAAGTCACCAAGTAATACCACCTGACAAAGCCTTGTGGGAGACGGCTGTCCCGCATGCCATGGACGATGTTCTAACCTCAAAAGACGTTGTCTCCTTCTCCATGAGACATCCACAGGCGTCTTATGTTTGCTCTGTGTCAGATGCCTTTCATGAGAGAAAAGCTCAGTAAATTCACCTTGACTCGAACTTGACTCACCCTGTTAGGGATGGGAGATTTTTCCTACACCGGTTTCCCTATTTTCCCATTTCTGTCAAGAGGACCAGGATTCTTGCAGTGAGTTCAGCAGCATTCATCTCAACCTCCGTAGCTCCTTTCCAGCCTGAAAATGTGCCCTGTGGGTTTTTTCAACCTCTCACCTGTATCATCTCTCGTGCCTTTGTGAAGGTTCCACAGAATCAGTGGTTTTCAACAGTTAAGCTTTTCCCACTGTGCGTACGTAGTTTACACGGTGATGAGGTTCTCATGGTGTTTACAGAAGGACCGCAGAAACATCTTGTAGTCCTAGACTTCCGGAAAAGCTCTTTTTGGCGGCTCCTCAAGGAGCACCCCCGTCTCTGAATCTTACACACCCTCCCCTGCAGGGAGAGCATCACCCTGGCTAATTTCTTCCGGGGTATTTCTCCTGCCGCAGCACACAGCTTCAGAAAGGAGACAGCAGAGCTCCTGGCATCTTGTCACACCTGTCCCCTGCAGGCTGCAATCTGGGCTTTGTAGAGACAGGCAGCGCGTCATACCCCTTCCTCTCCTTGTCTGGCTCGTAGTCTCTCTTTATCCCACTCCAAAATCTATCCTGTATCTGGGGCTGCAGGATGTGAGGCCCGTCTGGGAGCTTGGTCACCCTCCAGAGGCCTTGGAGAAGGTCCACCTCACACTGTAAACATTCCTGTCACCTGCCACCCCTTCCTTGCGTGGGTGTTTTGAAGACAGAGGTCACCATTTTTCTCCCCCGAGCAGAACAGGGTCCTCGAGCAGACTCTGAGATGAGAGATAGGAGGCTTGCTGCTCTGGAGAAGAGCTTTCATCCATCCTCCACTACATGATACCCACTCACAAAAGGTCCTGCCACTGGGGAAGGTTGAAGAGGAGGTATCCCTGAAAGGTTCCATCCTTGGCTGTTTATGACAGCCTGGGGTGTGCCTGGTAAGATTTATTGCCTTCGGAACAAGATCTAAAGCCAAGCGCTGTAACCATTTCAATCATCAATTATCAAATCCAGGTACAGCGTCTGCATAACCGGTCGTCTTTGTGTGGAGGGCGTGAGGGGCTGGCCATCCCTGTCAACTCCAAGGCAACTGGTGTCTGCCCTCTGCACCCGGCCTAGACCTTGGGTGTCAGAACACCCAGTTACTGCACTGCCTTCAGGAAGTGCATCAACGTGCAGTGACCGCAGGGTGTACAGGTCAGGTATGCGGCGGAACCCGCACGGGTGAGGTGCCTCTCGGCTTGTCCTGGAGCGGGACAGCCCAGCAGCGGCCCAGCAGTTGGAGCCCAGCAGCTGGGTACGCGGGGAGCTGCTTCCCTGCACAGCCCAAGCCCCAGGCTCCAGGAGAAACACAGAGAGGCACCACGCTATTCACGGTGGGGTGCTTACAGGGAGCGCTGGGATATGACTCAGTTCTCCCATTCGCCCCGAGAATTAAGGACTGTCATTCTACTCCACAGATGAGGAAGCTGAGGCTAAGTGAGGTGAGATGTCTTTGCTAGTAAATGGCAGCGTGAGTACTGAGAGCCCAAGGGAACGGCATCGAAGGCACCTGCAGATCCTAAGCACCTACCAAGCCACAGTCCCCGTAGGTTACTCTCAATTTAGGGCAGGACTCTGGGAAGGATTCATCTCCTGAGAGGATCATCACGAAGTCAGGGGTGGGCTACATTTTGGAAGATGGGTTTAAAGTTTAGATGTCCAGGCCGTACCCACAAGAGAATCTGATTTGATCGATTCACGTGGGGTATTTTTTGTAAATTCTCCAAGGGATTCAGATATGCAGCCGGGATCGGAGTGCTTCTCAGGTGTACAGGGACACCCCCCCTTGGTCAGAGGGGACACCCGTCACCCTGTACTCTCCTTCCCATCACCTGGGGACAATACCTGTACTTTTGACCAAAATCAGAAGTAAGGGGGAGTCACCATAGAGGTCCTGGGAAACTTGCAATGGAAGTGGAAAATTTCCATTTGTCCTCGGATGGGACAAGTCAGCAGGCTCTGTGGGGTGGGGAGAGCCTTGAACTCAGGAAGGCCCCCAGTTCGGAATGAGCAGGGAGGGAGGGGAAGGAAGCTTTGGAGGAAGTGGAGGAGTGGCTCAGCGGACATCCCCACTTCTTCTGCAGTGTCTCGGGTAGCCTCATGACTGATGAGGTGGAATTTTCAAATTAAGCCAGCGTTTTCTATTACTATTTCTAGGCGTATTAATTCCTAGAAGTGAACTGACCTAGGGCAACAGATCGCTCATTGGAGCACATTACTAAGCGGAGAAAATTCACGTGAGTGCCCCCTCCTGGGTATGCGATAAACGCCTCTTCTACCGGGAGACGGGTGTTAGGGGACCTGGAAGCCGGCTGAGGGCTGCCCTGCCCGAAATCCCTTCGTACGTTTAGCCGGTTGCTTCCGGAAGAGATAGAAACATTTACGTAGAGGAGCTGTATGAGTTTCCTGTTGCTGCTCTAACAAATGACCACAGACTTACTGGCTTAAAGCGACACAAATGTATTTTCTCACAGCTCTGGAGGCCAGGAGTCTAAGGCGAGTTGGCAGCTCTGCATTCCTTGGGGCAGCTCTTGGGAGAGCCTGGTCCTTGCCTTTTCCACGTTCTGCAGGCTGCCAGCATCCCTGGGCTAGTGGCCCGACATCAGTCCCACATCTCCTTCTTGGACTCTGACCCTCCAGCCTCCCTCGTATAAGAACCCTTGTGACCCTCCGGCCTCCCTCGTATAAGAACCCTTGTGACCCTCCAGCCTCCCTCGTTTAAGGACGCTTGTGACGACGTGGGACCCACCTGGATGATCCAGGACAATTTCCCATCTTGAGATCTTTAACTTCGTCACATCTGGGAAGTCCTTTTCACCATGTGGCGTAACATAGTCGCAGGTTTTGGGGACAAGCACGTGGACCTCTTTGGGGGCCCTTGTCTGCTTGTCACAGGAACTTACTGGGAGGAAACGGATCAGGGTTCCGAACATTTGGATATTCAATGTTGCCAGGGCCTCACTCGTGGATTGCGATGGTCCCAAATAATTCCACAGCCAGCAAATCATGCCAGGGACCCACAGGGCGTTGCCCCAGGGAAGAAGGATTGTCTGCATGGGTGGCCTGGAGGTGCACCTTAGGCAAAGGCTGGATCAGGGACCTTCAGACCCTGGCATGTGGTTGCGCTTTGGCAACAACCTCCTGGGAAATGCGCAGGAACAAAAAAACCCAACTCAACAAGGGACTTCCCTGGTGGTCCAGTGGTAAAGAATCCGCCTTCCCACGCAGGGGACTTGGGTTCAATCCCTGGTCGGGGAGCTAGGATCCCACATGCCACGGGGCAACTAAGCCTCCGCACGTCAACTAGAGATCCCGCGTGCCGCAAACTTCAGAGCCCACGCGCTCTGGAACCCGCGTGCCACATCTACAGAGAAGCCCGTGCGCTGCAACAAAGATCCCGCATGTCTCAACTAAGACCTGATGCAGACAAAAAAAAAAAGGAAAGAAGAAAAGAACAACTCAACGAGCCCAACTCGGGGTTCACTACAGACACAAGCCAACAAGGGCATCCCTGCAGCTGTGGACTGCATCTCTCAGGGGGCCTGTGACCTGCCTGCCCAGGTGGCTCAGACTTTCCCGAGGTGGAAGGAAGGATGCACGAAGGAGAGGCATGGCTTCCTGTGCAGACGGCACACGTATAACTACCTGGAGAAATAAAAAACGTGGTCATGTGTGCACCCCAGGGTGGTGATGCAGAGATGCTTGAGCACAACCCAGCGCTCTGGAAATCTGTCTGTGAAGGCGAGCACGGGGTGGGAGGGCCCAGTCTTCAGAGCAGCGATGCCTCTTCAGGTTTAAGGGGCACACAGACCCCCTGGGGAGTCTTGTCAAGATGTAGACTGTGATTCAGTGGGTCTGTGGTGGGGCCCGAGACTCTGGATTTCTAATTAGCTCTCCGGACACTGTTGCTGCCGTCTCTGAGCCCACTGTGAGTAGCAAGGAGCAGTCACACGGCCCCGACATTTTGAAGGACCCCCCCCGCCTTGGTTTAATGCTCTTCTGCTGCCATTTTGAAATTCTTAATTCATTTTTATACAAGGGGCCCCATAAGTACTGTATCTGGTTCCTGATTTAGCATCAGAGCTGGGTTCAAATCACGACTCTGCCCCCACCATTCGTGCCATGTGCTGGAGGAAGGTCCTTAACTCCCAGGCTCATCTCCTTTGATGATAAACAGGATGCATGGCAGAGGCTGGGAGGGTAAGATGAGACGCGTTAAGTCTGTATGTGATGACAAGAGATGCTGACGTTACCCACGCGGGTCCTGCTGCCTTTACGGACAATTATTGAGTGCTAATTTGTGCCAATACTGCACTATTAGTATTACTTTTTGGGGGGGGCATTTAATTCTTAGTAATCATTTCCTCTTTAATCTCTCTTAAGTGGTATTAAAGCCCCGTGGTAACTTTTGTTTTAATGTGGCTCTGGTGCCATCGTATGCTTAAAGGAAACAGGAAGGATTTTTCAAAGGGAAACTATGTAACCCTGAGGCCAGGCATTTCCTCATAACAGTTTCAACCACAATTCTTTGTAGATGTGAGTCTCAAATCCTCACCAGGCTGGCTGGTCTTACCACCAGATGTCTTAAGTTTTCCCTGAAATCCACTGCCTGGGGACTGATGCTCTCCCGCCGGGTAACACACAAGGCACAGAGTTTAGGCCAGAGGGTTCAGGTCAGACGTTCCAAGGTGAAAAATCAAGGTGTGTGTGATAAGTAGTTTTCCTCTGTAAGAAACAAGAAGGAACTAAAAGCACAGGAAGAGTACACCTGTCCATGCAAAGAGGTCTGATGAACAGTATCCCAAAGCCACAGGGAGGCTAATCCAAGGCCTTGATAGAACTCATGTGCTTGCCTGCTTCTTTCTTAGGTCTGGCTTTTTGGAGCCACGTCCCTGTAGAAAAGCATCAGGTACCATCCCTCTTTGGGTTCTCCTCCCCAGCGTGTATAGAAGAGCCTTCAGCACTGCCGTTCTCCCAGCTGCTTCCAAAGAGAAAGCAGGTCTGAGGGATCAGCCCAGTCACCTGCCATCGTGGCGAAATACGCTCAGTCCTGGCTGTCGCTAGCGTCATCGGGGGGCACCTTTGACACATACCAATTCTTGGACCCCACCTGCAAAGGTTTTGATTCAGTGGTCAGAGAAGGTCCAGGTATTCGTATATTTCAGAAGCCTCCGAGGTGAGTCTAATGTGTAGCCAGGTTTTATATGATGAGATTGTCTTAACCTGAGTTAATTATCAAGGATCAGAGCTTGGTGGGTAAGAGCATAAATGATAGACTCATACTGTCTGGGTTCAAATCCCTGGGTTGCCCCTTGCCAGCTGTGTGGCCTTGGCAATTCACTTAACTTCTCTGTGCCACAGTTTCTTCATCTTGTAAGATGGGGGGAGGGTGGGGAAGAATAATGCCTCCTGTACAGAGAATTCAGTGAGGTTTCCTCTGCAGAGCACTTGGGATGACGTCTAGCCCGTGGTAAGCACTGTGCAAGCTTTTGATAATTAAATATGCTCTATACACGGTAAAGCAATGTGATTTATGAGAAAGGTGCATTATTATCTTAAGGTGTTTTGGCTAATTACTTAGATTAAATGGTTTTAAAATTTTGTGAAGTGTCAAGTTTAACTTATTTTCTGATTCTAATTTTGAAGACTGTCTTGGGCTAAATTTCCCCCATACACTTTTTCTCCAGTTTGTCTGTGTTGGCTGGCTTAAAAAAAAAGGATGTCAGATTTTCTTTACGTCTCCTAGCACAGACTTTATTACTAACAGGTCTGTCCAATTACAGCCAATTAGCTAATGTATATTTTTCTTTTGCACAAGGGTGTATAGGAAAGCTTCTTATTATTAGCAAGGCTTACGTTCCAAAGACTGTGATCCTCACAGACAATCCTGCTGGTAGAAGCAGCAAGATGAAGTCAGGCTGGGAAGGTTGGATGCAGGTTCCTGCATCCAATCCAGCTCTGGAGAAAGCCTACAAGTCAGAAGGAGCAAGTTAGTGCTCCAGAGCAGTAGTTCTCAAAGTGTGGTCCCTGGACCAGCAGCACCCTCATCCCCTGGGAACTTGCATACTGGGGACCCCCCACCCAGACCTGCTGAATCAGAAACTCTCCCTGGATGGGGCCCAGCTATCTGAGTCTGACTCTCGTGCTGCTAAAATTTGAGAGCCACACTTTAGTACATTTTCTCCAAATCTCAAATGATACAGTCCTGTTTTGTCAGGAAATTAAAATGAGAAACTTCAGGGGCTTCCCTGGTGGCGCGGTGGTTGCGCGTCCGCCTGCCGATGCAGGGGAACCGGGTTCGCGCCCCGGTCCGGGAGGCTCCCACGTGCCGCGGAGCGGCTGGGCCCGTGAGCCGTGGCCGCTGAGCCTGCGCGTCCGGAGCCTGTGCTCCGCAACGGGAGAGGCCACAGCAGAGGGAGGCCCGCGTACCACCAAAAAAAAAAATAAATTAAATAAATAAATAAAATGAGAAACTTCTTACAGTAATTCCCACCAAATTCTTATCTTTAACCTTCAAGAACGTATTTTTAAAAAAAAACAACAACGCTGTGCCATAAACCAGAACTACTGTAACTGTAATTAAAAGCATGCGTCAATGATTCATTTGGTTGACATGTTTTGAAAATATTGAGTTTAGTTCATTTATTGTCAGTGCCTCTGTCGGTCCAAAGGGCTAAATTGTATATTTACATCACCAGAGGCATTTCCTTTCTCTTATGAACTTCTGTGTTTTATTTACTTGTTCTTTCCCCCTTTTAGCTGTTTTTACTATTTTTTTTTTTTTTTTTTTTTTTTTGTGGTACGCGGGCCTCCCTCTGTTGTGGCCTCTCCCGTTGCGGAGCGCAGGC
>NC_041227.1:83983167-83984755 GCF_002837175.3 Physeter macrocephalus
CCCCGGTCCGGGAGGATCCCACGTGCCGCGGAGCGGCTGGGCCCGTGAGCCGTGGCCGCTGAGCCTGCGCGTCCGGAGCCTGTGCTCCGCAACGGGAGAGGCCACAGCAGAGGGAGGCCCGCGTACCACCAAAAAAAAAAATAAATTAAATAAATAAATAAAATGAGAAACTTCTTACAGTAATTCCCACCAAATTCTTATCTTTAACCTTCAAGAACGTATTTTTAAAAAAAAACAACAACGCTGTGCCATAAACCAGAACTACTGTAACTGTAATTAAAAGCATGCGTCAATGATTCATTTGGTTGACATGTTTTGAAAATATTGAGTTTAGTTCATTTATTGTCAGTGCCTCTGTCGGTCCAAAGGGCTAAATTGTATATTTACATCACCAGAGGCATTTCCTTTCTCTTATGAACTTCTGTGTTTTATTTACTTGTTCTTTCCCCCTTTTAGCTGTTTTTACTATTTTTTTTTTTTTTTTTTTTTTTTTGTGGTACGCGGGCCTCCCTCTGTTGTGGCCTCTCCCGTTGCGGAGCGCAGGCTCCGGACGCGCAGGCCCAGCGGCCACGGCTCACGGGCCCAGCCGCTTCGCGGCACGTGGGATCCTCCCGGACCGGGGCGCGAACCCGGTTCCCCTGCATCGGCAGGCGGACGCGCAACCACTGCGCCACCGGGGAAGCCCCTGTTTTTACTATTTTTGAGTGATTTTTTTTTCTTATCAACATAATGTTATATATTTTTGATTTGTTTCAATTATGTTTGGAGTAAGAAATCTGAAGTGGCCTACTGTGCGTAACTTTTTACCTATCTGATAGAAATCCTTAATAACTAAAAAAGAAAAGTGAGATATATTTGCTTAGTATGTCCCATGCACTGACTTTTATTTTTATGATTTTTTTTCCCTGAAAGTGATCTATTTTTTGGCAAAATAAAATCGGATAGTCATAAAAACGATGAGCTTTACACAGTGTATTTTCCAAGGTGCTATGATTTCCCCTTTCTAAGGCATGAAACAATGTAAATTACATCTTTTTTTTTCAATAAGAGACAAATCTCCGGGAAAATATCAAGAAGTAATAACTACTAAATTATATTCTTATGTTTATAATTCTAATACTCACTGCAGTGTTTTGGTATTATGATTTCCTTAGAGAAAATGAAAGGACATATGTATTGTACTAAGATCTTAATGAATTCTGAGATTTAAATAAAATTAACCCTTCTTTAAAAAGAATTAGTTAATATGAAATTTTATACAAATAGTATCTAGACTGACTAAGTTACAGGTTTTAGTTTTGTGGCTTCTATCAATACGGATTTCGGTGTAGTTCAGTGTAGTTCCTATACACGTGAGCCCAGACACTTAAATTTGAAAGATACTTTCCACCTATCAAGAAACTGATCTCTTTGGAGTTCTGAGAAGAATTATACAAGTGCTAACACATATATATGGAATCTAAGAAAAAAAAGATGTCATGAAGAGCCCAGGGGTAGGACGGGAATAAAACACAGACCTACTAGAGCATGGACTTGAGGATATGGGGAGGGGGAAGGGTAAGCTGTGACGAAGTGAGAGAGTGGCATG
>NC_041227.1:83984889-83988613 GCF_002837175.3 Physeter macrocephalus
CACAGGGTGATCAGCTAGGTGGTTTGTGACCACCTAGAGGGGTGGGATAGGGAGGGTGGGAGGGAGGGAGACGCAAGAGGGAGGAGATATGGGAACATATGTATATGTATAGCTGATTCACTTTGTTGTAAAGCAGAAACTAAGACACCATTGTAAAGCAATTATACTCCAATAAAGATGTTTAAAAAAAAGTTTCATAACATTGTTTCCAAAGGATTCTGTGAATTTTGAAGAATGACGCAGACCCTTAGTCAGTATTCCTCTGTGATGGAGGATACCACTTTGTATTTGTGCAGTGTTTTATAGTTTTCAAAGCCCTTTCGTGTAGACCCACTGAATACTCTTCAGATATAAGGCAGGGCGCGTATTACTATCCCTCTTTCCCATGTGAGGAGACTGAGATAAAAACAGTTGACTCTTCTTCAGAGCTGGGTCTGCAGCTGGGGGCTTCTGACCTTGAGAGAGGGGTTTCTACTTTCCATGAATCTTATTACATGGAGATATTCCGTCCAAATCAGACGCAATTCCCTAATGCTTCATGAAACATAACTTCACAGGACAGACGGCAGTGACTCCACCAAAAAAGTGTATCCATCCGTAGAGAGTCAAGTGGGAAATAGAAGCTTTCCTGAGCTAGCTGCAAACTTCTGTGTAACCTTCTTTATCCACATGTGAACATTGATCAATTGGTCTTTGACTCACTGATTAAAAAATACTGAAGAATATTGAACCTCCAGAACTTGGTGAAAGGACACAGAGACAGTTTTAAAGGGTTCAGAACATTTCCTGATTCTTCTTGGGATTCATATGAGAAGAGAGTAGAACCCTAGACAGACAGAATTATTGGGGATGAGGGTGGAAATAGGGGTGCAGGATGGGAAGCCTCGAGGAGAGCAAGTTCTCGGTCACGTACCCATAATCTGTAGAAATAACGACAGTAAAGTGACTGAACCAAGCACCGCTTTAGAATGGAGGTTGTGGTCAGTGAGTGGAGGGAAACGTTTGCATTAGGTATTCTCCCCAATGTCAGGCTGCTATCCTTTAGGGATAGACAGTGAACCATCGTGATGAACAGCCCAAGTTCTGGAATCAGACTGCCTGGTGCAAAACCTGACTCTGACCTTTACTTGCTGTGTGTCTTGGCCAGGTCACTCTCCGTGGACCTTCGTCTTTGCAGTGAGGATAAGGACCAGGGGGTATGTGGAGCCAGCTTGCTCCTGCCTGTGGGAGACCCTCATTCACATCTTTTCCCAGCTCAGCATTCAGTGATGTAATATTGCTAGCTTGAAAGTGGTCATTGGTGGGAGTCTTTACACCATGAAAATTAGCAGAAAGCTACAGAGCAGAGCTTTTTTTCTGTTTACGTATTGATATATAAATATACATGGAGAGCCGGGTGTTAAACACTGAGGACATCCTTCCACATTGTTGACAGCGTTCGTTGAAATAGGTTACATCACTGGCTGGCATAGCGGCTGGGACACAGGAGGGGTTAAATTTATGGGAGCAGCTGATTTTCATCATAGCAGAAATAGTAGAAGTTATAGAAATAGCCCTTCCTTTGTCTGTAGGCAGACTTAGGGTCAGATCCCAGCTCCATTTTTGTGTCACTTTTTTACCTGGACTCCACTTTATTCCGGAGAGGTGTGAGATACCAAATCCACGTCCTTCTTTGCTCCTTCCAGAATCCCTTTTTAATCTCCGAGGATGTCCAAACATTCCCACCTATTGTACTTTTAACTGTAGCATCCATGAGAACACACTCAAAAGTTTCAAAACGCCATCAATCAGGTAACATTACTTCGGACCTGACACCATAGCTTCTGGATTTTGGCTTTCGAACCAATGGCTCACGTTAAGGCATACCTCATCAGATAGCTGGGAACGCCCCCGAGGGAGGATATTTCTTGGAGCTTGTTCTCATTTAGATTTAAATGATTTCTGTTTCCAAGTGGCTGAGGCAGACTATATGTAGAAAAAATGAGAAACTCTCTCTTTCCCTCCAAATTCGGTAAAGGAATTTCATAGACCGCACAGAAAATCCCAAGGAGCCAAATTATGGATGATAGAGCCCTGAAATGTCCCCCCAAATTTCCAGAAGTCAAAGAGGATTTCCTGGCATGTCAGAGCTGGGAGGGACCTTTCGGGTGATCTCATATAATCCTCTCCTCTCACAGAAATGCTTGAGACTTTAAATCACCTGCCTAAGGGTGCGCAGCTGGCTAGAGGCTCCAGCAGAAAGGCGGATTGGGTCTCTCCAGGGCACAGTGGTATGGAGGTTGCTAATCCATTTTTCAAACCCAAGAGTATTGACATCAAAGCAAATCCTATGTGACCTCAGGGGTTATCTTCTGTAAACATCTACTAATTGGTTTTGCCAACCTGAGACCTTTATGGTCTTCCCATCTAATTTCCCTTGTTCAGTGTATTTCTTCCTCTATAAAAATATCCATCTTCCCTCCCTGTCACACAGATACACTCACGGCACCTCCTTTCAGCTCCTCCCTCCACTGAGGATATAAAGCTGTCAGGTCCACCAGTGACGAGAGCCAGGCGGACCGCTCTAGTTTTTCATCTTCGTGTGGGGAGATGTGTGTATGTCCCGCAGGCTGGCTCTCTCCGGGGGTCGATGGACCAGATACGGGGCTGCGTGCTGGATCCGCTAGTCTCCTTGGGGCTGGGGTCCCTGTCAGAATGGACCCCACCCTCGCTCCTACCACCTGTTCTTACGTCTAACCCTGTGGTCCAGACAGCAATGGGTGTCAGGTTCCCAGAACCTTCCAGCAATTTTTGAAACAAGATGAGGCAGTGGTTTTCCATTCTTGGGTGACTTAATGTCATCATAAAACTTCTCACCTCTCCAGAATCCCATGGTGGGCTGAAATGACCTCCCTATCAGTGTGAGTAAATTTTCCTTCCTTTGGGAAACAGTTTTAAATTTTAATTAATTATTAATGTATTTATTTAAACACATTTATTTAAATATTATTATTTTATTTTTATTTTCTAAAATAAAATATTTATTTTTAAAAAGCATTATTTTAAAAAATGAAAGCAATATGGTGTTGATTTTTTGTGCCGGGCTGGTGCTTCACGAGAAGACTGGATATTTGTGTGATTTTTTTCCCCTAGAATAGAGAAGCGCTGACATAACCACCTCCTTTTTGCCCCTTTGAGTAAGTACCCAAGTGCTGTGGCAAATATATTTGAAACCCGTAGTTCTCTAACTTGAGCATCTTTCAGACTCAGCTGGAGGGCTTATGAAACCCCAGATTGCTGGGTTCCACCCCCAGAATTTCTGATGAGCAGGTCTGGTTTGCGTCCTGAGAATCTAAATCTCGCCTAGGTTCCCCCGTGATGCTCAGGCTGCTGGCCCAGGGACCACACTTTGGGAGCCACTGCTCTAAAGCTTAGGGGCCACGATTTCCTCTCGGTGCTTATCAGCCTTCTCAGGTATTGAGTCTCTACACTTGACCCCTTTTCTCAATGAGCTCCATGCTCGAGCTAATTGGTCCAGATGCGGGACACACAGCACAGTCAGACCGAATTTTCTTTTTTTTTTTTTCTCATGCAGAAGAATCCCAAATCATTTATTTTTATTTTTTATTTTTTTTAACATCTTTATTGGAGTATAATTGCTTTACAGTGGTGTGTTAGTTTCTGCTTTACAACAAGTGAATCAGTTATACACATACATATATCCCCATATCTCTTCCCTCTTGCG
>NC_041227.1:83989210-84028931 GCF_002837175.3 Physeter macrocephalus
ACTCTCTCACTTCGTCACAGCTTACCCTTCCCCCTCCCCATATCCTCAAGGCCATGCTCTAGTAGGTCTGTGTTTTATTCCCATCCTACCCCTGGGCTCTTCGTGACATTTTTTTTCTTAGATTCCATATATATGTGTTAGCATACGGTATTTGTTTTTCTCCTTCTGACTTACTTCACTCTGTATGACAGACTCCAGGTCCGTCCACCTCACTACATATAACTCAGTTTCATTTCTTTTTATGGCTGAGTAATATTCCACTGTATATATGTGCCACATCTTCTTTATCCATTCATCTGTCGATGGACACTTAGGTTGCTTCCATGTCCTGGCAGCTCTATTGTAAATAGAGCTGCAATGAACGTTGTGGTACATGACTCAGACCTAATTTTCTGAACAGGCGGTGTGCTGCTGAATATGGACAAGGGCTGTAGCTGTGAGTGAATTTTAGAGAGGAATTCGCAGCCCAGCCCTGGCCTGAGCGCAAGCAGCGTGGTTTGCGCGGGTTGGATTCATGGCTCAGAGGATGGTTTTCATCTGTGAAGGCTCCACGGCAAGAACAACGCTTTATTCTAGGTCATTTAGTTTCTACTTAAGAGAGTGTCCCCAAGGAGGAGGAAGCTGGCTCTGAACTTTCCAGAGAATCTGCGCTACTTACACATTCGGCCTGGAAGAGTAGAAATCAGGGCTACTTAAATTATGGGTAACATATTTCTTTGGAAAGCTTGTGGTTTAAAGCCAGAGTTTAGGTATTAATTCCACCACTTACCAGCCATGTGACTTGAAAGGAGTCGCTTTCCCTCTTCAAGACTCATTGTGTAAAATGGGGGACACATAATCAACCAGCAGTGTTGGTGGGAGGGTTGACAATTACGGGTGTATGAAGTAGGTCTGATGTGAACCTCAGGAGGCCTATCACACAAGCTAAGTTTATGAGCAGGAAAGCAAATAACGGTGAGTGTGCAGCCTGAGACCCGGCATTTCGGCTCTGTCTGGGGCCTTTGGTGCACTGTTTAGCTCAATGACCTGAGCCGGCAGGTGGGGACACCCCCAATACAACACGCAGCTTGCACAAGTGGATTGTGAGAAAGTCGATGCATCACGTACCCTGAAACCTCTTTGTGGTCCAACCACAGGCACACGCTCCCCGAAGAAAGATAAATCAACGCACACAAGCACACACCAAAGCAAACAAACGAACAGACAGCCAGGCTGCCACTATTCACCGCCACCACCTCCCCCATGGTCCCTTGTTTAATCACTCAGCATTCGTTAATATTGAGTCTACGTCCACGACCTTTTCCTGACAAATGGACCAGGCCCACACCTTTATCAACATGACTTTGCATCATCCCTTAGGCAACTCAGTTCTGGTTAAGTTCATTCCTATCCTGGAAAATGGTAAGCATGCAATTCCTAGTGACTTTTAATTTCTTATTATGAGACGGTAAAGAAAAGGACACAGCAATGGTCCTCCTTTCTCTAAAATAGTCCACACTCAGTACCCCGACTTTACCTCCTCAAATAAAACTACTCGTGAGCGCTATCTGAAGACGCGGCATTGGACACCATGGGGAGATAAATGTCAGAGGCCCCGGCACTGGAAGGTGTAGCAGAGGATGACTCATTGCTCAGAATGTTATGATTGGGGAGAATGGGCTACATACGGGACTTTGTCCTTAAATGCTGTTTGCCATCACAGAGATAGGGAGGAAGAGGGATGAAATGAGAAACTGTCCAGACGCTCTTTCTGTAAGAGTAGTGTGTTAGTCAAGGTTCTGCAGAGAAACAGGACATCTGTCTATCTATGTATCTATCTGTGTATCTGTCTATTCATCTATCTACCTACCTATCTATCCCTGCATCTCTCTTATCGATAGAAAAAGAGAGAGACAGACAGACAGAGAGATTTATTATAAAAAATTGGCTCATGCAATTAGGGAGGCTGAGAAGTCCGAGATCTGTACTTCGTAGCTTGGAAACCTAGGAGAGTTGATGGTGTGGCTCTAGTCTGAATCTGAGCCCAAAGGCAGGAGAAGACGGTTGTCCCAGCTCAAAGACAGGCAGAGAAAGCAAATATTTCACCATCGTGGTAGGCTGTATAATGCGCCCCCCACCCGCGCCCTGCCCCAAAGACGCCCCTGTTCTAATCCCAGGAACCGGTGAATATGTCACCTTAGATGGTAAAAGGGACTTTGCAGCTGCGACTGAGTTAAGAATCGTGAGATGGGAGATTACCCTGTTGTTTAGGTGGGCCCACTGTAATGACAAGGGTTCTTCTCAGGGATTGTGAAGGCAGGAGGCTCAGAGCGGGAGAGGTACCCACAGAGGCAGAGGTCAGCATGAGGCAAGATCCCCAGCCAAGGCGTGTGGGCAGCCTCCGGAAGCCAGAAAATGCAGGGAAGTGCTTTCTCCCCTCGAGCCTCTGGAAGGAGTGTGGGCCTGATGGTCCATTTTAGACTTCTGACCTCCAGAACTGCGAGAGAAATTTATGTTGCTTTAAGCCATTAAATTTGCGATAATTTGTTACAGTAGCCACAGGGAACTAATACAGTCATTCAGATTGTTTTATACCAGTGGCTAAAAGATGAATAGTTCTAATAATGGTGGAAGAATATGCTAGCCATTTGGAAAAAAGAAAATGAATATGGAGCATTACTTCACTCCTTAAAGCAAAATAAATTGCAAATGTATTAAAGATTAAAGAGGAGGGAGTTTGGGATTGACATGTACACACTACTGTATTTATTAAAAGAGATAACCGACAAGGACCTACTGTACAGCACAGGGAGCTCTGCTCAATATTATGTAACAACCTAAATGGGAAAAGAATTTGAAAAAGAATAGATACATGTATATATACTTTGCTGTACACCTGAAACTGACACAACATTGTTCATCAACTATACTCCAATATAAAATAAAAAGTTAAAAAAAATACTATAGGAGCAGAAAAAAAATGGGATACTCAAGAAAATAATCTTGATGTAATAAAGGAGGCCTTTTAAAGCAAAGTGAAGTTCATAAGCTTTAAAAGAAAAGATTAATAAAACTGGATATATAACAAGAAATGTTTATGAATGAAACAACCATCATAGGCAAAGTCGAAAGCAGTCAACTCCTGTAAAAGTTATTGTGACAAATATTACAAAGGCTAGATTTCCTGAATATATACACAATTCTCACAAAGTTATCAAGTGTTCAATAGAAAAAAAAAATTGGGAGTATATAAAAAGGAAATTCACAAAGAAAGACTGATAGCTGATAAACAGATGAGAAAATCATTTTTGATTAGACATAATGTAAAAATTCACGAGTTTAGAAATGAAAAACTATTTTGTACCTAGGATGTTGGCAAATATATATAAAGCTTTGTAATGTGCAGTGTATGAGCTGGTGTAAAGAAATGGTCCCTCTCCCACATGGCTGGTAAATTGTAACCAGGAAATTGTAACCAGTTTGGAGAACAGTTTGCTGATAGACGTAAGTTTAAAATGGTCATTGACCCAGTGATTCGACATCTCATAACTTACTTAGCCTGCACTTGGGTTCAGAGAGATTTATACTACAGTGTTCAAACGCACGCACACATGCCCACACATGCACACTTGGCAACATTTTTTTAAAAAAGATTACACATAAACTTAACATTTTAGTTAGGTGATTATCTCTGTTTGGTAGGTGTGTGAGTGATTATTTTTTCTTTGTATTTTTCTTTTCTCATATTTTGACAATTAGCTTATATTACTTTTATAAAGAGAAACTACAGTTTTAAAATTATTGATGTAATTGAGATCTATACCAGATAATCTAAGTTATATTTGAAAAATATATACAAGATACGTATTAAAGTGGAAGGATATATATCAAAAAGTTTTAACAGTAAATAGCTCTTGCTAGAGAAGATTTTTCTTCTTTTCTGTGTATTCCAAATTTTCTGTGACAAGCATTACTGTGCTTTAAATAGAAAAAAATTCAATGCTAGGCATAAAAATTGGGAAAATCTCTTTCAGATATAGTTTAAAAAAAAAAAACACCATCAGTTTCTTAAAGGCTTGAAGGCTTCCTGTGATTAAACCAAATGAAAACTGTTTTTCAGTTTGTGGAATCATTTTTCAGAATGGATGAGAAAATACATTGAGTGAGTCAGTAACCTTTTAAAATCTGATCGGAAAGCAGTCATTGGAAATAAAATCTGGAGCATAAATCTACTTTGAGGAGTATCTTTCCAGTTTGAGCCTCGGGGTAGCAATGTTAGAGTTTTCTGTATTGTGCCTTCATATTGATGGTGATTAAATACATGAACACCTAAAGAAAAGAGAGCAGAGCATCAGTTACCTGTAATAGAAGGCTAAACCTTTGTGATTCAAACCAGAAATGACTGCAAGGAAAGCTCTGGCAAGGGGCTTGGTGGCAGAGATATGGTGTTGATAGGACAGACAGACAGAGAACTTAAGCATTTAAAAACCCAAGTGAGGAACAGCCAAGGCATGAAAACTGCTAAATGTCCATCAACAGAGGAATGGATAAAGAAGATGTGGTACATATATACAATGGAATACTACTCGGCCATAAAAAAAGAATGAAATAATGCCATTTGTAACAACATGGATGAACCTAGAGATGATCATACTAAGTGAAGTGTGTCAGGAGGAGAAAGACAAATACCATATGATATCACTTATATGTGGAATCTAAAATATGACACAAATGAACCTACCTACAAAACGCACAGACATAGAGAACAGACTCGTGGTTGCCAAGGGGGAGGGGGTTGAGGGAGGGATAGACTGGGAGTTTGGGATTAGCAGATGCAAACTATTATACATAGAATGAATAAACAACAAGGCCCTACTGTATAGCACAGAGAGCTATATTTAATATCCTGTAATAAACCGTAATGGAAAAATATATAAAAAAGGATGTGTATATATGTATAACTGAATCACCTTGCTACAGCAGAAATTAACACAACATTGTAAATCAAGTATACTTAAAAATAAATAAATAATAAATAAATAAAAAACAAGTGAGGGAAGAACAGTCCTGCTTTTATATTTGAGAGAGAAGGAAAAGGGGAGGGGTGGGGGAGAAAGAGAATAATAGTGGGACAAAGCACAATCCACTAAGAGTTAAAATACTATAGAAGAAGATGCTAATCTACACTCATGTGCTTTTATTTCTTTAAACTTTGTTTAATAGCATATCTATTCAATTACCTACCGATTAAGGCACTTAGAAATAACCAGTCTTTTTGTGAAAGGTGCGTGCTGGCGCAGCAGAAAACCACCAAAAAAAACCTGCAAGTTTTTTCAGTGCCACATTAACATTTGATTTTCCCAACCTCACTGACTCATTTGGCAAACCACATCTTAATGAGAACAGAGAAGAAGTGATGAGGCGTAGGCCAAAAAAAAGAGCTTCTAGAAGGCGTGTTAAATTTTATGAAGATATGAGTATTAAATTGGCATGCTTCAGGGGAAAATGGAAAATAGTGACACCATTTTTTGGCAAATACATTTTTATTATGCAATGTGGAAAAGAACAAAGGCATAGATACCCAATACCCAAATTTAATGTGTCAAGATTTTGTCACATTTGTTTCCTGTTATTACTTTTAAGAAATAAAATGTTATGAGTACTGTGGGAGCCTTCCCTGTACTTCTGTCCTGGACCATTTTCCATCGCTTCTCCACCAGACATCACCGCTGTCCTTCTCTTTCATGCTACTGTACATGTAAATTTCCGTAAATAATGTACACTATTGTTGTATGTGAATTTAAACTATCTGCAAAGATGTCATTTTGTATTTATCCTCCCAAGAATTGCTTTTTCCATCTCATACTATGTTGTTAGGACTTAATCAGGTTGCTACATGAAGATCTAGTTAATTTCATTTCTACAGCTTTAAAGTATTCTGTGGATATAACACAACTGATCAATGCTTCCACTGATGTATATTGAGCTCTTTTCACTTGTTTGCTTTCAGAGACAACAGTGCCACGAATATTCTTTGTCTCCATGTACATCTGCTCTAGAGTTTCTTAGATAGTGAAATTACTGAGTCTTGGGGATTATACAGCTTTAGTCTTAATAGACGTCGTCAACTTGCTCTTCAAAGTAGTTTTACAAATTTATGACATACTTCCATCAGCCAGGTAACAGGATCTGTGTTTTCCCACGTCCTTGTCAATTAGAATTTCACATGTTCTAATTTGTGCCCTTCTATTGGGAGTGAAATAGTGCATCATTTTTGCTTGTTTTAGCTTTCATTCTCTTGGTTATAAGTGACATTGGTTTTTTTTTTTTCCATATGTTTATTGACCATTTAGATTTTCTTGTCTGTTAAATGTTCATTTATTTTTTTGCATTTTTTGGTATTTTTAAATTAATTTGTAGAATTAAAAAAATATGTTTTCTGGATGATACTTCTTTGTCAGTTACATGGGTTGAAATATATTTGCCCAATCTGTAAACAATATAAATGTATTACATTATTTTTGACTTATATCATATGGAAATACTTATGTTTAAATGTAATGAAATTTATAAAAGTATTTCCTTTCATGGTTTGTGTTATTTCCTCTACGTTGAGGAATCCTGCCCTATCTTAACTTATGATGATATTCTCTTTCATTTCCTTCAAAAAATTTTATCGTTTAGATTTTCACGTTTCATTCATCTATTCAGCTGGAATTTAATGTTGTGCACGGCATGAAGTAATTTCATTTTCTTGCTTATGAATGGCCAGTTTTTTGGTGCTGTTTATTGAATACCACATCGTTTTCTTACCCATTTGTTATGCAAACTCTGTCTTTTATCACATTTTTGTGTGTAGTTGGCTTGTTTCTGTGATCTCTACTCTACCCCACTGTCTTACCTGTTCCTAGATTACTACCATGACTTTATTAATATGGTTCTATAATAAATCTTAATCAATGGAAGAGCAGATCCTCCCTCCTACATCTTCCAGATCTCTGCTGGTTGTTGCTTTACTCGTCCATATGCATCTTAGCATCCACTTCTTAATTTCAGTGAAAGGCGGTATTTGAAATTTGACTTGAGTTGCATTGAATTCATGGACTAATTTGGAGAAAAAATTATCAGACACCACCATGCATTTTCAAATGTATACCTATTGAACAACTATTACTGAGTGCCTGCTGCATGCCAGGCATGGATCCAGATATCAGCTATACAGCAGTGAAAACCAAAATGGACCAAAACTCTGCATTTGTGAAGCATGCGTAAATAAATTGACCAAATGAGGAGATGAATGAGTGTGTTATAAATTGGTCATGCTATGGAGAAAATGTTACCGAACTCAGGTTCGGCTGCTCGTTGCTCAAGAATCCGGTACTGAGAGACACGTGGTGGGTAAAAGGAAAGATAGCTTTATTGAGGAAGCTGGCAATCCTGGGGAAAAGGTGGACTCATGTCCCAAAGAACCAACTCCCTGTTGTCCATCAGGGAACAAAAGGTTTTAAAGGGGCTTTTCAGGGGTATACAGGCAGGGGTGCTATGTGCAAAACATCACAGTCAGCTCCAACAATCATCTTGGAACTGGTCGTGCGGTGGTGGTCTGATCAGCATCATCTTGATGGTTTTAAGCACAGTTAATCTTCAATTCCAGGGTCGGTTTATTCCCGTTTCCTTGAAGCTGGTTCTCGGAATTGTGTCAGATGGAGCAGCTTATGTCATGGCTACCGTCCGGTCATTGTGCAGTTAGCTTTTACCATTTGGTGGTGGTTTTAGTATCTATAAACAACTCAGGAATGTGTGTCAGACACTGTTATCTATGTCTTTCAGGGAGGAACTAAAAATTCTGTGACTCTGTAAGGCGGATTCAGTGTTTAAATTGCTACCAGTTCTCCAGATCTAGCTGCTCTCTTTGTCACTACCTATCACTACTCTCACTATCTATATTCACCAATAATACAGATTGTATTATGAATATATGATGGTCACTAGTTCAGCCTTTTTTTCTCCCGTTTTATTGAGATATATTTGACATGTAAGTTTTGTGAGTTTAAGATGTACAGTGTGGTGATTTGATGCACTTGCATATTGCAAAATGATCACCACCACAGCATTAGCTACCACCTCTATCACATCACATAGTTGCCATTTCTTTTTTGTGGTGGGAACATTTAAGATGTACTCAGCAACTTTCAAGTATATCATACAGTATTATTAGCTATAATCACCATGCTGTACAGTAGATCCTCAGAACTGATTCAACTTATAACTGGAAGTTTGTACCCTTTGAGAAGCATCTCCCTATTACCTGCCCCCAGTTTAGTCTTTAATAAACTAGAACACTAGTCCACTTCTATCCCTCTAGACTGAAATGGATTTTTAAGACAGAAATTTTTTAAGACAGAAATGAAGGGCTGACAGAAATATCCCATTGTCACTTCTCTCTTCTTCCATGATTCATTTTTCCTTTTTCTTTATCCAAACCCACTGTGAGTAAAAAACAAGGCGAGAGAAAGATTTCGAGAGAGAACCCCTCACACGTGCTCGGTCTCTGTGAGATGCTCTGTCATAAGCATCCTTGGGCTTTATTTGCTCCCAGAATTTCAGGTCTGTGGCAGCCAACCCATACCTACAGGAGCCGTGCTCCAGGCCTCCCACTACCTGGAACTTTCTCCTGATAATCAGCCTACATGTTTCTTTACAGTAAGTCCCCTACGTACGAACTTTCAAGTTGTGAACCTTCAAAGATGCAAACGTGCCCCTGGATGCCAGCTGTTGTACTGTGCTACTGCACTTTTCAAGGTACTGTCCTGTAAGATTAAAAATGTTTTCTTTATTTTTTGTGTTTGTTTGGTTTTTTATGTATTATTTGTGAGAAAAGTATTATAAACCTATTACAGTACAGTACCATATAGCCGATTGTGTAAGTTGGGTACCTAGGCTAACTCTGTTGGACTTACGAACAAGTTGGACTTACAGACGTGCTCTCAGAACAGAACTCGTTCGTATGTAGGAGACTTATTGTATTAAATTCCTTCTGCAAATTTGGAATTATACCCTTGATACCACCCACAGATGTCTTTCTCGTTTGGTTGTTTATTCTATTAGCAGTTATCGCCTCATCAATCCCCCTCTTTCACTTGGTCTTCAGGAAAGCAATGTGGTTTGTATTAATATCTTCAATCGTCCTTCATAAATCAATACTTCACATCAAGTCACTTAATTATCTCTGTTCCTTTTCTTTCAACCCTCTGCTATTTACTGTATTTATCACACGCTTCTCCAAACAAACATTTTAAGACTGTTTTAGGTGTCAATTGAAATGGCCACTGGCGTTTCATAGTGGTCTTCAAAGAACTCCTTTACTAATGGAGTTGACAGCGTGGGGGACAGGAATAGGTTAAAATTTCTCACCAGAGCAAGAAAATAAGACTTCTGGTACAAAAATGAGCTAGGGCCAAGCAGTTGCCCTTGGAGTAGATTAAGGGATAATCCTGGGGTACACAAGCTGGTAGATAATTTAAGTGAAGATACTAGCACATCTTCCCCTTCTCTCGACCTAAAGGATTTTTTTAAAAAGCAAAATTAGGGGGGAAACAGGGCAAGGTAGTTAGCATATGCTATAAGGAAATTCTGCCAAATACAATAAAATTTGAACCAAAGCTAAGGAAGATAAAAGAATCTGAGAAAATGCCCCTCCCCTATTCCCCAAAACACAATGTGATGTTGTAGGAAGCAAGTGAGAAGCATTCTAGAAAACCACGCTACTACCCTACTCTGAAAGGATGAGGACTGGAGGTTGGGTCAGACCACGGTGATATGATGAGAAAAAATAAAAAGCAAGCTGCGGGCTTCTCTGGTGGCGCAGTGGTTGAGAGTCTGCCTGCCGATGCAGGGGACACGGGTTCGTGCCTTGGTCCGGGAAGATCCCACATTGCCGCGGAGCGGCTGGGCCCGTGAGCCATGGCCACTGAGCCTGCGTGTCCGGAGCCTGTGCTCCACAACGGGAGAGGCCACAACAGTGAGAGGCCTGCGTAACGCAATAAAAAAAAAAAAAAAAAAAAAAGCTGCCATGTCTCACTTTAATCAGGACTCTTTTTCAACAATACAGTAAAATGTACAGATCTTAACCTCATATACATGGAATCGTATAATATCAGATTTTGTGATTGGCTTATTTCACTTAACATAATTCCCTTAAGGTTCATTCATGTTGTAGCATGTATCAGAATTTCCTTCCTTTTTATTTTTAAAGGTGAGTAATATTCCATTGTCTGTATATACCACATTTTGTTTTTCCATTTATCTGGCTTGGGCTGCTTCCACCTTTTTTGCTGTTGCAAATAATATTGCCATGAACATTTATGTACAAACATCTGTTCAAGTCCATGATTTCAGTTCTTTGGGGTATATACCTAGAAGTAGAAATGCGTGATCATAGGCTGGTTCTGTTTTGAATTTTTTGAGGAACTGCCATACTGTTTTCCACAGAGGCTTCATGTCAAGGTCTGCGTAAAAGCAGTATAGAGTATAATTTTAGCTGGAAAACTTTAAATCTGGAATAGGAAGAGTAGACATTTGGATACACAGAGATCCAAATTGACTTGTAGTCATTTCAGTAGACCAGCAGCCTGAAAAACAAGAAACAAATATGTGACTGTATTTTCTAAAACGCATATTGCTAATTGGGTTTCTATTAATCTGCAAGCAATAAACCCATATTATTTTAAAGTAGATGATCAACAACATTGTAAATCAACTATACTCCAATAAACAATGTTTAATTTAAAAAAGTAGATGGTCAATATGGGACCACAGGGACACCCTCTCAAAGGAAAAGCATATTCCCCCAACTTGGCAGTGAGGGTACCTTGTGACACTGTTCCATAAAACATAGAAGAAAAAAATGCTTAATGACAAAGTTAATCGGCTTCTATGACCCGCCCTCCCACCTCCATCTACTGAAATTCTGACTAATTCTCTGCATTTATACCAGCCTTCCCTCTCTGTCTGCTATGGAGAATATTGAAACGAAGCCCAGGTGAGCAAGAAAGGAATCCAGAGTATGTCTATTGACACTATTTTGTGATAAATATAAGACTGGATAGACTAGCACCCATTTCAAATGAGCAAACCAAAACAAAAAGGAAAACATAACGTAGAGCTAGTGGAAAATTCTCCAAAAAAAAAAAAAAAGAGAGAGAGAGAGAAGGAAATGAACATAAGGTGCAAAAACAGATGAAGGCTATACTCCTGGAGAAGACTTACTTCAGGAATAGTAAGAATGATTAAAAGAGATAATGTTTTACTTTTCATGATAATTATAATTGATGGGCTTTATGAAACGAGGAATGAAATTTGAGAAGATGAAGTATTCTGTAGAAGTTACTGTTCCCTTTTTAAGGTTGAATAATATTCCATTGTATGTATATGCCACATTTTGTTTTTCCATTTATCTGTCTTGGGCTGCTTGCACCTTTCTCACTGTTGTAAACAATACTGCGGTGACCATTGATGTACAAATATCTGATAGTGCTAAGACAATAACTGTGTGAGATGAATAAAATCACAGTGAGACATAAGGAAATAGTAAAGAGCAAATGTTAAGACAGCATAAAATGTGGGATCACGTGGAGATGCTAATCAGAGGAAAGCGAAAAAGACACAAAGCCAATTAAACAGCAGAAGATTTTCTGAATCGTCATCGATAAGTCTTAACATATGACAGGCAACTTTATTTTCTTTTTAAATGACTGAAACCAAGATATATCCTGGGGAACGTATTTAATTTTAAGAATGAATTCTCCAGTCACTTAGATCCGGGTTTCTCAGCCTCAGCAGTGTTGGCCTTTTGGACCAGCTCGTTCTTCACTGTGGGAGCTGTCCTGCGCCTCGTAGGCTGCTTACCAGCATCCCTGTCCTCCACCCACTGGATGCCAGCAGCAATTCCTACCCACCTCGTCCGTCCCACCATCGCGAGAGCCAAACACGTCTCCTGCAGGGCAAAATCAGCCCAGCTGAAAACCGCTGAAGTAAACGTGTCACTAAAAAGACAAAATTGAGCCGTTTATGACATTTACAAGATTATTCAGCAAAGGTCTGGGAAGCAAGGTTGACCAAGCTTTGACGGAAATAGAACATGCCCTAAGAATTCTCTACTCAGTCAAGTGGCTGCTTATCCACTTATTTTTCAAAGTCCTTAAAAATCAATATGAAAATACAAGTGCCCCAGTAATAAAATGAGCAAGGACACAAATAAAAAGTTTACAAAACAACCAGAAAATGCAAATATTTTTTTAAAAAAAGGAAAAAAGTGCAGCCTCATCAAATGAAAGTAATTAAAAAGATATTATTTTTCAAAGATCAAATTGACAAATTGGAAAAAAAAGAAGGTAATATGCAGTGTGGGCTAGGAGTCCTCAAACATTTCTTACAGTGTTCTGATGGCTGATTTGGACTTATGTATCAAAAATCATTTGTCTTAAAATAATCGTGTTAAAATCATTGTGAGTAAATGGAAAGATTTGTCTAAAAATGCTTATTGCACCGTTGCTTATAACAGGGAAGAACTAAGTTGAACATAAATATATTACAATAAAGGACTGATCATTACATCTATATGATAGTCATAAAAAGTCATTTTGAATAAGAATTCTTGTTAGCATGAGTAAAATTCTAATCGTGTTAAAAAATATATCAATGCACATACACACATACAGAGTGAGAACCTGACTGATTTAAGGTAATTATACCAAATAGCCACAGTAGTTATTCCTGAAAAGTAGGGTTTTGAATTTCTTTTTCTTTTTGTGATCTTTCTATATTTACAACATTTTCCATATTCGTCATTTACCATATTTACCATGACTTTCATAATTTTTAAAAGGCCATTTTGAAGTAAAAGTATAAACTGAGGAGAGATCTTCATTGAGCATTTACTCTGCCTTTTGGGGTTAAAGATAAATCTGTTCCAATGGTTCTAACACCATATTAGAGTGAGCAAAACTATTCTGACCGATCCCTCCCTGCCAGTTCCTCTGTTCTTATTTGGGCTGCCACCGGGCGTGCAATATTTCAGATTCCACAGAATCACCCATGTCACGTTATCATACTAGTCATGATAATTATGAGCTGTGTCCAGAAACACCAAAATAATTCAAGGAGGTCAGCTAACAATGACTCCTGTCCCCTTTTAAGGATGCAGTGCGGTGATCCCCACAAGCCCTGGACTCCGCTGTTCGATTCAACAGCTCACGTGAAAAAAAATCGCTCAGTTCCATGAGGAAATTTAAGTGCTAGAATATGATTTACAAAAATTAAATTGGCAAGGAATGTGGCAATAAAGTTGTCTAATGTATTCCAGGGTGTTGGTGGAGAGATGATTTAAAGTAGCCAAGGGCAAGAGCTATTTAAAATCGGCGGCTGAGCAGTGAATATTTTCAGAGCCGTGTCTGAGTCTTGGGTTGGGTAGATGGCATTTTAGTTCAAAGGCTGTAGTCCATTTCAGGGTTTGACAGGAAAACGTAAGAGGCCAGCTGAATTCTTGCCAGAGGATATAACAAAGAATTCAGAATCCCATACCCAGCCCGGCTCACACAAAACAATAGTTCTTTTTTCCCTTGTTTGAAATGCAAACCGGTCAGTCACTTTTCTCTTCCTACAGTTGTAACTAATGAAATCATCTTTTCAGAGCTCTTAACAATGGCTTCCCTTTCTATCTCTGGGTTACTCTTTTCTTATTATTCTTGTTTCCACTTCCCCCCAAGAACTCAGGTCTCTTAAGACCGGTTTCAGTGGCTGTAGCGTGAACATCATGTCCAAGACACGTTGCTCTTTGTTACTTGATTAGCCTGGATCCTGAAGTGAGGAGGATGACATAGAACAGAGCTGAGATATGCAACATGAGTCAAAATGAAATCTTTGCGCTCCAAGCCATGGTTATTTGTGGTTGTTTTGTCATTGCAGCGTGACTTAGCCAAAGCTGACTGATGCAGAGAAGATGTACTTATTGCTGGAATTAACACCCATGGGTACACATGAGCTCCTAGTGTAATATCTGGCATGCAGGTGGTGCTCAATAAATGTTTGAAAGAATAAATGCAGGGAAAAGTGACAGCTTTGTCATCTTCAGGCTATGAAACCATCAGCTAATTTGTATAATTAATGTATAATTATGTACAATTAAGGACACAGTAAGCTGTTCTGTTTGCCATTGGTATTGTTATGATGCTCCAGAATGAAAGTGTTAAAGCACGGAACAAGCTATAAAGCGTTCTACAAATAAGCTTACCCACTCAAGTTAGTGAGAATAAATATTATTTCTATCCCACCTATTTGGGGTGAGGAGTAGTCATTTATTTTCAGTTTATACACAAGTTAAAAGTTTTTCTTGTCTCTCAGCAAAAGGCATAAAGTAGAGAAATAGGGCTAAGTAGACATCAAGATGCCTAGTGTCTACACCTGCATGATTCATCAAGTAGCCGGTGCCCTTAGCCAAGACACCTCCCTTCTCTAGACTTCCACTTTATCTGTAAAATAAAAGATTTACACTAGATTGCATACGAGTTCCTTTTCAAGTCTAGCATTCAAGTCGAACCACAGACCTTCTGAGGCTGGACTCCACAAAATTGTAATGGCAAATTCATCTCCATGTCTTTGGTTGGGGCTCCACCTGCCAACGTTTCTAGATGAAAACTGAACAATGGTTCATTGCCCAGATGCTTCCAGATGTCTGGCATGGAGACCTCGTGTGTGAGTGATTGACTAAATTGCTTCATTTTTCATCCAGACCTTTTGTCTGGGTTCAGAGGCAACCCCTCTCTCCAGACCTGGAAGAGAATCTTACACTCGTGTGAGGACCTGAAGTAAAGACCAAGAGGAAAGTATGGATTTTGAGCTCCTTTTTGCATGCACAGATTAAAGCTAACTGAGACTTCTTATAGATAAGAGGGCCAAAGATGTTTCACTCCACCCCTTCAATTCTTCTGCTTTAATCTCTCCGTCTGAATGTAAGATTCATGACGCTAGATGCCGTCGGTTCCTAGAAAATATAGCGACGAATGAAATCAACAGGCAGATTCCCTTCAGCCTAGCCACCACGTGAGTCAAAGTAACAGATAAAAGGAATGAACATCTGAAAACCATCTCTCTCCTGTGGTCGTTCCTCTTTCTGCCCTCTCTACGTGCTTATCTGTGGGTATGCCTCAAAGCTCATTTCCTTATCTAGAGTTCTTCCTATTTATCATCTTCACAAATACATCCATTGTCATAAATCGGTAATAGTCTCATTGTAAGTGTAGAGGGAGGATGGGAATACACCTAATCCATCCAGACTCCGAAGCTTGTCTTTGTGTCCCCGTGGGGGAACACACTGCTACTATTAAAAATGTGATATAGTTTTCAAACACCCACAAAAAGTGACGTCTGTGGTGAAGCATAACATGCTTGTATTTTTTGGTGAAAGTAAATATTGTAAAATTACGTCAAGATAGGAAATAAAGAAACATAGAAAGGCCGTTCACGAATTTAACAAATATTCTTTGATCACTCTGCCAGTGTGGCCGATTAGGAATCTCGTACTACCCTGCTAAATAACAAACTACCCCAGACCCAGCGTTTAATGCAATAAATAGTATTTAGCACGTGATTCCGAGGGGCAGCAGTTTGAGCTGGACCTGGCTGGGCAGTTCTTCTAGGGGTCAGTCGTGCAAGTGCATTCAGTTGCCGCGTGAGCTGGGACCAGCTCAGTTTGACAGCTTCCAATGGGAAGCACAGTCTCCCGTCTTCCAGCTGGTTATCAAGGCTGGTTCTCAAGCGGCAGGCAGTGGTCCAAGAGAGCATGCGAGTGTGTGAGGTCTCTTAGGCTTGGAAATGACACCGCATCGCTTCCATCATATTCTAGGGGTCAAAGGAAATAAAAGTAGCCCAGATTCAAGGAATAAAAAAACAGACTCAACATTTTGATGAGCAGAGCTGTAAAATCACATTGAAAAGAGTAGAGATAACACAGAGAGTGGAGAGTTGGGACCATTCCTACGAGGAGTCCCCCACCCCCTTCCAGATACATTTCCTCTACCCTTACACACTCCAGTTTCTGTCCCAGGAGGCTGATTAGTACAGGCTACATCAGCATATATATGGGTCTTGTTTTTGTATCCATTCAGTGAGCCTGTGTCTTTTGGTTGGAGCATTTAATTCGTTCACATTTAAGGTAATTATTGATATGTATGTTCCTTTTACCATTTTCTTAATTGTTTTTGGATTTGCCTTTGTAGGTCTTTTTCCTTCTCTTGTGTTTCTCACTTAGAGAAGTTCCTTTAGCTTTCTCTTCTCCTTCCGGGACCCCTCTAATGTGAATGTTTGTGTGTTTAATGTTGTCCCAGAGGTCTCTTAGGCTGTCTTCATTTCTTTTGGATTTGCCTTTGTAGGTCTTTTTCCTTCTCTTGTGTTTCTCACTTAGAGAAGTTCCTTTAGCATTTGTTGCAGAGCTGGTTTGGTGGTGCTGAATTCTCTTAGCTTTTGCTTGTCTGTAAAGCTTTTGATTTCTCCATCGAATCTGGATGAGATACTTGCAGGGTAGAGTAATCTTGTTTGTAGGTTCTTCCCTTTCATCACTTTAAATACATCATGCCACTCCTTTCTGGGTTGTAGAGTTTCTGCTGAGAAATCAGCTGTTAACTTTATGGGAGTTCCCTTGTATGTTATTTGTCATTTTCCCCTTGTTGCTTTCAATAATTTTTCTTTGTCTTTAATTTTTGTCAGTTTGATTACTATGTGTCTTGGCATGTTTCTCCTTGGGTTTAACCTGTCTGGGACTCTCTGTGCTTCCTGGACATGGGTGGCTATTTCCTTTCCCATGTTAGGGAAGTTTTCGACTATAATCTCTTCAGATATTTTCTCGGGTCCTTTCTCTTTCTCTTCTCCTTCCGGGACCCCTCTAATGTGAATGTTTGTGTGTTTAATGTTGTCCCAGAGGTCTCTTAGGCTGTCTTCATTTCTTTTCATTCTTTTTTCTTTATTCTGTTCCACAGCAGTGAATTCCACCATTCTGTCTTCCAGGTCACTTATCCGTTCTTCTGCCTCAGTTATTCTGCTACTGATTCCTTCTAGTGTACACTATCGTTATTCTGAATTCTTTTTCTGCAAGGTTGCCTATCTCCACTTCATTTAGTTGTTTTTCTGGGGTTTTATCTCGTTCCTTCATCTGGTACATAGTCCTCTGCCTTTTCATTTTGTCTACCTTTCTGTGATATGGTTTTCCTTCCACAGCCTGCAGAATTGTAGTTCTTCTTGCTTCTGCTGTCTGCCCTCTGGTGGTTGAGTCTACCTAAGAGACTTGTGCAAGCTTCCTGATGGGAGGCACTGGTGGTGGGTAGAGCTCAGTAAAACCTTAATCTGCTTGTCTGCTGATGGGTGGGGCTGGGTTCCCTCCCTTTTGGTTGTTTGGCCTGAGGCCACCCAGCACTGGAGCCTACCTGGGCTCTCTGGTGGGGCTAATGGTGGACTCCAGGAGGGCTCACGCCAAGGAGTACTTCCCAGAATTTCTGCTGCCAGTGTCCTTGTCCTCATGGTGAGCCACAACCACCCCCGCCTCTGCAGGAGACCCTCCAACACTAGCAGGTAGGTCTGGTTCAGTCTCCTGTGGGGTCACTGCTCCTTCCCCTGGGTCCCGATGCACACGCTACTTTGTGTGTGACCTCCAGGAGTGGAGTCTCTGTTTCCCCCAGTCCTGTCAAAGTCCTGCAGTCAAATCCCGCTAGGCTTCAAAGTCTGATTCTCTAGAAATTCCTCCTCCCGTTGCCGGACCCCCAGGTTGGGAAGCCTGACGTGGGGCTCAGAACCTTCACTCCAGTGGGTGGACTTCTGTGCTATGAGCGTTCTCCAGTCTGTGAGTCACCCACCCAGCAGTTACGGGATTTGATTTAATTGTGACTGTGCCCCTCCTACCGTCTCATTGTGGCTTCTCCTTTGTCTTTGGATGTGGGGTGTCTTTTTTGGTGAGTTCCAGGTTCTACCTGTCGATGATTGTTCAGCAGTTAGTTGTGATTCTGGTGCTCTCGCAAGAGGGAGTGAGCGCATGTCTTTCTCCTCTGCCGTCTTGAACCAACATCTCCTGTCCTCCTTACTGTCCGATTTTCATCCTTCATAGGATTTTCTGCGTTAGAAAACTTAGAGTTAACTTTGTTCGCACTCCTATTCAATACTTGTTCATATTTACATGTAATGACTTACCTTAGAAGCTAGAGTTCCCTCCAATATTTACAAAGATGTTCTGAGCTCTCTTTAACTTATCTGGAAGAGATGACCATAATACACAACAACAGGGTTATAGGAAGAATTAAATAAGACTATACAAGTGGATCTACTTTAACACAGTTTCTGGTCCATGGCTGATGCCTCATAAATGCTCATTCCCTTGTGTGGATACCTAAGAAATTTTAAAACACATTTTGTTAGTTCGTGTTTACTTATGTTTGTACCAAAGTAATATGCACACATGACAACTGTAGTAGAAGCTATGGGTGCTTCATCTGTATCCCTGGGTCCTCCCCCTGTGCCTGGTCCCCATAACTGCTGACTGGCAGTGTCTGCATCTTTGTGCCTGAGAGCTTGTTCTCTAGAACCACAGCAGGCTGCTCTGCCCCCTCATGTACAGTGGGCTGGAAGTGCTGGGAAATCAGCGACGCGCTGGGAGCAGCCTTCAGCCAATGACTGCTGGAGATCAGTATATAAATACCCCCAGGTCCCTTGCTTCTCAGATAATTATGAAAAGATAAAAGATAATTATAAAATGCTTGGATTATGTTATTTTCCAGTTTTCCTGGGGAAATAGCTCTAGTTGCTCATTGCAATAGCTGGTTTAATAACCTGGTCTTTAGTGGTTCTCTTTCCTATAACATTTCCCCCACTTTCTTGCAGGTAATCTTTGCATCCTAGTAGACGACTTGCCTCCAAGACCTGATTCAAGGTCTACTTCTGGGAGAATCCAAACTATGACGATCACAGTTAAATAGCACAGAATAGCCTGTGATAAAAGCCAGGGATCTCACTCCTCAAGGACAATTTTTTTTTTTTTTCAGTTCTGGTTTTTATTAAGGCGCCTTCATAACTGGAGATAAAATGCTGGTATCTCTGTGTTTTGAGTTAACCATTTTAGGGATATTTATAGACTCCCTCTTAGGAATGATGAATATTTAGTCTTATTCTGAGTCCACCCACAATGTTCAATGCTTGACATGCACGTTTTTATATTTGGTTTTGTTATTGGCTACACTTAATTTTAAATCATCTATTTAAACCTCTGTTTCTCAATAAATCAACTTCAGACAGTATATATTGACACCCGAGTTAATAAGATTAGGATGGACCCACCACCTTCTCCAACCCTCACTTCCATTACCTGACTTTGGTCAACTATACCCTTGCTCTTAATGTGTCAATGTCATTAACATTTATCTTCTGTCCTACAGTGTCCGCACAGCCTTCTACACTTTGTCCGTGATTTGATTCCGAAAGTCAAAAAACTATACTATATAGAATTTTATATTCTAAAAGTTGAGGAATTATACCCACAAACACGTATCCCAATAATGTACATGTTGTGTATGTTTTTCACCTCTTAGGATTTACTATCAAACGTTGTTTTTGTTTTGTTAACAGTTGTTAAATACCCACCATATGCCAGGTGCCGCCAGGTAATAAAGATACAGTGATGCCCCAAAGACTCCCAGTCCTGGCCTCAAAAGAACAGATAGAAAAGGTAAAACCCAGCAAATAAATGATGACCAACGTGTAAGTGTTCCGAAGGAAAAGTACAGTGTGTTTGGTGAGCTTACAATAGGGAAACCAGATTTAGACAGGAGGGTTAGGAAAGACCTCTTGGAAGAAGCGATACCTACTCTGAGACACGAAAGTTGAGTAGATATGAGCGATTAGCGTGATGTGTGGGTGAGGGTGTTTGGGGAGAGAGGGAGGAGCAAAATACAAAGTCCCTGAGACAGGTAAGAGCCTAACATCACGATGATGGTAAACTTTGGACTTTGGCTTTGATTCTAAGCGTGAGTGGAAACCATCCAAGGGATAAGACAGGAGTCAAATGATGCCAGGGAGCTGAGGAAGGGGATTCAAGGACCAACAAGGATGATTTCATGACTGGTAAGTGAGATCACATAGGTTAAGTTCTTAGCAGAGTGTCTGGTGTATAGAAAGTGTTGAAGAAATACTAGGCATTATTATTTTTAATGATCGTTAATTGGAAAATGATTTATACTCTCAGAGGTTCAAGTGCCTCCCTTGTAAAATAAGGGTAATATTAACCCCAAAGTGTGAATACAAGACAGGAACCATATCATAAACTAGGAAGCATAAGTAATTTTTGTTCACGGATGAATGTGGCCAGCGGAGTGGTCCTGTTTCTCTTTCATCTTGAGAATATATTTTCACTGGTGCAGAAATTGCTCTTGGCTCTCCGAAAGTAAACCAGAGTGTACGTGCAGCTTAGCTATGGAAGTGCCACTGGCTTCCTTTGCTTTGACACAAGTGCTTTTCTTCCTTAACACTCCCCAGACCTTCTGCGTGGGAATGGAGGTGTCTGCCAGGAATCGCAAAGTGAGTGTTCAGCCCGGTGCATGTGCCTTGGCATTTTTCCCGCCACCATTGCCAAAACATCCAAACCTGAAACTTAGCGGCACTGCAGGTTTAACGATCCACTGACAGAAGCTTTTAGAAATGTGTCGTTTCTCTTTGTGCCAACGGGGTGTTTTTCCTCTGGTCCCCATTTTCTGCAGGTGGTCCATTTAATTGAGCTTCCAGCCACTACCTTTTGCTTTGATTTTTGCAAGGGAATTTACTTGTCTTCCCCATACATTTCAAATTCCAGAATCCTGTACATCTCCTGTGTTTTTCTCCTTCTCCCCTCATCTCCACTGCCTTCGAACTCCACTGCAAAAAAAAAAAAAAAAAAAAAAAAGATTAAAAAAAAAAATCCTACAGAATAAAAACTTTCCATGAATCTGAACTGAATCTGGCATCATCTGTACCTGAGCTGCTAGTTGACTCTGTAGCCGGATGCTTTGCCTCAACACCTGAGATGTTTTTTTTTCAACGACCTTATTTTAATGGTCCGATTTGGACAGATCCTGAGTTCTTGCTGAAAGGGATACGTGAGACACCTCATTTCTCTAACTGGTGACAGGAGTTTAGGAAGTCTGGGCTAGTCCAGTGAGGTGAAACGAAAGGAATGGATAGGAGTTTCCAGTTTGGACCAGCCCCAGCAGGGGTGAAGCCCAGGGCTCACACATCATCCCTGTGATTAGGAGAGGAAGGCTTCCTGGAAGAGGTGATGCTTCAAAGCAGCGGCTAGAGGATAAGAAGGCAGGTATCCGGGAGGACCTTGCAGGCGCAAGAGGGGCATTAAGGCAGGGCTGCGATGAGCAGACCCAGGAGGCTTTGAGTAGGCTGTCCTGAGAGGAGCTGAAAAGAACGTTCCAGGTGAAGGAATATAGACAGCATGTCAGGGCCCAGGGCCCGATGCAGGGCTCAGAAACAGGTGAGAATCCACCAGTGCACGGGTGCACATTCAGCAATGTAAGTCCTGAGCTCCATGCTGGTGTTTCCGGGACAACCAGGCATCAGGCAGCCACACCCTTCCACAGTCCCTTCACAGAGAGCTGAAGGGCACAGCAGTAGCGCTCTCTGGAGGCTTTGGGGAAGGAAAACAGGAATTAACAAGTAAGGCACTTTCTGGGTCGAGACACCCTGTCCGCTGAGGGGGGGGTCTCAGTTTCCCTGGGAAGCAGCGTGCTGTAGTGACTGAGTCAGACAGGCTGTGAGATCAGGGCAAAAAAAATCACTCAACCTCTCTGTGCCTCATCTTTCTTATCTGTGAAATGAGAACTGTTGAGGTGCCTTCAGTCTGAAAGGGGGAGTATTCTTAGCTCCTCTTCCAAGACTAGGAAATGTGAACTTGTGATCATTCCAGGAACGATCATCTGTTATTAGTCATCTGTTAGTTCTACAAGGTCACCTATTAGTTCCGGTCGCAGAGGGATAACCCCTCTCCCTCTGACCTAGAATAACCCTCTCTTCTCTGCCGGTTGCCCGTAGACACAATGCCATTTGAGGGGTCTCTCTGTTGAGCTTCTGATGCCGAACGTGGGACCGAGGGGTCTAGTAAAGTCTGGGATCCTAGTGTTTGTGGCCAGGGCATCAGAGCATCCCAAGAACTCATAGGAGAGCCTGCAGGCTCCCAAAGTCAAGGATGAGGCTTGCTTCTGGTGCTGGAATTGGAGAGAGGGGAGAGACTGCAGAAAGGTGTGCTACGAGGTTTTCTGTCTTGTTTTGTTCTGTCTTTCGCTTGTGTTAAGTCATGGTCAAACACTTAAAGCTTTGAAGCAGGTTTAAGGTGTAACGCACCTTATATTTGTTCGAGCCCAAGCCTTCACAAGAATAATAAAAGTTCGAGTTCAGACAGCTCAGTGGTTCATTGCTTTCTTTTCATTATTCTCGTATCTCAAAGGGCTACTCATCCTTGGAAGAGCTGTGACACTGATAAGATTCACAGATAACTGACCCCAGGAGGGTGTCTGGAGGGTTAAATGAATTGTAGACAAAGAAGATGCTCCTGGGAGGCGGGTCCTTTCTTCTCCGCATCCCTGCGTTGGAGTCAACCCTTCCGTCCCGTGTGCCCTGACAGTGTGCTTCCTGAGTTTCTGGTCCAACACATGTCCTTCTTCTTCCTTCTTAGGTCAGCCCTCCAGCTGGACTGTATACCCCTTGAGAACTGGGGTCATGTCTTATTCATTTTTATAACCTTCACAACCCAATGTGACTAAAACATCAGGAAGGGAAAAGCCCCCATCATTAGAGCCTCTTCTGTCTTGAGCAGCCCTCCTAATAACTTTCGGGGCTATGACAATGCATTTGCTGCTTCTCTGGTTTTTGAAGCCTTGCTTCATGTTCAGTCTTCCTTCCTACCTACTTCTCAGAGTAATAGGAAGTATAGGCTTCTTCCCAAATTTAAGTTTAAATGAACTTGGCTTGGACAATGCTGTGAACTCTTGGTGATGGGGTCCCTGAGAGATGAGCTGTGGTGTGTCATCAGGACACCAGACAGGAGAGAGGAAAAGCCCATTGTCTATCTGCATGAGGAGGCATCACCATTTTTGGTTTTTTACACATTTCTGAATTTACTAAAAATGTATGCCTGCTATATTCAGCAATTAGTCAAAGTTCATTTTTAAAAGAAAATAGGAGAACAATTTGTTAAGGGTATGCAATAAACCAAGGCAACCTGGATTAACTAATGAGGATTATGGGTTTGCACTATTTCTTTTTCAGCTTTACTTTCTTTTTTTCCCTTTTTAAAAAAAATTTCTTATCGGAGTGTAGTTGCTTTACAATATTGTGTCAGTTTATACTGTACAGCAAAGTGAATCAGCTGTACGTATACATATATACCCTCTTTTTTGGATTTCCTTCCCAGTTAGGTCACCACAGAGCACTGAGAACAGTTCCCTGTGCTATACAGTAGGTTCTCATTAGTTATCTATTTTATACACAGTATCAATAGTGTATTTGTGTCAATCCCAATCTCCCAATTCATTCCACCCTCCTCCCCCCTTGGTATCCATACGTCTGTTCTCTACATCTGTGTCTCTATTTCTGCTTTGTAAATAAGATTGTCTATACCAATTTTTTCAGATTCCACATATATGTGTTAATATATGATTTTTTTTCTCTTTCTGACTTACTTCACTCTGTATGACAGTCTCTAGGTCCATCCATGTCTCTACAAATCACCCAGTTTTGTTCTTCTTTATGGCTGAGTAATATTCCATTGTATGTATGTACCACATCTTCTTTATCCATTCCTCTGATGATGGACATTTAGGTTGCTTCCATGTCCTGGCTATCGCATATAGTGCCGCAATGAACATTGGGGTGCGGTGCATATGTCCTTTTGATCACAGACAAGTTCATCTTTGCAGCTGTGGCTGGTGCTGTAATCAGATGCTTTCTCTAGAGTAGAGCTTCTCTCAACGTGGTCCCTGGACCAGCAGCATCAATATCAATTTTTTTTTTCATTTTTAATTTTTTTTAATAGAGTTTATTTATTTATTTATGGCTGCACTGGGTCTTTGTTGCTGCGCACAGGCTTTCTCTAGTTGTGGCAAGCGGGGGCAACTCTTCGTTGTGGTGCGCTGGCTTCTTATTGCGGTGGCTTCTCTTGTTGCAGAGCATGGGCTCTAAAGAAGATGTGGCACATATATACAATGGAATCAATATCAATTTGACACTTGTTAGAAATGCAAATTCTCCATCCCTGCCCCCAGCCTCCCGAAGCAGAAACTTGTGGGATGGGGGCCCAGCAATACACAATAGCTGAACTACTGAATGCTTATCAACACCAACGGGGGGTGGGGGTGGGGGTATGGCACCTGACACAGCTTACTTCATTCTCCTATCAAAACAACTTTATCCTAAAAACAATTTTTGTGTGTCTTTGCCCTAAGGAAGTGGAATAAAACATCCTCACGTAAGTCATAAACAAGTGGATTGAAATCATATCAAACCAGTACATGACATATGAACTCATAATGATACCAAAGAAATTGCTCACCTTTGGAATATTCTGAGAATTATCCCCATTATTTTGAAAATGTGTAAACAAAAGAAAATAATCATGCATCTATATTGCCTTTTCTATATAATGTGTAGCACTGGGTAACTAAGTAATTAATGAGGAAAGTGATATTTTAAGGAGTATTGCAGCTAATGAAGGAAGGAAGAATGCTAAGATTTGAGTCACCATTTTGCAAACACTCATGAATTAATTTGGATTCAGGTTAGATTCACCCCCTCTGGATCTAACTGCCCATTTACACAAAATACAAGGTTCATGTTAAAGACACTGTGGAAAATTCCACAGTGCCTGAAACTGCAAAATCCAGACTATGGGAAATTCTACAGGTCAGATATCCTGGTATCTTCAATACAAATTTGCAAGAAGAAAGGAAGATTTGAAAGGAGAATCTTTGAACCTGGGGAGACATCTCAACCAAATTTTAAAAATCGTATAAGACAATCAGAAAAATATGAACACTATAAAACGTTTAATATATTAAGGATTTATTGTACATTTTAAAAAGTGAAAGTAATATGATTAAGCTTTTAAAAATCCTATCTCTGGAGGTAGATACTGAAATATTTATAAATGATTCATGGCTAGAATTTGCTTCAAACTGTTCAGGGGCCAGGGAGAAATGAATAGGGGTATAGATGAAACAAGATTGGGCAGGCACTGATAATCTTTGAAGCTAGGCGATAGATACAGTAAGTTCACTATAGTCTTCTGTCGATTAACACTTTTTGCTACGTTTGAAATTTTCCATAATAAAAGCTTAAGAAAAACTTGGAAGCAACCAAGATGTCCTTAGTAGGTGAAGTAAGCCAATAGATACATAAGCAGTGGTCCATCCAGACAATGAAATATTATTCGGCACTAAAAAAAAATGAGTTATCAAGCCATAAAAAGATAGGGAGGAACTTTAAATGCATATTACTAAGCGTAAGAGGCCGATCTGAAAAGGCTATATATGTTTAATTCCAATTACATGACAGTCTGGAAAAACGCAAAGCTATGGAGACAGAACACAGAGGATTTTTTTTTTTTTTTTGGTGGTACGCGGGCCTCCCCCTGCTGCGGCCTCTCCCGTTGCGGAGCACAGGCTCCGGACGCGCAGGCTCAGCGGCCACGGCTCACGGGCCCAGCCGCTCCGCGGCACGTGGGATCCTCCCGGACCGGGGCGCGAACCCGGTTCCCCTGCATCGGCAGGCGGACGCGCAACCACTGCGCCACCAGGGAAGCCCCACAGAGGATTTTTAGGGCAGTGAAAATACTCTGATACTTAATGGTGAATACATGTCCTTATGCATTTCTCCAAACCTGTAGAATATACACCACCAGGAGTGAACCCTAATGTAAGCTGCAGACTTTGGGAGATAATGGCGTGTCATGATAGGTTCATCAATTGTAATAAATGTACCACTCTGGTGGGGGATTTTGATAGAAGGGGGGTAGAAGCAGGGGGTATGAGCAAAATCTCTATAACTTCTTCTCAATTGTGCTGTGAACCTAAACTCTTTGAAAAGTAAGGTCTTAAAATACACAGACACACACAGAGCAACATCATTAGTCATTAGGGAAATACAAAATAAAACCACAATGAGATACTACCACATACCTGTTAGATGGGCAAACAATAACAATAAAAGACAACACGAGATGGAGGAGCCACTAGAACTCTCACTGACACTGCAGGAATGCGGCAATGATACACAGGCACTTTGGAAATGAACTCGGCGGTTTCTTTTCAGTTACACATAAACCAACCATACGATGAGCGATTCCATGCCTGGGCATCCACCCAAGAGAAATAAAAACATGTTCACGCAGAAACCTGTATGCAAATGTCTAAGAGCAACTTGATTCCAAACTCCCCCAGACTGGAAACCACCCAAATGTCCTTCAACTGATGAATGAATAAACCATGTATAGCCCTTCCATACAAAAGAATTCTATTCACCAAGAAAAAGGAATGCAGTGCAGAGCCACGCAACAGCATGGATACATCTCAAAGCATTATGCTAAACAGAAGAAGCCCAACTCAAAAGGCTACACACGTGTGACTCCATTTTTTGACATTCTAGAAAAGGCACAACAGAGGGCCCAGTGGATGGTGGTGGGGTTGACCACTAAGGAGGCAGGAGGGAATTTTAGGAGGTGACGGAACGGTTCTACGTCTTAACTGTGGTGCTGGTTACAAAATGGTGTGATTTGTTGAAACTCCTAGAACTGTCCCACCTTCGAAGAGTGAATTTGCTCTATGTAAATTCCACGAGAGATTTTTCTTTCCTTAAGTTCCAAATGCAGATCTCTGTGAGAGAGAACACTGGACTAAAAGCCAGTGTCATTAAGATGAGGTCAATTGGCCAACAACTGCCAGGGGATGGTGTGAACGACCCTTCCTGATTTTGGAGAACAAATGTTAAGGATGGTGGAGCGCCCGGGGCTTGAGAGGGGAAGAAAGGCCTGGGGAGGGTGGGGGACAGGCAGGGGCCCAGCTGTTGGAGCTTCCTCTGGAGACCCAGGCCAGCCCCACTGCAGTCCCTCGGGGCACTTGAATAAGCCATTCATTTGCTAATGATTCTTTGGGAGTAGCTTACCCGGAGCCCTGGTGCCCAACCCCCCCCGCCCACGGTCCCACATACCTCCGGTGCTCATTAAATTATTTTCCTTGATTTGCCAGAAATATATTCCGAGACCAAAATGATACACCATAGGTATACTGGCTCAGTCCTGCTTCAGTGAAAAGCCGGATGCAGCCTCGTTCTCAAGTTCTTTCCCCTGGTGTTTCGCACACGCGGTGCCACGTGGCGGGAGAACGCGGGACCTGGGATCCGAATTCCGGGGCTTCGGTTCAGGACGCATCACTGATGGGCGTCGTCCCTTCCTGAAGCCTCAGTTTCACCACCTGTCAACTGGAGATCGTCGTTCTCAGCAATAATGCACTGTCTGTATTTGCAAGCGATTTGTAATCTGGAAAATGTTATTTATGCAGGGAAGCACCGGCAGGGACCTGAATCCCCTCAGCCGTGACCTGGGCTCCCTGGACGGCTCAGACCTTTGTTCTACCGTTTTTACATCTGTGATACGATACGCGCCTCCTCGGGAGGGGCCCGGTTCCCACTAATGCAGCCCCTAACAATGGCTTCGATGAAACAGATAAGCGAAGAGGCCAGAGGGTCTTCGGAAAGAAAGGGAGCTTGTAGCTTTTCAAGTTCAATGAGGCTTAGGAGGTTGGAAGGCTCTCCACATAAAGGCCTGTTTAAAAGAGAGCCCCGGACTCAAAGCCCGGGCTTTCCCAGACCCCTGACCACTTGCAGCCGTGTGTGTACCGTGCGTCGCGTTCCCGTCTCCGTCATTATTTCACCCCAAGCCTGGACCCCAATCTGTAAGCACCCAAATGGATTACCTACAAGGTCTGACTGGCGTCAGCCCTGGGAACCCCGGGTGGCAGGTGCAGTCGGGTGCCCCTATCCCAGCTCCGGGACTTGATGTATGCAAATGCTGGGGCCCTCAGGCCGGGGACAATGGAGCGTCCTTAATCCCCCCAGGCGAGGGAGGGGGAGAGCCTTCGTCTGCACCCCTCCCCCCTGCCGAAACCTCCACAGGACGGAGATCGGAGATCTTCCTGCACCTTCAAAGTGTGCAGCGCAGAGGGAGTTCCCAGCTCCAGCTGGGACCCCTGGGAGCATCAGCCCTGTGCTCTGGGGGCTGAGAGGGGACCCTCGGGGGTTCCTGCTTCTTGGTGAAAGCCAGCAAGCCCTGGAGGGGGCAAGGGGCTTGCCGGGGGTCTGATTAGGCTGTGCAGGCCGTCGGCCTCCAAGATGCACTTATTTATGATTTATTCCACCCAGGCAAAAACCCCAGCTCTTACCCTGCTTGGGCCAGTGACTCTCCCCTTGGTGACTGAGACAGCCCTGCCCCCTCCGAGGATCCAAAGCAGAAGGAAGGTGGCTTCTGTCTGAAAGGCTTAGATTAAGTCACCACGACCAAGGGGACCAGGGTTTCTGTCCCCACCTTAGGTCTCAGAAACCCTCTTTCATGTTCACTCTTTAAACTCTGCAAGTCACGGCTCTGCTAGGGCACCACCTTTCCATAAAGATGGAAAATGCATGGTCCCCGACCCCCCGTAAAAATGAATTTGCCCCTCCCAGCTCCTCTCTCAACCCACAGAGCAACTCAACCTTCAAAGTGCATGTTTTTACGCAAGAAAAAGTGCGATGCAGCCTGCATACAAATTAGGACAGTTTACAAGAGAGTCTCACATTGTTCACGTTCTGCCGGGTATTTTCTGTTCTTTCTTCCTCCTTCCAGACGCTTTACGGGGCCCTTTCTTTCACTAAATTCCAGTGATCACTGTTCTGGCCTTAGGTAAGTACCAATACCCCGCTTTGATGCTGTTCCCAGAATTTCCCTAGATTTTGTGCCACTTTCTAGAGCACAGCTCACTTTAACACGGGAGGAGGTGCATTAGGTAAAGCCCGAGGTTCCCTCCAGGTCAGAGATTCCGTGACTCGGGGACAGCGTAGAGCTCTCCGATAATGCTGCCGTGTGCACGTCCGGTATCAGATGCCACTTAGGTTTACCCCCAGGAGAGGAACAGAGCTTAGGCTGATGCCTTTTGAATGAGAAGACTAAACATTTTCCCCTATGCTTTCGTATCTCCGGGAAGACTTGTTTCTTAGACACTGTGGGTCTGACTGCAGTTAGGAGAGGCTCCTGGCTAGCTCTTGGCTCTGGCACTGGGTCTGGGACACCGTGAGCCTCTTTGGACACCTTGACTGTGCCTGAGTTTGAGCCCATCCAGCAGCAGCATCTGTGGGGCGCGTGGAATTGCACAGACGTTCACTTCCCTCCACCAAAAGCTGCAGAGATGCCAAAGGCGCTGGCCCGCTTGCACTCCTGATACGGGAGAGTCCGGTTCATTACTTTCTAATGTTTTCAGATTCAAATGATCATGTCAATTAGCGATAGGAAATCACCATTAGGTCATTTTTCCTATCCTCTCAGGGGCTGAAGTGGGATCAATGTACGTTCTCCAGCCCTTTGTTCCCCTTGTGTTAAATAATGTAAGGAATGGTGCTTCTATTCTTGAGAGACTATTACATATTCTAATGGATTTTCACAGTTAAGAAGGCCTTTCATCTTCGGCCCAAAGTTTCCTTTCTTGAAATTCATTTCATGACTTCATTCTTTGGGTCTCCTTTTACTGCAGCCTTTCCCTTCTGGGGTTTAGATCCTAAAGATGCATTTCTTAGCATCAGTTCTGTGAGCGAGATACATGAGCCCAGCCTGCCCGGGATGGAAACAAGTCCAAGTGGACCAAATCTTTCCTTCCCAGTACAAATGGAAAGGATTATAGAGACAGATGAGTGGGTGATACTGACCCAGAGCCTGGGGTGTCATGGGTCAGAGATTCCATTGGAATTTTTCTCTAGATTTTTTATGATTCAAACAATATAAATCGTTCTGTTCCATTCAGAAGGGCCAGGCACGCCAATTAGAAACATCCCTTTTGCTTGCTGTGTTTCCCAGCCGCGTCCTTCTGTACCAACACCACCTGTTTCCCGCATCCTTCTGTACCAACACCACCTGTTTCCATCTGGGGATAAAGATGGCAGTGGGGAATCAAGGCTCTCGGGGGCTGGGAGGGGAAGAGTATCCTCACTGGGGTCCCATAGGATGTGGCTTTTTCAGTCCTTCTTCAGAGACCCCCCCCCAAAAGTCTCATTTTCCAAAGATGCCCATGGAGTATTGGCTTGTTCACAGGCTGCAGATACTTTGTTCAACTCTGTGCTTCTGATTGGTTCTACAGAAAATTGGCAAATCATTTGCAAATTTGGCCAGAACTCTTTCTGGACTTTTCTTTCAGTACTTTTCTCAACTCCTGGCAAGCTGGCTTGGAGACCCCCAAACCCTGCCCACCACCCCCATACCTCTGCGTTTCCCTTTTAGACTTCTTTCTTTCCTTCCTTGACTCTTGACTTCCAAGTCGTTGGAAGGGATTCTGATAAATTAATTCAAAGTCAGGTCCCCCTTGAGGGACAAGGCTGTGGTTAGTTTCCATCCTCAGTAGCTTGCACGAGACTTGCCTGTGCAGAGTAGGTGCTTATTCGGTGTATGGTAATTCAAAGAGGCGCTACTGTTTTCACTAAAAGATTTCAGAGGTGTAGCTCATTCTTTCACCTTCTTTCCTTCCCTCCCTCCCTTCTTCCTTCCCAATCTCCATTCTTCTCTTTACAAATATTGTTGAGCATGTAAACATAGCAAGCGCATTTTGATCTTCCAGGGATACAGGAGAAAACAAGACAAACAAGGTACTTTTGTGAAACTTGTGTCTGTTGGGGAAATACAGTAACCAAGTCTAGGCAGGAGTACGTGAGGTAAGTTCAGAGCGTGGCCGGTGCCGGGAAGGGCATCACCTGCGTGATGTCCTGCAGCTACAGGGTATCAATGGGGATAGGAGGTGTGGGGAGAGGAGCCTCCTTGGGATTGGTGACAAGGAAATCTCTCCAAAGTGACGTTTGAGCTGAGTGTTGACCAACAAGAAGCATTCACCCGTGTGAAGCTCTGGGGGCAGAGAGTGCCAGGCAGACCGTAAAGTGGGATCATAAACGTTCTTGCAGGGGAGATAATTGGGAAGTAAGTAGGAGGCAATGCGGCTGGAGCACGTTGAGCTGGCAGTCAGATCTCGTTGGGACCTAGTGCATCAATGTAAAGTCTTGTAGACCGTAGAAACAAGGACGTACTTTAATTGGAAAGATTATCCTGTACCGTTGTCATTTTGCATCTGTCCTGTCCCTGCTTTGGCTGTTCTTTTAAGCACTTATGAATGTGTTACTACTTGCTCAGGACTTAGTGCCTTAAAATAACAGTCGCCACGTATGATCTCCAAGTCTCTGTGGCTCGGGAATTCAGGGGCCCTGGCTGGGCAGTCCAGCCCAGGGTCTCCGGTTCTGCTCATCGGAAGGTTCGACGGGGGTGGGAAAATGTCCTCCCCAGGCGGCTAAGTTACATGTCCGGTGCTGCCCGTGGTCAGAGGCCTCAGTCCTGGCCACGTGAAGCCCTCGCTGGGGCTGCTGGAGTGTCCTCAGGACATGGGGGCTGGTTTCCTCCAGAGCGAGTGACCTGAGGGAACCAGGTGACTGGACCTCAGAAGTCACACGCCATTATTTCTACAGCATCCTCTAGGTTACACAGGCCAGCTTTGGGTCTCCAAAGGGCATGGATACAGGAGGTGAGGGTCATTAAGGACCAACCACGGGTCTGCTTGCTTATCTGTGCTTAACGATATGTATGCCGGATAATTTCCAGGATCGTTTCTAAGTCTGGTATTCTGGGCTGATGACGTCCATGGGCGCTCATGTTCTCCAAGGATTCTGGTTTTAATTATGTCATTCCTCTGCTCCAAGCGAAGAGCGCGAGGAGATAAGATGAGAGGTGTAGGAAGAAGCTCAGCGTCCTCTCGGATCAGACCACAAAATACGCTCCGAGGCTTACGCTACAGCTCACGCAATCCCGACTGCAGGGAGAAAAAAAATAGAGCTGCTGAGCTTTATGACTCACCTCGTAGGCTGGACCTGGCAAGCCTGAGCTCGCCGAATAGTCCAGCAAACCAGGGTTGTCTTCTCTGTTGCTGCTGGGGCTTCTTCAAGCCACACGCGGACCAGCGTTACTGGCGGGAAAACGTTATGAGAGGGCAGCCTGACAATGTGGCATCGTTCTGTGGGATTTATGACGGGGTTTTCACAAATGACTCTTTATCCCGCGTGTTTTTCCCTGGGTTGTTCGCTGCGCCCCAGCATGGGCTCGAGGGGGATGTTTGGGAACACCTGTTTTTCTGTGGTGCCTCCAGTATTTCTCAGTACATCTTTCCACTCGTCATTGGCGCTGTCCTGGCAGCATCCTGCCGATGGAATGTTGTTCTAGGGCAGTCCGGGGGAGTTGGCACTGGCAGTTCTGGCGGCAGCTGTGATTAGTGGCAGAGAATGTTCCAGAGCTGAATTTGCCCCAGCAAACCCCTGTTGCAAACTCGTCATGGGATGGAACAATGTCAAAATTTGGAGAAAGGAGAAGAGGGTATTGTGTGTCAGCCAGAGTTAAGGGGAAAAATATCTTTCAAGAGTTAAAAAAAAATTCTTAAGGAAATACATCACTGAATCACTATGATTTGTCAGGAAACTGGGGTTCAAATCCTGACGTCTTACTCTCTATGTCTTAGACAGGGACTCGTAATCTCTGTGCTTCTGTATCAAATGGATATGAATACCTTTGTTTGCCTACTGTGAGAATCAGATGAGAAGGTTATAATTATTAGAAAGTACTTTCAAATGTATTCACAGTTGCAGGGGAAGAGGCCATAGTAGGAACATGGCTTTGCAAGTAGTCAGCTCTGGATTCAAATTTAGTTTCTGCAAGATACATGTGCCCCAATGTTCATAGTAGCCCTATTCACAATAGCCAAGACATGGAAACAACCTAAATGTCCATCGACCTGTGAATAGATAAAGAAGATGTGGTATATATACAATGGAATACTACTCAGCCATAAAAAAGAATGAAATAATGCCATTTGCAGCAACATGGATGGACCTAGAGATTATCATACTAAGTGAGGTAAGTCAGAAAGAGAAAGACCAATACCATATGATACCACTTACATGTGGAATCTAAAATATGACACAAATGAACTTATTGACAAAACAGAAACAGGCTCACAGACATAGAAAACAAACTTATGGTTACCAAAGGGGAAAGGGGGTTGAGGGAGGGGTAAATTAGGAGTTTGGGATTAGCAGATACACACTACTATATATAAAGTGGATAAACAACAAGGTCTTCCTGTATAGCACAGGGAACTGTATACAATATCCTGTAATAAATCATAATGGAAAAGAATATGGGGGGGGGGGCCAGTAGTATCATTGGACCTGCAAATCCTGAGTGTTTCACAGTCCTGACTTCCCCACGTTAAGAAAGACATTGATCAGGTAGAGCTCAAGGGGAGGAGGGTAAGCAGGACAGCAAAGGATTTTGAGAAAAACTCTTTATGCAGAATAGATAAAGTTCCTGGGAATATTTAGCCTAAGTGGGGAGATTGTTAGTAAAGCGGCTGGAATGGCGAACCCGAGCACCAGGAGAAGAAAAATAAGAATCATCGTACCTAAATCCGCTCATTATGCTGCCAACATCGTCCTCAGTGGTGAAAAACTGAAACCATTTCCACTGGGATCAGGAACGAGAGAACATTGCCCACTCTCACCACTATTATTCAACATAGTTTTGGAAGTTTTAGCCACAGCAATCAGAGAAGAACAAGAAATAAAAGGAATCCAAATCGGAAAAGAAGAAGTAAAGCTGTCACTGTTTGCAGATGACATGATACTATACATAGAGAATCCAAAAGATGCTAAGGTAAATGTAAAAGAATGAAATTAGAACACTTCCTATACCATACACAAAAATAAACTCATAGACTTATATTGGGATTCAAATTTTATAAGTATCTTCACACAGTGTGTTATAAAAAACTATCAACAATGTATAGATAGTATAGTGAGTCTGAATTGACAGAGTCCTTGTACATATCAATTCTCAGAAAACCCTGGGAGGTAATTCTATTTTCCAGACTCTGAATTGGAAGATTGGGATTGACATATATACACTATTGATACTATGTATAAAATAGATAACTAATGAGAACCTACTGTATAGCAGAGGGAAATCTACTCAATGCTCTGTGGTGACCTAAATGGGAGGGAAATCCAAAAAAGAGGGGATATATGTACATGTATAGCTGATTCACTTTGCTGTACAGTAGAAGCTAACACAACATTGTAAAGCAACTATACTCCTATAAAAATTAATTGAAAAAAAAAAAGTGTCCGCAGCAGGAGATGGTATGGCTGAGACTTGAACCCAATCTCCTCACTCATTTCAGGGAACAACTGTGTGACTACACATGGCGCAACTATGTAAAGTATTGCCTAGAAACCTCTTCCTTGGGATGTAGAGCTGCCTACGTAGAGTATTATCACCACAGAGGTAGCCGTCCATTCCTGGATTTCAATCACTTCACATCATCCTTTTTTTAAAATTAATTAATTTATTTTTAAATTGAAGAATAGTTGATTTACGATGTTGTGTTAGTTTCAGGTGTACAGCATAGTGATTCAGTTGTACATATACATGTATCTATTCTTTTTCAGATTCTTTTCCCTTATAGGTTATTACAAAATAGCCTATTCTTTTTCAGATTCTTTTCCCTTATAGGTTATTACAAAATACTGAGTAGAGTTCCTTGTGCTATACAGTAGGTCCTTGTTGGTTATCTATTTTATATATGTAGTGTGTATACGTTAATTCCAAACTCCTAGTTTATCCGCCCCCACCCCATCTTTCCCCTTTGGTACCCATAAGTTTGTTTTCTATGTCTGTGAGTCTGTTTCTGTTTTGGAAATAAGTTCATTTTTGTATCATCTTTTAGATTCCACATATAAGTGATACCATATGATATCTGTCTTTGTCTGACTTACCTCACTTAGTATGATAATCTCTAGGTCCATCCATGTTGCTGCAAATGGCATTATTTCATTCTTTTTCATGGCTGAGTACTATTCCATTGTATACATGTACCGCATTTTCTTTATCCATTCATCTGTCGGTTGCTACTTAGGCTGCTTCCACGTCCTGGCTGTTGTAAACAGTGCTGCTATGAACACTGGGGTCCGCTGTAGTGAGGAATGAGCCACAGGTGGAATTTACTTCCTTTGTTCTCTAAAGAGAAGAGGATGCTCTGAATACACACCTGTGAAAGCTGTGTCTATCCAGCCTGCTCCAGGAATGGATCTCACTTTAGTTCAGAAGAAAAGGATGTCAGTATAGGGCTTGATGTTGGATGAAGCAAAGAGAAATGGCCTTTTTTGGGGGGCAAGCCACCCCTTTTGTTCCTGAGCTTTAAAATGGGTAAGTTGCCATTTGGGACCAACGGAGCATCCCTGGGTCCCTCTGACTTGCTCCTTTTCCCTTTGTCCCTCTTGCCCTGGAGGATGAAGAAGAATTAGAGAAAAGAGAAACCGGTGAGAAATCACTTTTTAAAAAATCTTTACTGGGGTTCTGAAAAAAAATTTGGGGATTCCTAAAAGGGTATGTGGTCTCTTTTTGTTCCAGGGCTGAGGTTAGCCATGGAAGTAGGGCCTGGAAGAGCCAATGTTGTAAAAATTATGCAAGCAGCCTACTGGGATGAGATCATTTCAACTTGGGTGTTTAAAAGCGCCTGAACGTTGCATGCAAGGAACTCATCAGATCCCAGCAAAGGCTGGCATAGCACACTCTGAGATGCTCTCAAGGGATTTAAGGATTGCACCCTGGAATGTTCCCCTTTCCTGTTTCCATCCTGATGATTGACAGAAATGGCTTTGAGGGGGAAGAAAATCTTCCGTTTGGCAACTGCACCAAATAATGGATAGAAAATAGAATTTTAGATGTAATTGGTGTGTTTTCAGAATTGGTAGAGACCGAGAGAGCTCTTATTTATTTTGAAAAAAAGGAACTAAATAGAAAATAGCGGTGTTATTGAACAAGCCGCCGAAACACACCACACAGGGGAATTATCTTCTAGTTGCTGACAACCTAATGTGGGCTTCCTTTCTTGTCATAGGCTTAGATATGACTCCAGAGCTGACGAGTTTTCCCTCTTATGGGATATTTCCTCTTTGTAAGGGTGCAGGGATATTAAGACACCTCGGCTAGTCCCTTTTGTCCTGGCGAGGTCACCAGAACACCGAGATAATCAGTTACAGGATATTTTGGCTAGACCAGGTGTAGGTAGGTGTCCCATCCTTGTGGGTGGATAGAACTATCCCTACCCTGGTAACAAGACCTTTTGGTAGGGGAGAGAGGAAGCTCTTGGCTCCTTTGATGTGAGGCTCAACACGTCTGGAGGGCTGAGTTTGCCCATTTGGGGCCAGTTGTCAGCAAATGAGCATCTGGTCTCTGGGGGGAAATTATAGTCAAGAGTCAAGGCACTCTTGTCTGGTGACCCCTGGCTTAATAGTAAGGACCCAGATCATCCCAAGACGATGGCTCTGGGCTCAGGGTGAAATATCTTCTGCTCTAGGCTTCCAGGAATAATGAGTACACTTTGGGGGAAGCATATGCAATTTTTTGCACTTACTTGCACTTACTTGTGCATATATTATAAAGGAGCCGCAGTGTTGGAAACCCAGCTCGGCATCGTGAGGCTCACCCATAGTGAGTGTAGCCCTTCTTCAAAGCCTGAGAATGACAGCTATGTACCAGCTGAAGGCAGGACCCTCCACGGACCTACCAGACCACGGGTTTCTTACCGATGACGCGATTATGAGCAACACAGAATCCCCTGTGACAGGTAAATTTCCTCATGGTTTTTGGACTTACCACGGGAGGGAGAGAAAAAAGCCCGTCTTTCAATTTGTGGAATAAGCCCTGGGAGTCATAATCTGGACACACAAGAAATACGATCTGAAGTTGCACCCTTGGGCAGTGAAGTGGGACGTATCAATTATCCTTGACTGCGGAGCAGCCAGATTTCCCAAAGGCAAGTCTGATCAAGAGAGAGAGTGGCACGCGCTCCCAGGAACCCTCCACCATCTCTTCCTTTGCAAAGTTTTCTAACAGCAGCAGCTTTCAAATGTTTCCTGACACATTATGAATGATGACAGAGAGATTGTGCGCCAGGCACACAGGTGTTTGGGAAAATCCCTGCCTCTGTGGAGCTGACACTCCAGTGGAGGGAAACAGATAATAAGGGGTAAAAATAATAAGTAAGTGAATTATACAGTATGTTGGAGGTGACAGGGGCTGTGGGAAATAGTAGAGCATAGTCGGGGGGAAAGGAACAGACCCGGGGGGCAGGGGGGTTGGCAGTCTGCGATTTTAGGAAAGAGACCAGGTCTCACTGAGAAGGTGCTATTTGAGCAAAGATGTGAGGGAGGAGTGGGGGAGGGGGATTTATGCAGAGCAAGTGGCCGCTGTGAAGGTCCTCGAGCAGGGGTGTCAGGCATATTTGATGGACAGCAAGGCAGCCAGTGTGACCAGAGCCAAGTGAAGGAGGAGATTGGCAGGAGATGGGCCAAGGGGGTAAGGGGGGGCATGGGGTGGGTGAGGGTCATCAGACCATGGAGGGTCTTTCTCTGCCTGAAATCGCCCCTGGAGGACTTTGGGCAGAGGAGTGGCGTATTCTGAATTATATTTGAAAAGTGCATCACGGCCACTATGGTGCCAAAGGAGAATACTGGGCGTAGGGGGAAAGGCGGAAGCAAGGAGACGAGTGAGAGGTTATTGCAGTGACCCAGGCAAGAGATGCTGGGGGTCTGGGCCGAGTGGTGGCCATGGAGATGGGGGGAGAGGCTGCTTCTGAGTCTGCGTGGTGCAAGCTGCCAGTGCTCTCCCTACTCCCCAGACCTCCTCACCCACACTATTCCGCAGACGGCTTCCAGCTGCCCTGTATCTGCATCTCTGTGTCCGAGAGCTTTTTCTCGGGACCTCAGAAGGTCGCATTGCCCACAGCGCCTCTCCAGGACCACCATCCAGGGGCTCACTGAGGGTCTGATTTGTTGCCCTGGGACCAGCCTGACATAGCATCAGACCCAGGAACCCACTCTGCAGCCAAAGGGGAGGGGGGTGGACAGATGGCTGTGGAGTCGCAGGCCCCATCCCCAGCCTGACGGAGCGGTGGGGCAGCCTCATCACGTGGCACAGCTGCATCCCCAGCCCAGAAATGACATCCAGCAGAGCGGGGAGCCCTGTCCTTCAAGGCGAACGAAAAGTCTGTGTCAGATCCTCCCAGGTGGGGCTCAGGAAGTGTGTTTTAACAAGCTTTCTAGATGATCCTAACGCATGCAGAATTACAGGGTGACTGCATTATACGGTGCCTGGTCCACAAGAGGTAGAATACCTAGGGTCGGGAGCTAAAGGGTTCGGTCTAGCCGTCTGGTTAATAATTTGTCCCCAGACTTTTGTTTTTGGATTTCCCAGTTGCACAATCATACTGTCTGTGAAAAATGAAGTTTTCTTTTTCTTTTTTACGATCTTTATCTTTTATTTCTTCTCGTTGCCTTTTTGCAAGTTAACTGTGTGAAGTTATATACAAGTGGTAATTTTGAGTAACCCTGTTCTCAAGCTCAAAGAGAAAAGCCTATATTATTTTGTTTTTGAGTACAATTCTTACTGTAGTTTTATTGTACATACTCTTATTTTATTAAAGATGTCTCTTTTCCTAGTTTGCTAAGATTTTTTTTTTTTTTTTTTTGCGGTACGCGGGCCTCTCACTGTTGTGGCCTCTCCCGTTGCGGAGCACAGGGTCCGGGCGCACGGGCCCCTGCCTCTCACTGTTGTGGCCTCTCCCGTTGCGGAGCACAGGCTCCGGACGCACAGGCCCATCGGCCACGGCCCACGGGCCCAGCCGCTCCGCGGCACGTGGGATCCTCCCAGACCGGGGCGCGAACCCGGCTCCCCTGCATCGGCAGGCGGACGCGCAACCACCGCGCCACCAGGGAAGCCCTAAGATGTTTTTTTAATCTCGAATAGATGATGAATTTTATCATATGCTCCTTCTGTCTCTATTGAGATGATCATAAGATCAACTCTCCTTTATTAATTTTCTCCCCCGGCTCTCACAGAATATAAAACTTCCAAATGTACCTTAAAATCCTCCTGGAATATACCTTAGGAAATGATGACTCCTCTAGATTGGGATCTTCCCAAATGATCTGGCGTTCCTATCATTTCCCTCGCCATTCTAGACCTGGACCCTTTGAATGCTGTATTCTCTTGGGAGGGCAGCTCACTCTTACATAATGATGTCTTCTTCCACATCTCAGTGTCTGAATTATTAGCTTTATGCTCGAAGTCCTTCAGGACTTTGAAGATTCCAAATGCTTCTCTTTGGGCTTCCCTGGTGGCGCAGTGGTTGAGAATCCGCCTGCCGATGCAGGGAACACGGGTTCGTGCCCCGGTCCGGGAGGATCCCACGTGCCGCGGGGCGGCTGGGCCCGTGAGCCATGGCCGCTGAGCCTGCGCGTCCCGAGCCTGTGCTCCGCAGCGGGAGAGGCCACAACGGTGAGAGGCCCGCGTACC
>NC_041227.1:84029029-84099066 GCF_002837175.3 Physeter macrocephalus
AGAGGCTGGGCCCGTGAGCCATGGCCGCTGAGCCTGCGCGTCCGAAGCCTGTGCTCCGCAACGGGAGAGGCCACAGCAGTGAGAGGCGCCCGTACCGGAAAAAAAAAAAAAAAAAAAGCTTCTCTTTCCCAAAAAGCCCATGCTTACAAACAAAATTTTAGTTTAAAAATTATTATACCATTTTACAGTTTTATGAGCCAATTTTAGAAGTAAAAAGTGAAGGCTTTGACTGTTCGTTTTCAGAGTTTGGTCCTCTGTTGGGACAGCAAACCTCAGCCTCAAAATGCAATCTTTCTAACGTTAAGTGCCCAGAAAGCAAAAATGAATTACTGAGGGCAAAACATAGTTAATTTTTTCAAAATACCGTACTGCTATTTGTTCACTGACTTGCATGGTGATAAAAGCAGGAAGGGGATCCAGGTAGGAGTGCACTGAAATTGTCCAGGTGACGAATGAAGGTGGCTCGGTCTGGAGAGAGAGCAGTGGAGAGAAATGATTGTGTTCAAGGGATATTCGGGAAGTCGAATCAATTCAGCCTGAGCACTGAGGCTGAGGAAGGAGTCGTGGACGGTGCTTGAGATTCTGAATGGATGGTGGTCCCACCTTCTCAGACAGAGTTGATGTTAGAATATCGTGAGTTCAGCTTTGGACCCAGTTAGGTTGAGGTGCCTGGAGAGACATCCGTGGGCTTGTTGCTGTTTAGCAGCTGTGTGTGCACGCCTAGAGCCCCAGGGAAGAAGCCTGGGCTGCACGTGAAATCTGGCAGTGAACTTATAGTTGTTCACTGAAGCCATGGAAGTATATCGATTGGAGGATCCAGGGAAAGGGCACAGAGTGAAAAGAATGAAACGTTCAGGGCTGAACCCTGTGGAATTTCACCTTTAAATTAATAATAATTAATTAATTTTGCTTAATACATTTAAGCAAAACAAATCAGGTTACCAAACTGTATATACCAGGTTGTATATTTTTGGATAAAAAAATCATATGTTTATGCACAGGGTTGATTTGCAGTGGGTTATATACCCGATAGTGTAACAGTCAACAAACCTTGTTTGGAGTCTCGTTGTAACAGTATTTTGAGTATTGCTTGTTTATACTTTTTTGTAAAAAAGACTGGAAGGACAAACAGTAGTTCCCTCTAGTTGATGGGATTAAGGATAAATTCTCTTTTTTCTTTTTCTATTTCTTTATATTTTCTAGACTTTGGGCTAAGAACATGTCTTTAGTGCTTTGTTTCTAGTATTTGACTTTAGTAAGTTTGGTAAGGATGTTGTGTCCCTCTTTAAAAAAATAAGGATTTTGCGGGATTGGGGGGGGCGGTGGGAGAGAGAGATGGATTGGGAGTTTGGGATTAGCAGATGCAAACTATTAAAAGTAGGATGGATAAACAGCAAGACCCTACTGTGTAGCACAGGGAACTATACTCAGTATCCTGTGATAAACCAGAATGGAAAAGAATATGAAACAGAATATATATATATATATATATATATAGTATAACTGAGTGACTTTGCTGTACAGCAGAAATTAACACAACATTGTAAATCAACTAGACTTCAATAGAATTAAAAAAATAAGGCTTTGGGGTTAGAGTCATGATTCTAAACCATAGTTGATCATGAAAATCAGCTGAGGAACTTTTGTACGATGACTATTCAGGCCCTGGACTAGAGGTACAGAGTCTGGGTCTCTGTATAGGTGACTCAGTCACCAGTGTTACCCCAAGTCACTAAAGGGTGACTCAGTCACCAGTGTTACCCCAAGTCACTAGTGGTTGATGAGATTGGGTAATTTCTGGGCTAAATATTTTCTAATGTCCACTCTACACATTTCATGAGAATGGGATGTAAAAGACATTCGGCCAAAGAAGGAGGGTTTAATTTGTAAATATTAATTGCCCTAAATGATAAAAATAGCTAATAAACTTAAACTGTTCGACTGAAAGTCAAATTAGGAGTCGACTATTCCCATTACAAAGAGATTCGCTGTGAGAGTTCTTTAAATAGCGTCACTCTCAAGTCTACAGAAATATGGGGATGGATTAGTGCCTATTTTTCAGTAATATATCTGAAACTTGAGCTCTAGAGCCGGACCTACTGGAATCACACAGTAGTTCCAAGTCATCTGGAATCCCTAACACGGAAGAGAAACATCACCTGGCATCTGGGATGATGTGAAATGAAGAGCAGACCGTTCATAAAAGGTGCAGAAGAAGGTTTTATGTTCTCCAAACTGAATTTTAAACACCGTGAAAAAACATTAGATTTTAGCGGAAAAAAAAAAAAAAAAAAAACCCAGCGAGACAAAAATCTGTGATTTTGTGTCAAATACAGTAAACTGAAACAATGTAATGGGATGGCTCCAACAACACAGGCATTAACAAGTCAGGAGAGAAAACATAAACATTTTGGCTTGATGGGTACAGAGCTGGAGGGGGAGACCTGGGCGGAGTCTGGCAGTACAGAAGTATCACCGGGACAGCTTACCTAGACCCTAAACCAGATCAATTAGGTCAGAACTTCCAGGCCTGGGGCCTCGGCATTGGACTTTTTAAAAAGTTCCTCCAGGTTATTCTAACGCGCAGTCAGGATGGAGAACCTCCGGATCCAAGTGCGCTTTCAATTGGTTACAGTGCCCTAGTTTACTTCCGGATTCCATCCATTTCTGGAGTTCCTGCTCTAGCCCTTGGTAGCAGAGGGAGGCCCAAGTCTAGGGGGTTAGAGTTGGGACCAGAGGCAGCTTCATGGACCCGTGACGTGTCCTGTCACACCAGGCTCCGTGCTCAGAGGAACCCACACTTGGCTCAATGCACCCCTGTGGGCTTGAACTTTCTGACAGTTTTGCCTATGAACTTCTGATTGGTAAGGGAAGTCTGATGGCACAGTGGGACGTGCCCAGGAGCAGAGGAGGTACGGGTTGCCCCACTGGCACGTTGCATTCACGATGCCCCGTGAGCACAGAACTCTGGCGGAACCGGGATGCCTGGCGTTCAGCGAGAGTCCGCGTATGCACAGGGGAAGCACAACTGAATCATCAAGGGCACTGGGCCGCCGAAAGGCCATGCTTTCCGTGCGAGCCAGAGCTTGCTTCGAATGCAGAAAGGTGGCAATGGCCTTGTAAATATCGTGATGGACCACGGAACCTTGCTGTATCCTTTCTTGTTTATGTTACTTCTCTGAGCAGCCAACCATTTATGCTGACAACATGACTTAGGAGGAAAGAAGCAGCTCTTTTCCTTCTGTCCTTCCTCACTCTTCAGTAAGCCAAAGGTGAGAGAGGTGGTGGGATGGGCAGGTGTCAAAAGTGAAACAAATAGTTGAGTTACTACTGGGCAGTGTTTCTGCTATTCTGGTGAGATTGCTACGAAATACAGTGTGTGCAAATCTGGTGACTCTGCACGTGAGTTAAATGCCCTTACGTTTGCATTGAAAACTGGCAATGCACAGTATAAAGGTGAATGATCAAATGTACGCTAACAGTTTACAATTTTAGTTCCTTTAATTAGCACAACACTAAATAGCCAATCACACTCTGACAAGCCGAGAGACTTCAGGAGAAAGGAAAAATACTTTTCTCTTGCTTTTTGAACAAAGGGCCCCCAATGTTCATTTTGTACCGGCACCTGAAAATTGCGTAGCTGGCCCCGATGGGAAGTCATCTATGGACAGAAGTGCCCCCCCTACCTACTTGCTCACCCCCCAACACAAGCTCCGAGGAGCCTGGCCCGAAGGACCACAGGTACACAGCCCCCGCAAGAGCTGAGAACTGCTCTGGGGGAGATCTGACCCCACAGAAGATGCTGAGACTTCAGCTCTGTGGCTGGAATCCTGACTGACTGTTTCCAGACGGTCCAGGCTGCTGTCAGAGGAGAATAATGAGTAGTTCCTTCTGAGGATGAGCTAAGCACAGGCAGGAAGGACGATCATTAGCAGCTCTCCTGTGGATACACTAAGGCCAGCACAAAACGTCTGCAGACAAGTAATTTGACTGGGTGTGTTTTGACAATAAACTCAAACCAGACAGAAGTTGGGTGGGGAGGGGAGAGAGAATGCAGAGGGAGAAGCCATGAACTTCACAGGAGAAAATAACTATTTTCCTTCATACTCGTTGCCCCAGAGATGAGCTGCCGAGAGGAAGCTTCCTGGGGAGACGGTGCGGTCTGATGGGAAGCACCCTGGGCTGAGTGTCAGGCACTGGGCACACCAGCCCATCTCTGCTGCAGACCTGCTGGGCCACCCAGGGCAGTGGCGTCAGCCTTGCTCAGCCTCTGTTCACATCCTTCTGAGATTTCTATAACCCAGAACTTATCCGTATGCTTCGGAGGGAGGGATGGGCAGGGACCCCTGAGCCTCAGCCATCACCTTGCTGCCTTACGTCAGTCAGACTAGAGGGTTGCCAGGGAAACAGCCCTCGATTTGGGAGTAAATGGGTGAATGTGCCCATGGACCAGTCATACTGAGGACGGGGCTCTCCCCCGGGCACCGGCAGGAGGGGGGCCAAGTCTGCATTGTGGATCTGTCAGACATCTGCATGAATTACAATTCGTGAAAACCGTAAGCTCATTTCATTTTGAGCTCTAGCTGTCTGGACTCTTTATCTACTTTTAGAAATCCACAGATTAGCAAGTGCAGTCAAACATGTTGCTCAGGTATAATAAGGTCAGTTGCCAGGGAACTGAAGAGTGTAGACGAATATCCATCATGGTTCCTGACACGTGGCACTCGTGTCGCCGGCTCTGCACCTCACTCCCAAGAGCGCTGCTTACCGGGGTGTCTGTGTCTTTGGTCTTTGCTGAGGACTTTCCTTACTGTGGAAGCCCAGAGCATCACTTTGGCGTGTGTCATTTATTTCTTTCTGAGGCAGTCATTTTCAAAGTAGAGATTTGAACCTTGTATACGAAAATCCATTCATCAAACACTGTTAAGTAAGAACCTGCTGTATGCAAGGAAGATTTTTATTCTGAGACTATGGGCCAATTGAGAAGATGTCTAAGATGGTCTTTGTCGTAAAGCAGTACTTCTCAGTCTTTTTGTCCTTATTGATCTCTTAAGGAGAAAAATATTAATTTAAATTCTCCCGCACCGAAGGGAATTAAGTAATCAGGAGCAAGATTTCATCGGGAGGGTGGAGGTTTGAAGAACCACAGACCATTGAGCTAGCTAAAAATTTGTTTTTACATTATTACTCTGTATTTTATTTATTTATTTTATTTTTGGCCGCGTTGGGTCTTCGTTGCTGCGCGCGGGCTTTCTCTAGCTGCGGCGAGCGGGGGCCGCTCTCCACTGTGGTGCGCGGGCTTCTCATTGCGGTGACTTCTCTTGTTGCGGAGCACGGGCTCTAGGTGCGCGGGCTTCAGGAGTTGTGGCTCGCGGGCTCTAGAGCGCAGGCTCAGTAGTTGCGGCGCACGGGCTTAGTCGCTCGGCAGCGTGTGGGATCTTCCCGGACCGGGGCTCGAACCCGTGTCCCCTGCATTGGCAAGTGGCTTCTTAACCACTGTGCCACCAGGGAAGTCCCTAAGACTTTTTTTGCGTACTTCCCCAAAACCGGTATTTCCTGGCAATATGGTCCCTACCGAGAAAGCATCCCATAAAGGACCCGTTGGTAGGATCCACTTGGAAGAGAGATATGAGGCAGATGAGCTAATACAAGCCCAAAGTTTGGAATCAGACATCCTGGGCTGTCTTGGCACAAGTACTTCTGGTCCTCAATTTCCTTACTTGTAAAAATGGTCCAATGATGGTACCTTCCTCGTCGTGTTATGTGAGGATTAAGTTAGATAATACTTACACAGGACTTAGTAAAATGTCTGGCATGAAGTAAGCACTAAATCAATGGTAGTTTGGGACCAAAAACTGTATTTGTTATCTGCTGGTGCATAATAAATTGCACAAACTTAGAACAGCAGATATTTATGGTCTCAGGTGTTTTCTGAGGGTAAGGAATCCAGGATGAGCTTAGCTGTGTGGTTGCAGATAAGTGGAACTGCCTTGGAGACGGTCGTTTTAGGCTAGATTTTAAGTGGCATAATGACGGCACATCAAAACTCGGCATAATTTCCGTAAAGACGTTGTTGAGGGTTTTATTCGTTCCAGTACATGTGTTCTGTCCTGTTTTTGAGGACCTGTTGGAGAAAAGCGTAAGAAATAGCTGTGCTTTCTGGGAGCATTTGGTTTAGGAGTGCCACTTAAGGATGCTCTAAATTATGCAATAATCCGATTTCACTCTTCATTTTGGAACTAGCAAATGTTGAAAGCAAATGTACAAGGACTGTATAATACGTATGAGTATTAGCTTCACGCCTGACTCTATTGGATGTCCCTGTCCTTTTGCTTTCCGTTTTCTGTCTCTCCTACTCTTCGGTTTTTATTTTGTATATTCTTGTAAGCTTCCTTAAAGCCTGTCGAGAACAAGACATTAATACATAGATAAGTAAACAAAGCACTACATATAATAATTATATGTATATACATAAATATAGATAACCTAAGAAGGATACATTTAAAAATATGTTAGTCACATTTAAAATTGAAGTGAAAAATAATGCCATTTGCAATAGCCTAAAGATGTGAAACTGTTCAAAGAAAACAAATTATATGCAAGACTTCTACGTTAAAAAATACCAAACATTGCTGAGAGAAAATAAAGAAGACATGGATTCGAAGACTGAATATTTTGAAGCTAGTAATGACCCCCAAACTGATATAAAGACTCCACACAATTCCAATCCAAATTACATCAGGCAATTTTGGTAGCAATTGACATGCTGATTTTAATTTTATGTTAAAATGTAGAGGACTTAGCATAGCCCAGAAAATTTTACGAAATAAGAAAACTGAAGGACATAGACTACTAGATTTCAACATTCACTCTAAACCTACAGTAACCAAGGCAGCATGGTAGTGGAGCAAGGGTAGAACTATAGATCAGTGAACCAGAGAAGAGTCCAGAAATAGACCCCACCCCAATATAGGCCAAGTGATTTTAAGTAAAATCACCAAGGTAGTTCATTGGGGAAAACAGGCTTTTCAATAAATGGTGCTGAAACAATTAGCTACCCATCTGTCAATATACAAATATGTAGATTGATAGGTGGATGGATAGACGTATATATAGATAGATAGACAGGTGATAGATGATAGATAGATAGATAATCAACCCTTATTTCAGCCATACTTAAAAATGAACTCAAGTTGGATCATAGACCTCAATGAAAGAGCTAAAACTAAAACTTTAGGAAAAAAATGGGAGAACATCTTTGTGACACAAAAAGCACAAATCCCAGAAGAAAATATACTCACGTGTATGTTGGCCTTCACGGTTTAAAGCTTTTGTTCTTCAAGAGACATGGTTAAGAAAATCAAAAGACAAACACAGGCTTGCTTTTTTAGTAACATTTGAACCCTCAGACATTGCTGGTGGGAATTCGCTCGGCAGCGTGTGGGATCTTCCCGGACCGGGGCTCGAACCCGTGTCCCCTGCATTGGCAAGTGGCTTCTTAACCACTGTGCCACCAGGGAAGTCCCTAAGACTTTTTTTGCGTACTTCCCCAAAACCGGTATTTCCTGGCAATATGGTCCCTACCGAGAAAGCATCCCATAAAGGACCCGTTGGTAGGATCCACTTGGAAGAGAGATATGAGGCAGATGAGCTAATACAAGCCCAAAGTTTGGAATCAGACATCCTGGGCTGTCTTGGCACAAGTACTTCTGGTCCTCAATTTCCTTACTTGTAAAAATGGTCCAATGATGGTACCTTCCTCGTCGTGTTATGTGAGGATTAAGTTAGATAATACTTACACAGGACTTAGTAAAATGTCTGGCATGAAGTAAGCACTAAATCAATGGTAGTTTGGGACCAAAAACTGTATTTGTTATCTGCTGGTGCATAATAAATTGCACAAACTTAGAACAGCAGATATTTATGGTCTCAGGTGTTTTCTGAGGGTAAGGAATCCAGGATGAGCTTAGCTGTGTGGTTGCAGATAAGTGGAACTGCCTTGGAGACGGTCGTTTTAGGCTAGATTTTAAGTGGCATAATGACGGCACATCAAAACTCAGCATAATTTCCGTAAAGACGTTGTTGAGGGTTTTATTCGTTCCAGTACATGTGTTCTGTCCTGTTTTTGAGGACCTGTTGGAGAAAAGTGTAAGAAATAGCTGTGCTTTCTGGGAGCATTTGGTTTAGGAGTGCCACTTAAGGATGCTCTAAATTATGCAATAATCCGATTTCACTCTTCATTTTGGAACTAGCAAATGTTGAAAGCAAATGTACAAGGACTGTATAATACGTATGAGTATTAGCTTCACGCCTGACTCTATTGGATGTCCCTGTCCTTTTGCTTTCCGTTTTCTGTCTCTCCTACTCTTCGGTTTTTATTTTGTATATTCTTGTAAGCTTCCTTAAAGCCTGTCGAGAACAAGACATTAATACATAGATAAGTAAACAAAGCACTACATATAATAATTATATGTATATGTACATAAATATAGATAACCTAAGAAGGATACATTTAAAAATATGTTAGTCACATTTAAAATTGAAGTGAAAAATAATGCCATTTGCAATAGCCTAAAGATGTGAAACTGTTCAAAGAAAACAAATTATATGCAAGACTTCTACGTTAAAAAATACCAAACATTGCTGAGAGAAAATAAAGAAGACATGGATTCGAAGACTGAATATTTTGAAGCTAGTAATGACCCCCAAACTGATATAAAGACTCCACACAATTCCAATCCAAATTACATCAGGCAATTTTGGTAGCAATTGACATGCTGATTTTAATTTTATGTTAAAATGTAGAGGACTTAGCATAGCCCAGAAAATTTTACGAAATAAGAAAACTGAAGGACATAGACTACTAGATTTCAACATTCACTCTAAACCTACAGTAACCAAGGCAGCATGGTAGTGGAGCAAGGGTAGAACTATAGATCAGTGAACCAGAGAAGAGTCCAGAAATAGACCACCCCAATATATAGGCCAAGTGATTTTAAGTAAAATCACCAAGGTAGTTCATTGGGGAAAACAGGCTTTTCAATAAATGGTGCTGAAACAATTAGCTACCCATCTGTCAATATACAAATATGTAGATTGATAGGTGGATGGATAGACGTATATATAGATAGATAGACAGGTGATAGATGATAGATAGATAGATAATCAACCCTTATTTCAGCCATACTTAAAAATGAACTCAAGTTGGATCATAGACCTCAATGAAAGAGCTAAAACTAAAACTTTAGGAAAAAAATGGGAGAACATCTTTGTGACACAAAAAGCACAAATCCCAGAAGAAAATATACTCACGTGTATGTTGGCCTTCACGGTTTAAAGCTTTTGTTCTTCAAGAGACATGGTTAAGAAAATCAAAAGACAAACACAGGCTTGCTTTTTTAGTAACATTTGAACCCTCAGACATTGCTGGTGGGAATGTAAAATGGGGGGAGCCAGCTCTTTGGAAAACAATCAGTTTCTTATAAAGTTAAACATATACTTACCATTCCTCTCCTCGGCATCTACCCAGGAGAAATGAAAACACATGCCTACACAAACCCATGAACGTTCAAAGCAGCTTCATTTGTCATAGACCAAAGCTGGAAACAAGCACGTGCCCACCGACTGGTGCATGGATGAAAGACTTGTGAGAATGGATCCCCCAGTTTCTTGCCTTAGTATAGGATGAGCCTGAGGTGTGGTCCGCATCCACTCCCTGAGGTCCTCGTGGGACTAAGTCCTGGTTGCCTGCATAAGAGCCTGCTCATCAGCTCCCCCTGCGCTGGCTTCCCTGCCGTCCTTGTCACACTTGCTTCCTACCCCCAGCCACGTGTCCTGGATCATGCCCAAATAAACCACTTGCACTTGCACCCCTGTCTCAGGATCTGCGGTGATGCAGCCCAAGACGGTTCTGCTGACTGGGAGCTCTGGTTTGCTTTCAAAGCATTCTTCCCCCCATAACTACCCCTAAGGGGAGTCTGGGGTTGGGCTCCTCGATGGCTTTTCAAACGGGGTATGGCTGTGGTCACGGTGAAGACTGAAGTGCCAGGTGACACGTGGGAACAGGAGTTTGCAGGCTTTGACCCCAGTGGAACTCTGCCACTGTAACTAGGGCTTTGGAACCCACCCTGTCACATGTACGTGTGACATGAGACATGTGACATTTAGGTTAACATGTGACATTTAGGTTAACACTAAAACCGGGAAGGAGGTGAGCTGTGCACTTTACCTTCCTCTGGAGAGAAATGGCCTTGTCTTTCACTGGGTATAATAATCACAGACAGAGATTCATTACGACACATTTAAGTACTTAAAAATTGTCGAGTATCTACCATGTGCCTGGCACTCTACTAGACACCGTGAGATCAAGAACTGAAAGAGGAGGAGATAAGCCTGGTAGACGAGACAAATAAAATCAAAATATGAAGCATGTAAGCATGTGGAGAGGCACAGGGTGCTACCTGTCAACTGAAAAAAAAAAAAAAAAAAAAAAAAAAAAAAGCACGACGTGAGAGTTGTGACCTGGGAGCAGCGTCTCAGAGAGCTCTGAGGACCTGCTCGGAGGAGGTGGGGAGGTCAGTATGTATGTGGGTTTGGTGAAGGGGGTGCAGTCAAGCACACAGATTGGCAGAGGCTGGCTGCTGGCCTCGTGAAGGTCCCTGCTAGTCACAAGGTGCGGATGATTCTGTTAGTGATTTGAGTGCTTTTCCGGATAGGAGAAGATGCAAGAAATTGGGCTCATAAAATCTCCTCCTGAAAATATCTTACTATCTGAAGACCTGTTCTGACAGTCTTCCCAGAGCACAGAGCGTCTCATTCCTGATCTCCACCCTGAAGCCCTTTCAGGGGGTGTTGAAGGTCAGAGACGGCCGTGACCAGCGACTTCATTCTTCTAGATTGTAGGGGCCCAGTCTTAGTCGGCACAGCCTAGGTATGAAGGGAGGATGCGGGGGAGACAGAGGGCTCTTCAGCAAAGCTCAGGCTGAGTTTTGAAAGGTGAATAGGAGCTTATCAGATAGAGAAAGGGAAGGGCACTTAGGCAGGCTGAATAATGTGTACAAAGGCACCGAACACCAAGAGCAGGGCACGGTCAGCCGTGCGAATTCTGCAGAACTGCTGGAGGGGAGAGGTTTTGTTCTGACCGGCAAATGGTCCAGGAGAAGGGGGTGCAGGTGGGCCCAGATGTTGTCACCCAGCCTTTGCTTCTGAGATGCAGGTATATGGCACGCGTGGTCGCCCAAGAGGCCAAGTAGAAAGGTGAATTTCCCAATGCTCGGGGTGGGACCGGGGAACTCATGTCCTCGGGCCTGGAGAAGCTTGGAAACCCCTCTCCCGGCTGTCACCCCTTTTCTCAGACCCACCTGCACCGTCTCCCTACAGCTGCCACTCAGATGACCGCAGCTCTGGTTCTCTCCCGCACAGAAAGAGACAGACTCTCCGTGTGTCTTTCAGTATTTGTGAACAGTGACAGGGTCTTGGCCGCCGTTTCCTCGTCTGTCAAGCCACGCACTTGGCTCTGCGTGGAGAGGATTGTAAAACTGATGTGACCATTACTGACCATCTCCCCTTTCCTTCTGACCGCGTCAGTAGCCTCTGCCAGATGGCCACGATGTGTTTTACGAGATCATAGCAGTTTTGCCTGCCGAAGTACTTAGCTGTGGTATTTATGGAGTTAAGGAGATTACCTCCTCAATGCTAGTGTTAGGCAGGTACCAGTGCTACCCAGTCAGATTCCTTGGCATCGGGGCGGCTTCTCGAAAAGGTGATGCAGGGGTCAAGAGGCCCCAATTCTGACGTTTTCTCCAGCTTAAAAGATGTCCACGCACATGTCATCTGCACATGGAGAAGCAAGGTCCCAGAGAGAAGCCGGAGCTTCCACAGCCACCAGGCTAAACAATCTATCTCTGCTCGGCCTTTGAAAAAGTACAAAGAAGCTTTGGGGTTTGTTCTGTTCTGTTTTGTTTTATGGGGTTGTTTTTGCACGGTGAGGTAGAAGTGAGGGTCAAGACGCTGGAAGCGAACAACTTATCTTTTCACTTCTCTGCTCAAAAAGATGGATGCCAAAGGATCCACGTTTTCTTCTCTCCGCCCTCTTTCCTCCCCTGGGCTAATCCTTACACACAGGGATATAAAGATAAACACTGATCCAGCTGCCAGGAAACTTGCAGTGTCTTCAGAGAGAAAGACAGTGCAAACAAAAGCACCAAGCTGTCCCCCTGCCCTTGTGGAGACCAGGAGCATCACTTGGACGCCACTAGAAATGCAGAGTCCCAGGCCCAGCCCACAGCCCTGAATCCCAACCCGCCTTGTAACCGGATCTCCAGGTGACTTGTACGGATGTTGAAGTTTGAGAAATATCCTGTGCTTTCAAAGCAGGAGGCTGTGGGAGAGTGAAGGATTCTGGAATAAGAGACCGCAAAGCGGGTTCTGTGGAAACAAGCCACCAGCTTTGACGAAAGCTCTATAGAAACCAAGCAGAGGAGAGACCGGAGAACAAGACATACAGAGACTGGGTGGGATTGTAGAATCAAGGGAGAGTTCTGGGACGAAAGCAAAACCGTCCAGATTCTAGTTTCAGAACTCGTCTCTAATCACTTTTTTTCTTTTTATACATTTGTTTATTTATTTTTGACTATGTTGGGTTTTCATTGATGGGCGCGGGCTTTCTCTAGTTGCGGCAAGCAGGGGCTACTCTTCGTAGAATTCTAAGTGGAAAAGTGCTTACAAATGTACGTTTTAATTAAGAAACTACACAAATGGACAGGAATTGATGGTCACACAGCTTATATTACAAGCGATATAGTGAAAGAGTTGACCAAGTTGAATCTAGTCCCTGCTCTTCGAACATCTAGAACGTCTTGGGGATCAAAGATCTGAGCCCAACAACAGAGCTTCTGATTCAGTTGTTCTGGGGTGGCACCCAGGAATTTGCATTTCTAGAATGTTCTGCCTTGATATTGATGCTGCTGGCCCAGGAAGCACACTTTGAGAACCACTCTTCTCCGATTCATAAGATGAAAAGAAACATTTACCAGGGCTTGAGGACAGTCTGGTTTTCTATCCTTTCATTGAAAACGTATCTTCTGATAGTTCTTCACCTTAAGACCGAGTCATGGAAGGAGACCCCTTTGGGCTTCTAAGGTTGACCTGTGTCATCTCAGGGCAGGGAAGCTGTGTAAGGGAGTGGGAGAGAAGGATCAGGGCCCCTGAGCAGCAAAGCAGGTTGGGAGCACATGGTGACCATTGTCTAAGCCAGGACTGCATCCCTAGAGACCCATTGTCTAAGTCAGGACTTTAATAGCAAGTATGTGTCACCTGTACTTGTTATTATAGTTGTTATTACAGCAAAGGTAGGCGTCTTGCCTGGGAAGATGGGGAATTATCTCAGTGCTGGGTGCTCACTTATGAAACCGGGCTCAGAAAAGTCCTGAGAATGCTGGTCTGTGGTTGGCGAGGTGCCCGCTGGGCATGGAGGAGAGAAGTCTGTTGAGGGTCTTTGTCTCTGTGTGAGCTTGTTGCCCTCCTCTGCCGTTCCCCAGGAAAGCAAGCTCTTCCACAAGCATCCTACGATAGCACAGAGAAGTGACAGCTACAGTCAGGTGAGTGGTCACATCCTGTGTCCCTGACCAGAGGGCAGATGTCCTTACCACTCCTCAGAAGAAATGATAGTTCATTGACCCAACTATTTAAATCATTGGCAATTAAGAATGAAAGCTTTTTTTCCCCCCTTAACTGCGCAATCTGAGAAGCAGGAGGTGAAAACTTTGCTGGCTGAGAGAGCAGTGACTCTGCTTCCCAGTAATGAATGACCTTGGGGCCAATAGACTTGGTGTCTTCAAACCCCGGGGGACTAAGCTTCAGCAGATGTATTAAATGGGTTTGCAGACCTCCCCAAGTAGCAGAGGGACAAAGGGCTGGAGGATTCCCTTTCATCATCCCAGAGATCCGCAGGAAGCTGTCAGTCCCTTCCTCCAGAAAGCAGAAGGAAGGCTAAGAAAGATGATGTGTACGCATTTCATCTGTGAAGGGATGGGTGACTTCTACTCAATAAGCCAGAAAGTCAGAAAAGACATACTAGGATGTCTTGAAGGCCCTGCTCCTTACCGGGCTGAGACGTTCGGGAAGAACCTTCTCGGCAGAGGGTCGCTACTGAAAACTCACGAGCCTTCTCTCTCGACTCCTGTCTGTCTCTAAAAGACTGGTTTCCACCATGTGGTTCCCAAACCAGTATCATCAACATCACCTGGGAACTTGGTTAGATACGCAGATTCTAGAGCCCCACCCAAGAGGTACTGAGTCGGAAGTTCTGGGGCTGAGGTCCAGTGATTTGTATTTTTATTTATTTATTTTATTTTGTAACATCTTTATTGGAGTATAATTGCTTTACAGTGGTGTGTTCGTTTCTGCTGTATAACAAAGTGAATCAGCTATATGCATGCGTACATCCCCATATCCCCTCCCTCTTGCGTCTCCCTCCCTCCCTCCCTCCCTATCCCACCTCTCCAGGTGGTCACAGAGCACCGAGCTGATCTCCCTGTGCTCTGTGGCCGCTTCCCGCTGTCTAGTTTACATTTGGTCGTGTATGTATGTCCGTGCCACTCTCTCACTTTGGTCGTGTGTATATGTCCCTGCCGCTCTCTCACTTTGGTCGTGTGTATATGTCCGTGCCGCTCTCTCACTTTGGTCGTGTGTATATGTCCGTGCCGCGCTCTCACTTTGGTCGTGTATGTGTGTATTTTTAAAGTGTTCTAGGCGATGCTGTTGCTTACCCAACTTAGAGAACAAAGACTCCGAGATTAGGTTCCACTCTCAGCCTTTGTACATCCTTGCAACGTCATAATATTTAGCCATTAAGGATGCTGCAGTAGATGGATATATATGTACACCGAAAAGATTCCAGCTCACCCCCTCCTGCTCTTTGAAAGAAGCAGTGCCATATGCCCCTTCGAGAATGCAGGGCCAACAGCAGCACAGCCCTGGGGCGCCCCTGATTTGGGGGAGGAAAGAAACCCTTACTTCCTGAGGTCAGGGTAAGAAGGCAGATGGTACTAAACCCTCTCCCAATTCTATTCCCAGTAAATTGCAGAAAGGTGGTACTGAGAAAATGCAGAAGTGGATTAGCTTTTTATGCAGTGGCAGTTAAACTGCTAAATCAAGACAGACATGGGATAACTTACATGGGATAACTTACATTGTTTTACTGTTTTATTTGGTGAAATTAGCAAGAACTTCTCAAGTTTGACTTGCCTGCTACTTGGGTACTCATTCGGTATTTTCAAGTTCACGGTGACTCGACTGGCACTCCAGGGGGGGACGCGTACTTCTCTACCTGTGACGATGGGCTCCGATGTGATTCTCCAAGGCTGGACGACCGCAATCCTGAGCCATTGTCATTGGCTCTGTTCCTCCAGTGAGAGGGCAGCCTCCAGGCTGACTCACCACGTCCCCACTCCTGGCGCTCCTGGTGTCCAGGGCTGTGCCCTGGAAAGGCAGCTGGCCTGATGGGCCTCCACCACCCATGGCCCTGGGGCCTTGGCAGGCTTTCTGAGGCTGAATCAGCAACTTAGGTCTCACGAACACAAAGCTACGAGCTAACTCCCTAGTCAAAGGTGTTTCTTGTAAAGTCAGCCTGAGTCTGGATGCCTGGTTATCACTTGACTGGGCTGGAGGGAGTCCCTAGGGGCCTTCTGTGATCACAAAAGGGAAATGTGACAGCCCGAACTGGAGACCAGCCCTCCCTTAGAGGAGGACCCCGGCCCAAGTAGCCTTGCCTGCCGGGATTAGCTGTACTTGGCTTCCCCTCCCCCACCGCCCCTACCATAATTGTACAAAGAAAAGTCGTGGAGAAGATCACCCCCGGCCCCTTCCCAATCTCTCGTACCCACTGGAAACACTATTTATTGGGGTCCAGTCTATGAGAATGCACCCCAGTTCCATAGATGCTCAATCAGGAAAAGAAAGGGTCATGAATTATAATGCATAGCAGAGTCCTGGGAGAACACGGACAGGAGGGTACATCCAGTGACTGAGAACTTCCTAACAGAGCAGACGGGACAGTGCTTATTATGGAGGCGCCCTCACCATTACTCATACGCGCGTCCATGCACACAACCGGCCAATTTAATAAACACGGGCCAGATCAGCACCCTCGACTCACACCTGATGTTTGCTGCGCCCACTGTTCCCATGTCTACTGTCCTACTCATTGTGCTAAATTACAGCCTTTTCTTTATGTCATTCCCTTCCCTGCCAGCTGCTGGAGGTCAGCAACTGCGGCTCCTTTTCCCTGTACCCCCTGCAATACAGAACAACATGGCCGGCACGTACTAGGTGTTCAAAAACAAGGGCCCAAAGTTCTGACTGACCCGCTCAATGTTAGATGCATAATGATATCATCATGACAGCCCTGCCATCCACAGCCCCTTGCCATAAACTCCACACAATACAATCGCCATTGGATTTTTGTCCAGTTGTACATGTGAGAGCAATTTATAAATTATAAAGCTCTGTGGGCATGCGAGACGGCTTTGCCCACTCCCTTGCAGGATAACGGGACCCAGGTCAAAGAGAATTTCAACTTGAACTGTCATCCTAAATGTAAATAAATATGAATTTATGTCTTAGGTCCCTTGTGCTGTGTATAAAATTCTTCTTTGAGTCTCTTTTCCAATTTTCTCTCCAAGTTCCCAAGAGCTATTTGGGAAGTGAGTGAGGAGGGCTTCTTCCTCAATGGCAGGGAGGGAGGGAGGGAGGGATAGATAAAGTGAGGACCCCCGGCGAGAGCATTAGGCTGGCATCCATGGGCAACGAGAGAAGCATCATCCCAAGGCACGTTTTTATTATTAATAGTATCAGCATAAAGGGGTTTGGGGTTTGCGGGGAGGGGGAGGGAGCTTCCTGGCATCTAAGCCTCCTTCCCACCACAAGAGTCATGGTGAGGCACAAGCTGAGAAAACCAGGAACAATCTAGACATTCCCAGTTCATGGCAACGAATGGATGACGCTTTCCACACACTTGGGGTACCTGTGTCCTTTCCATGTCCTTTGACCAGGAGCCAAAGACACAAATATGCAGGGAACATGGGGGATTTTCTCCCACAGAGGCAGCAGTGGCAGCTCCGGCCAATATTCAGGTCTAGAAACAGCCATGTCAGGGGGAACGTGCAGTGTCAGGGACCAGGGGCCATCCGCCAGAGGCATGCTCACTTGCGTGCCCCGAGGCTGTGCTGTGTCTCTAGTTCTGGCCTAGCAGCCTCTGAAGGCACCCACTACATTTCTAGCTTGGTTCTTCATAGCTCCCCACCCTTCCCTCAGCTGCCTGGAGTGCCATGGAGATGACCTGAAGTGTTTAAAGAGGGCTTTAGAAAAGCCTCAGGGATGACAACAGGAAATAGACCAGAGGAAATTGCCACACCCAAGGGACCAGGCTTAGAAGTGAGGGGTTCCCAGGAGCTACAACCCCACAGAGGGTGGAACACTCAGGAAGTCTCAACCTTTTCTTCTTTAGCTATTGTCCTCTTCCTAGTTCTGGCTTGAGGATCATCCTCCATTTCAAAGGAGAAGCCCCCTCGCATGAGTACAGCTTTTCCCATCTTTGGAGTTAAATCTTCGTGGCTGCCTCTGAGTACGTCCTTTGGAAATGGAATTCTTGAATCCAAAGGTATCTGCATTTAGAAAGCTTTTGATCTCTGCTGTCAATTTCCCTTCCACAAGAGTACCAATTTACCAATTTACACTTCCACTGGCAGTATATGAAAGGCCCTCTCCCTCAGTCCTAGCTAACACCAGGGATTATCAGTCTTTGGAGTTTGTGCCAATTTGATGGGTTTAACCTAGTAGGCATGACATTGCTGTTTTAATTTGCACTTTTTAAAGTTACTTATGAAGTTAACCATTTTTACATGATTGTGGTCAATTGCCTGTTCAGATCCTGCTCTGTTTTATTTCCACGTGTTTGTTGGTTTTCTTTCATTGATTTATAAAGCCATTCAGCATACCAGCTGTTTTTTTCGGCCATTTTTGTCACAAAAACTGTTTCCAGTTTGTCATTTTCACACATATATAAAGCTGAATCACTTTGCTGTACACCTGAAACTAACACAACTTTGTAAATCAAGTATACTTCAATTAGAAAAAGGAAAAAGAAAAAAGAAAAAAAAGAAGAGTAATTTTTGATATCTGCGCTAAGCTTTATAAACAAACATATGTGGGAAACACTTAGCACAGTGCCTGGCACATAGTAAGAGCGAAATAAATGTTGGCTTTAAAATTATTATTTCAGCAAGTATTTTGAATTAATTCCATGTTCAACTGTTTTAATGCTCAGAACCATTTCTTTTATATGGGATTTCCTGGTCTCGAGTCCTTAATTTCGTTCCACGTTTCATGTGGAATGATTTTTCAAGTAATGTTTTTCAAGAAATATACCCGGGGAATATATTAAGTTTTTGGATAGTCAGCGATCTTTCTTTCGCCCTCATATATATAAGAAAAAAATGACAGTTTGCCATTGTTTAATCACAATTCTTTTCCCTCAAATGTCAAACTTTTTTTTTTAAATTGAAGTAAGTTGATTTACAATGTTGGGCTATCAAAGTGATGTTTTTTCAACTCCATTATTTTTTGCTGTTTGACATAACGCAGAAGAAATCTGAAACCCCCTAGATTTGTATTTCTTTGTGTTTTTTTCTCCCGATTTTTAATGGATATTTATAGAATTTTTCTTTGTCTTTATTAGGAAAAGTTCTGCTCTGGTATTTCTAGGTGTTGGACTTCCTTTCATATTTTTGTCCAGTGTAATGTGGTGAAGTCTTCTGATCTGCAGAGCTTTTGTAGAAAAATAAAAATGAAATATAAACAAAATTTTTATGTATGTGCCTTTGATTATTCATTCTAGTCTACTTGTTTTATTCTTCAGAAATATATTTGACTCTTAAGAGTTGGCTTCTGCTCTCTGTCTCCATATTCCCCATTGTTACATCGTGTTCATTACATCATGATGTCTGATGTAAGGGTGGTGATGATGTCACTACCTTAAGGTGACGCTGGCTCTCTACGTCGTCCCATGTGGATTTTAATTCTGCAGCTGACCTTTTGGTTTCCTTGCCATTTTTCCTTAGTTCGATCACCTACCTTTATATTTCATCTTGTTGTCTTTTCACCTTTGACAATTGTCTCCTCATGCTTTTTCACTCCTGTTTGACTGGGGCTATGCTAACTTGTAGTCTATTAAGGATACCAAGTATTTACCAGGAACTTGTTTTCTGGATCCTGGGGAAGATTATTTTCAGAGGTCTGCTCTTCTGAGACTTAGGGTGAGGTCTGTGTAGACAAGTGGATGGACCTGGGTTCCACGTAGGTCCCATCTCCTTTGCAGAGCATCCTCCAACCCAACGCTCACCCCTAGAAGATGTTCATGGGGGCCAACTCTTTGACTGAGGTGAGCATATCTCCTCCCCATCCTCCAAAATACACACTCTCTGCCCCTTTGTATGACAGGCTGAATCCTTGGAGTGTATGAAAAATCAGAGCTTCCCACCTTCGTTGTTAGTTAGGGGCATTGCATGTTCTTGCTTAAGAGGATGGCGGTTCTGGAGATGCAATTGGGCGTTGTCACCCAGCTCGCACTAACATTTAGCAATGCTGAGCATCTTTTCATGGGCCTCTTGGCCATTTGTATGAAATGGGTGAACTTTATGATATGTGAAATGCTCCTCAATATAGTTGTTTTTGAAATAAATGTTCGTTGTCCTTACATGCTGGTGCTGCCAGTAAGTTGACTTCACGTGCTAATTTTATGCTTTTATATTTTTTCCTGAGAATTCCGAGTCCCTTAAATACCTCTCATGTGCTTCGATAGTGAAAGGACTGAGGATCTGAAAACAGTGCTGTAGAATATTCCTTGTGTGCCCCGATTTTCCTGTTTCTCATGCTGTGTCCCCAGTTTATAGGCGTTTCGTTTTACCTTTAGGTTCAGCGGGTCAGGATACCTGGATTCCCGTCCTGGCTCTGACATTCATTAGCTGGAGCATTGGGGCGAATATCTTCTCCCCCTCCTGCCTCAGATAAGTCCTCATGGGCTGAAAAGGGGGACATGAGCTACATGCTCTTTGCTTTTCCTCCTGCTCCATAAGGACCTGGCATGCTTTCCCCATCCTCTCCAAGTTCTTGGATCGATGAGAAGCTGTATATACATGGGATTTTATTTACATGACTTGGTGCCCGTGCTTACAGCTACGTTTTAGTCCAGCCCTATTCCCCTCTCTCCTCTGCCCCGTATAGTCCCTGAGGGAGGTGTAGCCACACACCAAAGCCCACTCGGCTTCCTCGAACAGACAATACGAATGGAAAACAACGGATGTCCAAAGAGTCAAAACTGGGCCCACCATTTCCCAGGTGGGGCCTCTTAGACAAGTCACTTAGCTTCTTTAAACTTCAATTTCCTGGCCTTTAAATGGGCTTGATAAACCAGTTCCTCCAGTGTTGCCATAAACATTTTAAAACATGCCACATGAGAGCGCCTAGCACATCCTGAACAGGCCCTGTGTAGATGAACCAACCAGGCATCGACAGATAACATGGGTTTTCCGGGCTCTGCAGTGGTGAATTGATCAGAGCTGTCCAGAGCCTGGGGTGGGAAGTCTGCTTAAGCTAATTGAACAGAGAGCCCTGTCTCCTGTGCTCTTCTGCTTTCCAGTGGGACTAATAGAGAGAAACAAGTTAATGAAAAGCAAACATTTCCTGGTGAGCGCTCCTCAGACAGCTGAGGGTGGTTGCAAGGTTGAGAAAGGAAACAACTTCAAGTCAACTGGAAAGGTCAGGAATCAGGAGAAGCAAAACAATCTCCAGACAAGAGGCAGTCCCTGGGAAGCCATGAGTGACAGTAGCCCGAGGCTGTACACCGGGTGTGAAAAACAGGAAGGGTGCTGGGAGAAGTGAAACAAGGCTCCGTTTCGTCCTGTCCTCCTCCTGGAAGGCTAACAGATGACTTCAAAATGATTCATGGGTGTGAGTCCGCCAAATTCAATACTAGGTAGTTTTCTTCCCAGGAACCTAATGAAAAAGTGAGTCTCAGCCCCGTTCAGGTTCGAAAGGATGGCTGCTGTGGTCCCTAAAACCTACCAGGTCATAACTTCAAAATGATCATAGGAAACCCAGGATGTCATCCTGCAGGGCGATAAACATTGCGTGGACATTGGAGCCAGGCAGGAAGACGGCTAGAGACAGATCTCCCCACAAAATACCAGGCTAGTTCTAATGGGAAGAATGGTGAATTTAGGGTGGAGAAACCTGCAAGACACCAACGTGGTTAGGGGATCGAGGCTAAGATTACTGATGACAGCATGTTTCGGTGTTTGGGCTGCCGTAACAAAAATACCATAGACTGGGGGGCTTAAACAACAGGTATTTATTCTCGCAGTTCTGGTGGCTGCAAGTCCAAGATCAAGGTGCCAGCAGATTCAGCGTCTGGTGAGAGAGGTCTTCTAGGTTTGCAGATGCTGCCTTTCTGCTGGGTCCTCACACGGAGAGGAGAGTGAGACACAGAGAGACACCGAGAGAGAAAGCCCTTCTGTCTCTTCTTGTGAGGGCACTAGAACCCTCGTAAGGAACCTGTTTTCATGACCTCATTGAAACTTACTTTCCAAAGGCACCACCTCCTAATACCATCACACTGTGGTTTAGAACTTCCACATGGGAATTTTAGGGGGCCACAAACATTCGGTTCATAACACGGCGTGAATCGAGATTATGCTCTCCCTGAGGGAAGGCAGACAAGAGCCAGGATCCTTTCTGGGGAATTCTTGTTGAGAGTATATGACCAGAGTCTGATCACGAGGAAATAGGGAAAGAACTCAGGCAGAGGGTTCTCCAAAGAATGAAAGGCTTGTACTCTTTAAGACAAAGACATGATAGACAGGGAAAGACCAAGGAACTATTTCAGACTGAAAAGAGACAATGAGACACAACAGATAAAAGTGATGTGTGTTCTTAAATGGGATTGGAAAGGGTAAAGAGATCCCTCTCTTGAAGAGAGTCCAAATCACCTACCACTATGATGGGTGCCCAAGAGTGATTTTTTTTTTAATGTCCATCATCTTCTTCTACTGTAAGAGTGTTGCCTTGGGATTGACATATATACACTAATATGTATAAAACAGATAACTAATAAGAACCTGCTGTATAAAAAAATAAATAAAATTAAATTTTAGAAAAAAGAAAGAATGTTCCCTTCTCCTCCATTTATTAATTTACTTAAATCAGTATATGGGTGGTAATACAGTATTTTTTCAACCTTATTTAGGTATAATTGACAAACAAAATTGTAAAATATTTGAAGTGTACAGCGTGATGATTTGATATATGCATCCATCGTGAAAGGATTCCCCACCGAGTTAACCCAGCACCTCGCATATTTACCTTTTTTGAAATGAGAACATTTAGGTTCTACTCTCTTATCAGATTTCAATTCTGCAATACAGTGCTGTCAACTATAGTCACCATGTTATTTACGGTAGATCCTCAAACCTATTCATCTTACAACTGAAAGTTTGCACCCTTCTACCAACCTCTTCCTATTTTCCCCACCAAGCCCCTGCAACCACTTTTCTATTCTCTGTTTCTATAAGCTTGACTTTTTTTTTTTTTCTTTCTAGATTCTACAAAGAAGTGATACCATGCCGTATTTGTCTTTCTCTGATTGGCTTATTTCAGAGCATAATGCCTTCCAGGTCCATCCATGTTCTCACAAGTTATAGTATTTTCTTCTTTTTAAAGGCTGAATAATATTTTATAGGGTAAAAATCCCACATTTTCTCGATCCATTCATTCATCAGTGGACACTTAGGTTGTTTGCATGCCTTGGCTATTGTGAATACTGCTGCAATGAACACGGGAGTGCAGATATTTCTTGGAGATCCTGATTTCCATTCTTTTGGATATATACCCGGAAGAGGGACTGCTGGATCGTATGTAGTTTTATTTGTAATTTCTTGAGGAGTCTCCATGCTGTTTTCCAGTGGCTGTACCAGCGTACATTTCCACCTACGCCGTACAAGGTTTCCCTTTTCTCCACATGCTCACCAGCATTTATTTCCTGTCTTTTTTAAAAATTGAATTATAATTGGTTTACAATGTTGTGTTCATTTCTGCTGTACAGCAAAGTGACTCAGTTATACACACACATATATTCTTTTTAATATTCTTTTCCATTATGGTTTACCCCAGGAGATTGGATCTAGTTCCCTGTGCTCTACAGTAGGACCTTGTTGTTTATCCATTCTAAATGTAATAGTTTGCATCTACTAACCCCAAACTCCCAATCCATCCTTCCCCCAGCCCCCTCCCCTTGGCAACCACCAGTCTATTCTCTATGTCTATGAGTCTGTTTCTGTTTTGTAGATAGGTTCATTTGTGTCATGTTTTAGATTCCACATGTAAGTAATGTCATATGGTATTTGTCTTTCTCTTTCTGACCTATTTCACTTGGCATGATAACCTTATGTCCTGTCTTTTTTATAACAACCATGTAACAGGAGTGAGGGGATATCTCATTGTGGTTTTGCTTTTCATTTCCCTGATAAGTAGTGATGTGGAGCCCCTTTTCATGTACCTGTCGGCCATTTGCATGTCTTTGAAAAAACGTCTGTTCAGGTCCTTTGTCCACTTTTCATCGGGTTTTTTGTTATTTTGCTATTGAGTTGTATGAGTTCCTTGAACATCTTGGATGTTAACCCCTCATCAGATAGGTTGTAGCAACCCAATATTTTGATGCCCAAATTGTCCCTGCTTTGTTTGGTGGGATCCTTCAGGAAGACTTCTGTGCCCTTTAGATTCGTGCCCCTGATTCTTCCAACTCTTTCAGACTTTCTGGCACAATGTTCCAGGGTCATCTTAAATTTCTTGTCCTACCGCTAGACCAGCGCTTTCCTCCAAGTTGCCCTGGTTTCTTTCAGTGAAGTATTTAGAACGTGGGCACTCAGTGGGTTCACTGCTTTGGGAGACGAGGTGGCTGCTTCGTCAAGTTACTCCTAGTTACTAACTAGGAGACTTTAATGAGAATTGTGCTTCTTATTAACGTCCTTGAAATCTGGAAGTAGACCCCAGACAGGGTAGAGGTCTTCTCAACCCAACTACAGATGGATCTACCTACAGATATTTCTGTAATATTTAGACTCAGAGAGTAGAAAATGGTTGGTAAGACTAAAAATGTGAAGAACACAAAAATGATTTTTCTTTGCTTTATGCTGTAGGTAGGAAAATGTGTTCACCCGGGACCAGTTCAAGCACTGTGAATTAGTTCCCTGTCATTTCTATCCAATGTGGACAAAGCAATGAAAAAAAAAAAAAAGCAATCAAGCATTGTTCTATATGTCATGTAAAAGAACCTATTACTACAATTTAGCTTTTTCAGCAGGTTGTTTGCATAGCAGGAAGATACATACACAAGCACAAAGGATTTGAGGAAGTAATTACATTCTCTCTAAGCTCCAGATTGATCTCCTGCCATTTTGAGGTTTGCTCATGAATTAGGAGGAAAAATGTCCCATGTTTTATAGATGAGTTTTCCCAGCTACCAGATTACAAGCTAACGAGACAAATTTGTGGTGCATCAGGTCTAATTTACCCCATTTCCAGGCTCTTCTTTCTTCTCCTCTTCACTCCTGGGGTCTCTGATAGGAAATGTAGGTAATTTCCTCACCACGGTATAGTTTAGGTTGAGAAGACTACTGTAACTAATGCAGTTGCAAACGAATGCAGTAACTAATCCAGTAACCCAGTTGCAGACATTCTAGGGCCATCTTGCCCAAAGTGTTTCTCACTTGACTCTCAGCACCAGAAGGGCAGAGACTATGTTTTATTTTATCTAAGAAGTGGAAGTACTAGTAGTTACAGCTACTGTTTACTGAGCAGCCACAGAGAGCTAAACGTTTTGCTTATGCCCATTCTAATTCTCACTGCAGTCCTTCAGGGTGGTAGGATAACCATCCCCATATTCCAGATGAGGACCGAGGCTTCACCACGAGGTGGTAACGTGGCCAAGATCCAACGGTTGGCGGTAGGATTGGGATGTGGACTGTGGAATCTGGCTGGTCTGAAGCCTCGGTTCTTTCCACTAGCCTAACCCTCACCCCCCCAGCACTGTGGAGAATGCAAACACATAACAAGATTGAGTCTGTGATTATTGAACAGAAGTGAACCAGACTGGGTCGTGAGCAGGAGGGACACCCAGCAGCTCCAGGGACGTATTCTAACCAAACTGGGTGGCGGTGAAGGTGGGGAGTAAAACTTTGAAATGGGGGGAAGAACTCCAGACTAGACCCTCACCTATGGCTGGAGCCTTAGAGTAAGTAAGTGACCCCAACTTTTTGATGCTCACTTTCCAAAATGCTAAAATGAGGTGGGGACACCTGACCGCCAGCATTCCTTCTAGCTTCATTCTTCTTTACTCTCCCTTGTCAAAAATGCTTCCTTCTGCAACATTAGGGGAAAAGCTCTGAAATCCCTTATCCCATGACCTTCCTCCCCACCTACCCCAACCGTTAGCACCCATCTTTCCCCTTATTGTAGAAGTGGCTTTTCTAAAAAGAACTGGAAGCAATCAGCTGCTTTTGGAAGAGTAGATGCTTGGCAGGTAGAGATGTAATATCAAGCGATTCCTACTTGAGTGCAACCCAACACATCCACAATGTGCCCAGGAATTAAAGGGGAAAAAAGTCCATATTATCCTCTTTTATTTTTCTTCGCATTAGAACAAACAAAGAACGAAAGATTGTTTTTTAAATGCAGAAGAGTCAACAACGAAGATCAGCACACTCTGTAAAGAAAAGCCAAATTCTCCCTAAAATAAAGAGGCCTTTAGACACGTGATAAAAGCTACTCATTCCATTGTTTTCAAGCTCCAAAATCTATTTCGTGGAGATGTGCTTGGTAATAAGGTCTGGGGGAAATATCAAGCATTGTATTTATTTTTAAGTGTATATATTGCTAATTTATTTATTTAGACCGAAGTCCAAACGTGAACTGAGATCAGGATTAGGCAAACAAACAAAAAAAAGGCTAATGCTGAATCTCTGGCGGAAATGAACACATTTTCCACAGTGGAGTTTGAAAATTAACACCTGCAAGAACCAGCACTCATTAGCACATCAAGAATTAGGATGATACCTCGTTCGGCCCTGTGAATGAAACAAAATTCTTTGTATTTGTTTTTTGCGGAAGGCAGAGGTAGCCTGGCTTCCAGAAGCAGAATTCCATGGAGGTCAATCCAGGTTCACCTGTCAAAAATAGAAGTACTGACCTGTAAAGAATTTTTTCCAATGTAATCTTCTCAGGGTCTGGGAGTATTCTGAAGAAATACGACCGGGCAGGGGCACACTGATGGATGGGGAGTGGAGGACCGTCGAATATCCCCCCGCTTCCCAGGAGCCCCACTCACGTGACGGCTGCAGCCCCCTTCCCATAGGACCCAGGTTGCAAGCTGGGCCCACTTCACCTGGGCTCCAACTCCTCAAAATAGAAAAAGAGAAAACTCCAAATTATGGCCCAATAACTAAATCAGTGAAAGGAGGCTGGGTGATTGGGGGAAGGTTTTCTACTGCAGCAACACAAAAATCTACTTAAAAGTTAACTCCCCTTGAGTAAAAAGACTGTTGAAAAACTCTCCTCGAAACGGTAGAAACTGCTGCTTCTCCATCTGCAAGTAAAGGGCTCTCTATAGGGAGAGGATATGCCCCACTTTAAAAAATAGAAGTTATGATTATTTGCATTACAGAAGGATTCCCCCTCTGATGAGCAGTTTCACTGTATTCCTTTTTTAAAATTTAACTTGTGCATTATAGAAAAAAAGTGGAAAATACACATTTTTTTTAAAGTAGAATAAATACCCCATAACCCACCTCTCAGATATAAACAGCTGCAAACATCACCCCCTCCCTGATATTTTTTTCCTTTGCATATACAATGACACATATATTTTGGACAAGAATGAAATCACATTCAATGTATTTGATAGCCTATTTTTTCACTTAACATACATTATGAATATCTGTTCCTGTGAAGACTATATTTCTCCAACATCAATTTTAATGGCTGTATGGGCTTTCATGAAATGGGTTTATTGAATATTCTCCATGGATGTCCATTAAAATTACTTCCGATTTTTCACTTTTATAAAGAATGCTTCGGTGTAAATTTTTTCAGCTAAATACTTACTCACTTCTCTATTTGTCTCTCTAGAATCAATTCACAAATCTGAAATTCTGTTGGAGGATGTGCCAATTTAAAGTGGTTGTTCATTGTAGCCAGACTGCTGTCCAGAAGCCTGCCATGGAAATGTGCAGTTGCTAATAACCACTTAGAAGGAACACAGCTTTGGAAACTCCTCGGGGGGGTCTTTCTTATCTTTTTCCTTTTTCCAGCATGTCCTTACCTATTTGCAGGCAGCCTGCCAGGTGGTCCCGATATATCGATAATGATAAAATTACAATTTCATCACTAATTGGAAAAACCTTCAGGAGCAGTTTCCCATTCTTTCAGATCTTCTTGATCTTGTGCTCTTTCTTCAGGAAAAAAAAAAAAATTGGTATTTTCTCAAACATGGGCTCATTTTCAGTGGTCCAGCAGATAAGCCAGCTCCTTGGTCCCTGCAACAATCTGGCGAGGTCGTTACTATTTTCCACAATCATGAAATTCAATGAAATCATGCTTGTGAAATACTTGCGAGTAACTATTTTTGAGGTCCCCTTGAGGAGATCATGGTGACATAGGGTCCAAGCTTGGTGGTAGTCCTTGGGGAGCAGGTGAGGAAGGGGTGTCTTTCTAGTTTGATCTCAACACTTTTCCCAGGCCAGTGAGGTGAAACGCTTGGGAGATGTAAAAGTCCCATTTATTTATATAATAGCTCCCCTTTTAAAGGAAGATTGGATATATTTTTCTATTGTTTGAAACCAAAGACCCTCAAGATGGATTTAACTTCCTGAAGGGTCCTTCAAGATAAGATACAACTTTGTTCAGGGGAGGAAGCCAAAAGCTAACTTATTGAAAAATTGAAATGCAGAGAAGACCCTCAAAAGCCTGTATTCCAAAATGTCAGGTCAGAATTAAAATAAATGTCAGATAATATTAAGATAAAACTCATTCCATTGCTGCCTGATTTTTTTTAATCCAAAAGATTGCATCCTTTAAAAAGCATTTGTTCTTGCTCTACCTGTCGAAAGTTTGATAACCTGACCTCAACAAAAGGAAGAGACTACACATATCAAGTCGTCAGGATTAGGACAAGAAAACAGCTACTCTCTGTATTTGGGGTATGAAGGATTTTTGTATAGGGATTTAGGGTCTTAGACAACCATTTGAAGGGCTGGAAGTGTGGATGAAATGCGAGATACCCCCAGTGATTTCAGCCCGCAACACCAACGAGGGGGTTTCTCAAGAGCGGACCAGGAGGGCACCGTGTATCTTGTCTGTCCAGATATCTGACTGCAACTCCATCTGGAGAGAAATACCTTTCCTTCTCATCCACCTTCCAAACATCCCGTGACTATGTCTCACTAGCAGACTCTCCCCTGGACCATACGGGGAAAGGGATTGTAGGACGTGTCGTTTCTAGTTTAGCCATCTCCAGATTAAACCTTAGAAGGGAGTGGCAGTGATCCCCTTAGAAGGGACTGACAACAGACAGTCCAGCATCTGGGAGACTTTCTTCTGGATGTGTGGGCTGGAAGCCATGCAGGGGGTCGTCCTAGTCCCCGGAGGGAGATGAATAAGTGAGGTAAAGCCCGTTGTTGAGAGGTGTGGGACAGACCCCTGGGATGGGAGGTGGCCTTGACCAAGCAGGGAGAGAAGAGGTCACAATTTCACCAGCTGCAGACATTGAAAGTCACAGGCAGGCCAGGGACAGCATTGCTACAGAGGCCATGGGGACAAGTCAGTGCCACGACTGAGCAGGTAAATCTGAAATCCATCTTCTGTGTCGTCAAAGCCACCACCCCTTGCCTCTAATACGTGCCACGTGGACACAGAACTTTTCCTCATGGACTCAGAGCAGCTACTCCTTCTTTCATCTACATCTCACCTGCTTATTCTTGTCCCTTTGCAGATTGGGTCCCCTGCTCCCTCATCTGACTGTACGTGGTGGCCACGCCCCAAACAGCAGCCTTGACCTCAAGTTTATCCAACCCTCCAACTCCACAGCCCAGTGCTGACCTCAGTGGCTGCCTCTACCAGGAGAGAAGGTTGCTTGGTCCATGCAGTTACGGCTGGACTAACGCCAGAAGAATGGTTATTCCCAGAAGACGCTGAGGGTAAGAAAGAATCCATTTTCAGAGGGAATTCTCAGCATCTGTATGGTATTTTCCTTCTCTTGAAGTGGAAAGCACAGCCTCAGAGCTAGCATTTTCTCTATTTGAAATCAATTAAACATCCCCCACCCCCGCCATCAGCAAAGGAATCATTAAAAGATACATTTATCAGAACATCGTTACCCAAAAAGGTCATAGATACAAACAGGCAACATTCAGATTAGAAAGAATTGAAAATCTGTAGTTGACATTTGCTGAAGGTGTTAGAGGGAAGCAAAGACTTTGAGAGAATTTGATTAAGAAAGATTGCGTGTTTTTAGTAAGTCTTGAAGACAGATTAAAGCTTTTCAGTAATAACAGCCCTCTAGCAAGAAGTGGGTATTCCCTACGAGAAGAAAAAGAACAAAGAGAATGGGACCAAACCAGACCTACACAAGCCATTGGCTTCCATACCTGGCTGTGGGTTACCAGCAACTCCTTTGTGAGAACAGAACTTGATTTCTGCACCCACGGTATATCCTTCAGAGATCATATATAGTAAACTGTGAACAGTTCTTTCCAGAATTTATTTCCAGTGGTCATTACCAAATCCTTTGATTTGTCTCATAAATCCCTGAGACACTGCATCTTCCACGTATTAGACGCATGGATACTGGAGCTGAGTAGACTACAGTCCCTTTACAGGAATCTCTTAATGAGTCTTATTTTTGTCCTGAAGGTACAGTAAATTTTTAAATGGTAGTATTTTCACTAGGTAGTCGGCTCTTTTAGGACAGACGCTAAGTCCTATCATATTCATGTTCTAAACATATAAGCTTGTGTCTGGCACCTACTGGATGCTCAGTAAATAGCTGAACTTAACAGTTTAAGCAATACTTTGAACATCATTTGTTGATGTAATCATCCCAGGAGTCCTTTTGTGTAGGTGAGAGTATTAAATGGTACTGACCTGCCTCCCTATTTTACTTCTCTCTCCCAGTTTGCCTTGTAGCCCAGGATGGCCACGGGCAGGCTGGAAAAGAATGAATGGAAATACTGAGTGCTGAGTCTTGTGATCAACTGATCATCTGTTGTCTTTTAGGCAGACTTTCCCAGTGCTTCTTAGCTCGAGAGCTCCTTGCCTGAAGGTCCCTTTGGGTCTTTGTTATGATTTAGACGGTGAAATATAGGGGTCTCCATAACATGGAGTGCTGAAATGACAATAGCAGAATGAATGAACTGAGTATATGTGCTCATGTGATTTCTCGGCGTAATCTTTCATTCATTTTTTCAGCCTTTATTTCAGAAACTATTCATTATAGCAAGCACGGGGCTGGCGTTGAGGACGTGATGTTCTTTTTTTATTATTCTTTTTTTATTGAAGTATAGTTGATTTACAATGTTGTGTTAATTTCTACTGTACAGCATGTTTCAGTTATACATATATATGCATTCTTTTTTATATTCTTTTCCATGATGGTTTATCATAGGATATTGAATATAGTTCCCTGTGCTACACAGTAGGACCTTTTTAACCCATTCTATATATAATAGTTTGCATCTGCTAATCCCAAACTCCCAATCCATCCTTCCCTCAGCCCCCTCCCCACTTGGCAACCACAAGTCTGTTCTCTATGTCTATGAGTCCATTTCTGTTTTGTAGATAAGTCCATTTGTGTCATATTTTAGATTCCACGTATAAGTGATATCATATGGTATTTGTCTTTCTCTTTCTGACTTACTTCCAAACTCCCAATCCATCCTTCCCTCAGCCCCCTCCCCACTTGGCAACCACAAGTCTGTTCTCTATGTCTATGAGTCCATTTCTGTTTTGTAGATACGTCCATTTGTGTCATATTTTAGATTCCACGTATAAGTGATATCATATGGTATTTGTCTTTCTCTTTCTGACTTACTTTACTTAGTATGATCATCTTTAGGTCTATCCATGTTGCTGTAAACGGCATTATTTTGTTCTTTTTTATGGCTAATATTCCATTGTATATATGTATCACATCTTCTTTAACCATTCGTCTATCAATGGACATTTAGGTTGTTTCCATATCTTGGCTATTGTGAATAGTGCTGCTATGAACACGGGGTGCATGTGTCTTTTCCAATTAAAGTTTTGAGGACACAATGCTCTTAATCATGCCCCAGGTTGAAAAGAATCCATAATTCATATCCAGCAACAGCAGCAAATTTTTTTAAAAGAAGAATGTAAGTGGAGTGATAACCACGTTATGCGACCAGCAAGAAATGCCTTGTTCAGTGATAAAATTTCTCCCTCTAGAACTTATCTCACCTGGGATCATTTCCCTTAGGTTTTGGTTTAACTATTCTTCTCTAGAGGAGGAGGTATGTATTATCTTATACAGCCTATGCCAGCTGTGAATTTCCTGGCTACACCAATAAATGTATACAGAGAACATTCCGCATGATAATTCAACTAGTCTTCTCTTCTATCACCTGCCTACTGATGCTAGAATAAACGTACTGGGGGAGAAATGACCTTTAAAGGATCATATAAGGAATAAGCTCCTTCAAAGATTAAAGTTCTCTCCATTTTTTTTTTCTCTTTCAGTTCAAAGGAGAGATAGGTTAACAAAACAGACTCGTAAGAGATAAGGATGAGGTGAAGCTGCCCTTCTGCAGGCAGTGGAGCAAGGTGTGGGTTTCAGATGAAAGAAATTTAGGGATATCTTGGTGGATGGGTTTTACCAGGAAAAAACCAAAACCAAAACCAAAACAACCTGCTTCCTCACTTCAGAAAATGATGAATCTTTTCTGTCTGCCTCCGTGACCTCGTTAAGATGAAGAATGTTTTGAATCCTTTGGGGGTAGAGGGGTGTCGGGTCTGGCTTTGGTGACATTTTTGTGGATATAACTTCATTGTTTGTGACTTACATCATAATCACTTCCTAATAGCACCGAAGGGGACGCTTTCTTTATGAGAAATGCTTTCAACCCTACTCTTCAGACTTGGCCAGACTAGGAAGGTCTACTTATCACTGAGGTCTCAGTTCCTGTCTTCTGTCAGCACTGGAACTGCTAACCACTCCTCACCCCACTGCAGTGGCACCAGCCCCTTCCCGGTTGGACCCCATACCCTCTGCCTAAGCATTTACTGCAGCAGTTTTGGTATTTCTTGCTCTTAACTTCTCGACTAGAGTGGTTCCATTGGGGTGTTACTTTCCCAGGATGCGGGGTGCCTTTGGGGATGTGTGGGTGGCAGGGAGGTATTTTTTGGTTGTCACAGTGACCTTGAGGGCACTGCCAGCATTTCACAGGCAAGAACCAGGGAGATTGTACCTTCTTGCCACGCAAGGAATGAACCAACAAAAAGAATGAACCTCATCTTTCTTGAGTTTTGAATGTTCAGCTGGACACTTATGTACAATGAAAACCCAGTTTATACTCCTCTGAGCCTAGAATCTAAATCCACATTATATACAAAGTAGATTTCTACCTTCATGTATCCTGAATTCTCTAGGAAGGCAGCTACTATGTAAGTCAAGGAAAGACTGTACTTTGTTTTCTTTAAAAGACCTAGCTAATTGTTCACTACTTCAGCGACAATAGTTCTTGTGGTAACTGAGTCAACAAAAAATAACAACAAAAAATATGAGCCTACCCCTGCAACTGTCACAGTCAAGGTGATTCTACACATAGGGTAGGCATGTGGTGACTTTATTACGGTGGGTCATGCCTGAGTATTTGCATATTGAGATACATGTTTCTCATGCAGCACTTTTATTTTTCATTTATGTTACAAAAAGGTGTTCTGTTGATTTGTTGATATGTGAGCAGATAGATCCCATTAGCTGTATAAATAAAAGAAAATTCAGGATAATAATAGGGGTGATTATAAAATGTTATAAAGAAGGAAGTGCTGGCTCTGATAGAGGTAAGAACTACTATACCAGCCCATAACTTCCTTGAAGATCTTCCTGTCATTCAAGGGGAACAATCATATTTGTATCTTTATCACTGGTTCATAACAGAATGCTTCCCACTAGAAGACACCGATATAGTTTAATGTTATTTCATGTGTGTAACCTGCATTTCCTGTTTCTCGCTAATGGGAATCCCTTCCAACATTAACGCAACGCTACAAAATCATTTCCTCTAAGCTGTTTCAAAGAGTTATCGGGGAGTGTCTAACAGCAAATAAGATCAGCTTTGTAAGGCATCAGTCATTTTTATAACAAAAACAGAGCTACGTATATCTGGGAGCATGGTGTATGAGAAAGGTCTCTTTACGACTGAGTAAAGAATGAATGACTTGGGCTTCCCTGGTGGCGCAGTGGTTAAGAATCCGCCTGCCAATGCAGGGGACACAGGTTCGAGCCCTGGTCCGAGAAGATCCCACATGCCGCTGAGCAACTAAGCCTGTGCACCATAGCTACTGACCCTGAGCTCTAGAGCCCGAGAGCCACAGCTACTGAGCCCATGTGCCACAACTACTGAAGCCCGCGCGCCTAGAGCCCATGCTCCGCAGCAAGAGAAGCCACCGCAATGAGAAGCCTGCGCACCGCAACAAAGAGTAGCCCCCGCTCGTCGCAACTAGAGAAAGCCCGCACACAGCAACAAAGACCCAGTGCAGCCAAAGATAAATTAAATAAATTAATTTTTTAAAAAAGAATGAATGACTTACTAAATGTTGTTGAGAAAATTGGCTATATCCATACTGAAAAAAAGTAGACCCCTGCCTCACACAAAAGCACAGAAACCCTCTCCAGATGGAATAAAGACATAAATCTGTAAAGCAAAACCTGAAAACTGTGAGAAGAATACATAGACGTATGCTTTTATGAACTTGGAAGAGGGAAGAATTTCCTAAACAAGACGCAAAAAGCACAGATCATAAGGAAAGGGTTGATACATTTGACCATATTAAATATTAAGGTCTCTGAATTTCCATACACCATCAAGTATTGCATTTCCTAATGAAAAAAGAAATATTAGCAGTGTATCTAACTCATGAAGCATCCAGAATATATTTTTAAACTCCTATCAGCCAAGAAGGAAAGGGCAAAAACATGCAAAAGTAGACAAAAGATGTGAACAAATAAATCAATGAATGGGAAGCTCAAATGGCCACTAGTTCCATGAAAAGTTCAACTTTTCTAGCAATCAAAAAGTGAAAATGGGGCTTCCCTGGTGGCGCAGTGGTTGAGAGTCCGCCTGCCGATGCAGGGGACGCGGGTTCGTGCCCCGGTCCGGGAAGATCCCACATGCCGCAGAGCGGCTGGGCCCGTGAGCCATGGCCACTGAGCCTGCGCGTCCGGAGCCTGCGCTACGCAACGGGAGAGGCCACAACAGTGAGAGGCCCGCGTACCGCAAAAAAAAATAAAATAAAATAAAGAACCCACAGTAGAAAGTACCTTTTACAGGACAACCCAGTACATATATACATACACATTTGTAAATAAAGACATCATTTCATACAACATTCATTGCCCTTAATTACATGTGAGGCACTTTTACAATTTTTATATTACTTTATCATGTTTCTTAAAAAAGTTTGGTAGTGACGTGCTAGATTTATTTCACAGTCCTCTAATGGGCTGCAACCAATACTCACCAAGAGAAGCTCTCAAACATGCATGAGGAGATGTGTAAGAGGGTTACCAGGGAGAGCCCTGTTCTCCTTACTTGCAACCAGTTTCCGTTCACAAACCATCTATTCTCTTCTTTGAAAACTAGGAAACCATCAAACCATCGATGTTTGTTTCAAAGCCAAATATGTTCATTTTTGGCTGTAATAAAATACTTTTGTCATGGAGCCTTTGAAGTTCTTTGAACTCCTTGGAATAAAAGTGCCAGCTTAATATGGTGACGTTGGTCCCTTTAAAGCCGAGCTCCACATCTTAGGTGATAATCCCCCGTCCATCTTCATGCGGGTTTCAGATCCTCTGTGTTTCTCTTACCATCCGTTAGATGTTCTTGCCTACCCATAGTGATCTGAACATCTACCTGAGGCCAAGCTATGGTTGTCACTATAGATTTCTCTTGCAATAGCTCAATTTAATCATTGGACAATAAAATGTCTCAGTTGGCAAACTCTAATGGTGATAGAATTTCACCATGAAACCAGGTCATGAGCAACAGTAAATTCAAAGAATCAGTTGAAGAGTCCAAATGAAAAGACACACAAAGCAGAAGATCAGCTCAAAAGGAGGGCTGGAAAAATAGGTTCAATATGTAGTGTTAAAACACTCAAAGGTGAACAATGATTTCCTAAAGTAGGAGATATGAGTTCCACATCATTAGGAGTGCATTTCCCAAACTGATGACCCACAAACTACAGTTCCATAGCACGTCACTAGATCTATTATGATAAATATGGCCTCAGTTCAAATAAGGTTGTGAAATTCGATTACACATAGTTAAACAGATTGTTTTAATAGCTGAGATTCTTAGAAACTCTACATTTTAAATGTTTATTGTGGTTCCCCCCAAACAATCCCTAAATGTTTCCCTGCCTTGTTTAATCACGGAATGTGTTATGTACTTTCTTTCCCAGAGCATCCATTAGCCTCCCCTCAAACTATTATTTTGCTCAAGTTTCTTTGAAAAACATTATACTAGGGGGGAAAAAAGTACATAAGAAAGAAAATGAGCAACATAGAAAAAAGGAACATAAAAAGCGGAAAGCATAAAATAAAATAGTAGAAGAAATTATGGTATTTGTAACATTAAATACAGATGAATTAAACATCCATATTAACATAAAAATTTCTCACATTAGGTGCAAAAATTAAGCAAATTTTAATTTCAGAAAGCACAAGGGAAAAAATAGTAAGTTAGAAGAACAAAAATGAGAAGAATTGCCTTCATAGTATAAACTAAACTTTATATTTTATAAAGAAATTATAAATTAAAAAATTGAAAACAGAGAGAAGGAAAGGAAGGAAGGAAGGAAGGAGAAAAGAAACAGAAAAATAGGTTGGCAAAACTAACATCAGGAACAATAGAATTTATAACAAAATTATATTTTTAAAAAAGGAAGGAAGAAATAATCCACAATAAGGCAATCATAGTTATGAGCCTATATAGTTCAAGTGACCTAGAATTGAAATATGTAAATAAAAATTATTATTAGATATACAAATAAATATGTATGGTCAAAAGCAGAGCTGTGATCATTAGACTAAACAATTGGATTAAAAATACATAATGACATGGAAGATTTGAATAATGTAATTAATAAGATTATTTTCTCAAATATGTTTATATATCAAATTTACACCTAATAGAATACAATTCTTTCCAAAAATCCATCAAACACTTATAAAAGTAATTAATATCCTAGACTGCAAAGAAAAATTTAATAAATTCTAAAATATAGACATTAAACAGGCAAAAATCTATGAATACAGCATAGTGTCAAGCAGTAGAAAGAATATATCTGAACTATATAAATGACAAAAATGAATTAAAAAAGACATTGAAAACTGGAGTTGATCACTAATAGTGAAATAAATTAGGGAAGCTTCTAGATAATCAGTGATTAAAACCCCAGGCCCAGGTGGTTTGGGGGTGAGTTTTTTGAGCCTTCAAGAAAGAGAGGATTCTCATACCATTTAAACTGTCCTAGGGAAGGATAGAAAGTTTGCCAATTCAGTTCATGAGGCCAGCTTCACCTTGGTGCATAGCCTGACAAAGAGTGAACTTGTCCTGTCTTGGCATCACAAAAGAGGGGACAACCAGATAACACATGTATCTTCTGATGCAATTCAACATGAGTCACACATCCCTGATGTGAATGATTACATTCTATGACAAAATATTTGACTTGAGTACATCAAGATTAGATTTTACTCCATTTTACAGGATATATATGGGATAGAGGAACAAGCTAAAAAACACAATGAATAAGCAACTGATTCCAGAAAGAAGGACATTCTGGAGGATGATTGGCCTGATATTTCAAACCAAGCCAGTGCTATTTGAAAGAGACTTAAAAGAAATAACAGGCAATCAGTCAGCCAACCAACCAATCAATCAATAGAATTAAACAAAACAAAACAAAAAAAGAAATAAGAGGCAAATGTGAAGTGTAATCCTGGATTGGATATGATTTTGAAAAAAAAAACACAGCTAAAAAGACTTTTGTGGACAATCAGGGGAAGTTTATTGTAGCCAAGCCATTAGAGAAGACAAAAAAAATTATTGAAATGGAAAGATAAATAGTATTAACAAAAAAAAGTTACAAAGCAGTATATGCCATGTGAACTCACTTTGGGATAAAAATTATAAAAAAATTATAAAAGGATCTGAACTACTACATTTTTGTTGTTATTGTTGTTTTTGTTTTTGTTTTTGTTTTTTTTGCGGTACATGGGCCTCTCACTGTTGGGGCCTCTCCCGTTGCAGAGCACAGGCTACGGACGCACAGGCTCAGCGGCCATGGCTCACGGGCCCAGCCGCTCCACGGCATATGGGATCTTCCCGGACCGGGGCATGAACCTGCGTCCCCTGCATTGGCAGGCGGACTCTCAACCACTGCGCCACCAGAGAAGCCCTACTACACTGTTAAAAGGGCATTCTGTGAGTAGTGGGTTACAATGTTTTCATATTCTTTGTTTTGTTCTCTGTATTTTATAATTTTCTTAAATGTATATATGTGCTCTTGTAACAATGAAAGATGATTGTAAACTACAGTATATGTAAAGTACTCCATTTACAAGTGTGGCAAAAATTTAAAAAATACATAGACTAGTTTGAATATAGTGAGTTCTCATAATTTTCTTAAAATTAATCTATACATGTTATGCAGGTTCAGTCCCAATTTCAATGAGGCATTAAAAAAAATCTTTAGTTTATTATTATGGTACTAAAATCAACAGCCATAAAAGAAAATTGACAATTAAAGGAAACTATATAACTTTTTCTGTATAGAAGTAATTGAATGGCAAATGTTGAACAAGGGGCAAAGTTTTACCATACAAAGAGCACATTAACATATAAAACAAATTTTTATAAATCAGTGAGAGAAAATAATACCCCGACCCCACCATAAAGGCAAATGATTTTAACATACATATCTAAGAATTCCAAAAACATAGCCAAGAAAGTATTGGGGTCCTGGTGCACCACAGACAGCTCCTAGGCAAAGACGGGCATAACACCCAGCCCGAGCCTCTAAAATGGGTCTGCAAACTCAAGTGTCTCCGAGAGTGGGCATGTAGATGTGTGAAGCAGGATATGCCATGGGTACCAAGAAATGGGAAGTGATGAGGGCTGGGTAAACTAGAACGTTCAAGTCTTATCAAAGAACAGCCAAAGCCATGTTCTTTTCTAAAGTTGTACCTCTCTAATCTGGCCCGTGGGCCATGAGGTTGTGACTTGTGTGCTGATGCTAAAAATAAAATGGTCCAAGCAGCTCTGGGAAATGTACTTTGGGCACAGAATGGCACATTTTCTGGATGAGTAATAAGAAGGACACAAAAGATACCAACGGTGTCCCAGGGCAGATTGCTTAAATGTGCAAAACGTAAAAGCATGCACTACACATTTTACCCTCAAGAAGACTTCAGCTGAGTCAAAGGAGCTTTTAGGTGACTTTCAAGAGAACAGATGCAGAGAACTGTGGAGACAGCTATTATCTAGAAGGAAGAGAGTTACAAGAGCATGACTGAGGGAAAGAGAGGTTGAGAGAGCGTCGTTTGCCATAGAAGTTGACTGTGAACAGCACCAGTGCCCCAGAAGGATGGCTGCAGGTAGGAGCAAAACCATGGGGAAGACTTTCCCAAGACAATAGTTACCATTTGTGGGCCCTGTTGGCCTGGAGTATTTAGGTCTCCACACACATCTCCTTGTGTATAAAAACATCCCTGGGCTTCCCTGGTGGCGCAGTGGTTGAGTGTCCGCCTGCCGATGCGGGGGACACGGCTTCGTGCCCCGGTCCGGGAAGATGCCACATGCCGCTGCTGATCCCTTGATTCCAGACTTCTAGACTCCAGAACTGGGAGAGAAGACATTTCTGTTGTTTTTAGCCACATAATCTGTGGTCCTTTTAAAAAGGGGCAGGACCCTGTGGTCCTCCCACACCTCCCTGCCCTCCACCTACCTTTTCTCTGTAGAAAAACTTTAGCAAAAGAGTAAACTGAATCAGAGAAGTGAGAAAATGCAGAAGCAAAGGAAAGCAGTCCAACAGGACAAAATAATAATAGTTTAGTCATTAAGCCAAGTCAAGGACCTTTAGTTCCTCCTCAAGGGCTATAGGTAATATTCTGAGCCATGTCCTGGGAGCTGCCTTATAGACGCTGAAACCCCACCAGGTGGAAGACGTTAACCACATGATGACCAGGCTGTGGCCGTGACATGAGCTGCCACAACTCCGAGAACTGGCCTCAAGGAAACGGGAACGAATCGACCCTGGAATTGCAGACTAACTGTACTTAAAACAATCAAGATGACGCTGATCAGACCACCGCATGACCAATTTCAAGACGACAGTCGGAACTGACTGTGCTGTTCTACATGTAGTCCCCTCCCTCCGGCTATACACCCCTGAAACTCCCCTTTAAAAGCTCTTGCCCACTGATTGTCATTGGGAGAGTCGGCCTTTGGACATGAGTCCACCCACCCCCAGTTGCCAGCCTCCAAAATAAAGCAAACTTTCCACCAACTGTGCCTCTTTATTGGCTTTAGAGCAGTGAGCTGCCGGACCCCACTTTCTCTACCAATTTGTTACTGCAGCCTTAAGAAACGAACACATGTCTTACCTTTGACAGCAGAGAGAGAAGTCAGGCTGGAAATGTTGGGATAGAATGCAATAAAGAGTCAGATCCTCTAAATAGAAATGCCAACAGGCTGTTTTTAATGGAGCTGGACAGCTGATTCTAAGGTTCCTATGCAAAGCAATCTTGCAACGAAAGCCAGAAAAAACAACAAATAAGAAAAGCACGTGAAGGGGAATTATCTCTGCCAGGTAATAAAATACACTACAAATCCTCTAAAATAATGTGACACTGATACATGAATAGACAGACAAGTAGTGGACGAGAGTAGAAAGTCCAGAAGTAGACTCACGTTCATGTGGAAATTTAGTAGCTGGTGAACTTGTCTTTTTGCTCTTGTGTTGGTTACCTTTCTTCTGCAAATACACTCAGCTCAGAACTTTTCCCCAACAGGTAACAGGGCTTGGTGGCAAGGCTAAAAGGAGGGTTGATTTTCAAAAGAATTGGGAGAGCCCCTGGCCCTTGAGAGTAGCTAATGTGATGGAGAGAGGGTCCAAGAGAAGGTGGCTTTCTTCTTCCACAAGATCTCAGGCACTTGGAACAGCGAAGAGACATTATGGAAGGATGGAGCCAACCACATATCCAGCTGATGGGAATGCATGAGCATCCCAATAAATCAGAAGTAAAGATGCTTGAGTATGGAGTATGAGGAGTCTGGAGCCACAGAGACCATCAGCCAATGTGTAGTCTGGTTTTGAAGCCCAGATGAAGCCTCAACCAAGGCGAGCACCACATTTTCTTCTATGGGCCCCGTCACATGAGGCATGACCAGGAAATGGAAAGTGGACACGAGGTGAGCTTTGCTCAGGACGATGGTCCTGAGGCTCCATGGTGGACCAGATGTGCCGGGACCAGGAATCCCTACATCAGGATAAGACCTGATCTCAGGAAGACCCACTCACCCTGTTCGACCTTTCTCTGCACCGGGAGCCATCCAGACAATCTGGGCTGGGCCAGGTGGCACCGAAACAGTGCCAAGGGGAAAGACCGAGTTTAAACCAAATGGTCATGGACACTCACTTGTGCTTCTTTGTGGTTCAGATGCCACCTTGGTTGTGTGACTACGGGAAATGTGGGGAAAATGTGTATCTCATTCTTACTTTCTCGTTTGATGAATCAGAAGCATTTCTTATGCTTTCCACAAAGTGAGCGTGAGTAGAGGCTAATGTGGTCTTTCCACTTCAAATGTGGGAAGTCACTGCCATGTCCTTGCACAAGTTAGTGAGAACTAGTTAGGAAACACAGCAGAGATTTTCAAATCCCAAACCCCATGTGCTGTCCTGCCTGGGGCTGAGCGCTTTCAGTTCATGGTGTGCTGTGTTTTATTTTTTCCATTTCTAAGTGAGTGTTCTCAAGTGGTCGCTGGACTTACAGAATGGTGGCTAACCGCACAACTCAATATGTCCAAGTCTAAAATGATGCCAAAAGTAACATTTTCCCCCAATTGTTTGAGAATATGTGCTTATAAATGATTTCATACATTTGGACTCAATTGACTTTTTAGCAGGATGAAATTAATTGCTCTTAATAAAAATTCAATCTATAGTCACCTTTTGCCTAATGCATTAAATAAGAGGAATTTTTGGTCTTTCCCTTCCTTCCTCAGTAATCCTTCAAGAGACAACTTGAAAAGATAAGTCAGCAGCATAATGAATCCTTTCGGCTCTCTAACTAGAAGTGTCCTATGACTGACTTCTGTATTTACTTTCCTTTATTTACTGAATCAATAAAGCTTTGGAGCTCTTTTTCCTTGTTCAAACAAAAACAACACATTCTCCACCATCACAACCTCATTTCACGAAGGAGTTCGCTTTAATCGTAATTAAATGAAAGCTCCTGAAGTTCTGTTCCACAGCCAGTGTGAGAAGGATTCTGAGCAAATCGTTTGCCAAAGCCTGTCATTTGCATAGTAATGCCATCAGCTCGTCACTGGGATTTGCAGCAACGACTAGTTTTTAGCGCAGCCTCATGCCTAGAAAGCATTTTAATGGGCTCACGATGACCATAAGTGCTATTTGCAAAGGTCTGAACATCGCGGATGATGATATTCTGTGCAAGAGATCATTCTCTTAGGCCGTGACAGTGAGAGGCCCGCGCACCGCGATGAAGAGGGGCCCCCGCTCGCCGCAACTAGAGAAAGCCCTCGCACGGAAGCGGAGACCCAACACAGCCAAAAGTAAATAAATAAATAAATAAATAAATAAGAAATCATCCTCTTAAACGAATCCCACACATTCTGTCCATTCCGCCAGCCCAGGTTTTGCACGACTCCGCTCAGAATTGGATAATATCTCCCGGGGTCACAAGCCAGTGACATTGGAATTCTTTGGGTGTTCCTGGAGGGCGTTTGACACCGTCTCCTCAGCTAAGGCCAAGCAGAGAGTGGAATCTGTCTTCTGAATAATTTGGAACAAATGACCCATATTATTATCCTCACCTTCCACTTCGCTTTAGCTGTGAAGAGCAAAACTATGTCTGTACGTCCAACCAGTTGGATCTCGAGCTTGGAGTTACCGTTCAGATGAGTCAATTGATCAGCGTAACATTGCTGAACTGCTTTGATAAGTTATTCTTCTGTTGGTCAACGTGACTGAGTTCATAGACTATGCAAGCATGCTGTGAGAGTTCCACAGGTCCCTCTTCTACGCGAAACTGTCATCATTAAGGCCAATACAAGTGGGGGAGTCAGACAGTTCATGAAAGAATTGGCATTTGTGTTCCTTCTGATTACAGACGGCAAGCGTCCTGGATGCTGGGCTTGACCTCTACGGCCTGACGTAGCCAATTAATTCAAGTGCAGTCCATCCAGGGTCCACGTGAAAACACCTTTGTGTGAAAAAAGTCAACCAGGGAAGGCTGTGTGTTTGAGGAGGGGTGGGCAAGAGTAGTGGAGTGGAAGGCAGGCAAAACCAGTTGGGTTGAGAGTTCAACTGTGAGTCTTAAATCCTCATAAACCTGTGAAGCAAATGCAGAGTCGTCATTTCCCTGCATGCACCCAGGACTTAATTCCCCGATAGTTTCAGAGCCTCTTTAAGCGGAGATTAAAGCCTACAACTAGCTCTAGCCACAAGAATCAACGAGTTAATTAACTGATTAGGAGGTACGCAGTTTTCTAATTTTTAGCTCATTTAAAAGGATAAAGGGATCCCTTGGTAAGCGCTGGGACTGGTGAGCGAAAGGTAACCCTTCGTCTCCTTTTGTTTGTTCTCTGAGTTTAGCTCAAGGATCTGCACAGAGTGGACGGTGGGGCAGGTCTGCGGGTGCTGTCGTGGCAGGCAGATCTGCTGCCAAGAATGCTCCCCACTTCACAGGCTGTGACCGAGGAGGACCCAGCAACCGGAAGATGAGGTCAGTCATGTCAAATACCCCTTTGGCCAGGGCAGGGGTGATAACGAAGCAGTGGCATGGAGGTGATGGGATGAGTCAATCTAAGAAGTTAGGCGTATCACCCCTCCATTTTCCCCAAGCTATATGAACAACACTTCCCATGCTTTCCTGAGACTTCTTCCTCAGGTGGTCTTGAAGGTGGAGAGTCCCTGTGGAAGTCACTAAGTCTACTGAAAACGTAGATTCTCTCTTTCGTCCAGACCCTCAACCTCAGGTGTGTCCGTGGCACTCAGTTTAAGCAGTGATGTACCGGGGGATGTGATGCGGGATACCTCCATTTGGAAGTGGGAGGAGCCAGTGCACGCTGGAGCACGGTGCCCTCTCCCCTGCCTCTGTGGCCACCACTGATGTCCCCCTGATGTCTCTCCATCGACCGGGGGCCCACTGTGGGTGATGACATAGAGCAGGGTCCCCAGCCAAATCATACTGGACGTGTAGCCCAAGAGAGAATAACCTTTATTTTTCATCCCTGCTCTCAGGCAAATCAATAGGTAACAGGGATCTTTCAGCCCTAGTCATGGGGGATTCATAATTCCTGTATGTGGGTAGGAGGGTTCTAAAAAGTTAATCATTTTAATAAAAGCCTAGATCAACTCTGAGTGTCCAGGATGGATGACCTTGTGGTTTGCACATGCCAAAGACCTACATACACAGCCTGGTTTCAAGAGCTTGTTTCTTTTAATAAAAAAAAAAAAAAAACTATGCTCGTTTTGGGCTCATTTGCCTCTTACGGTGCAATCTGACGGTCCGGTTCGCTTCTGGTGATTTTGACTCTTGGCAAAACCAACCTGCTTTATTCTGCATCTTTGCACGCCAGCTGTCTCCCCCAGCGAGTTGTCATGTCCCTACGCCCGTACAAGCAGGACCAACGGACTGGTTCCAGCTGAGACCTGAGGAGAGGGGCAGGGCGAGATTTGCTTATCGTCCAGGCGTCAAGGTCAGCACACTGAGTCCCAAGGTGTTGGAAAAGGATATTTATAGATTACAGTGTTCGACATTAAGTCAACATTAGAGAGCATGTCAACAGCAGGGGGTATGGGTTGCATTTTGGAGGGGCTGCTCTTTCCTCTGCTGGTGGCTCACACTCCAAGAAATGCACGGCTGTTCTCCTCTGAGTATTTACAGCCACCGTTTAAAATAACAGCCCTAAGGATCTTAAGCCATTGTAAACGTATGGAGAGCAAAGTGCAATCTGTGACACTATTATTACGACGTGAACTGATTTCCATAAATCAACAAGAACTGGGAAGAGAAGCATGCAGAAATGAGATTGTGTATGGCCCATTCCTTAATTTCAGACTCCTCTTTTATTGTTAAAATTAAAACCTTAAAACGTTTTAACAATTGAAGCAGAAAACGTATAAAACATGGGAGCAGCACGGGGTTTGCATGAATTGGCCAGTGTTCTTTTGTGAAGTGATTCAAGTGGCTTGACCTGGGAGGTCCAGTCTGTCTCTGTCATTTCAAATATCCCTGTAACTCAAGCCCTCTTGGGATGCTGGGAAGCTGGGAGGTGCCTTCAACAAACTGATTCATTAAAGATCTAATGTTGGAGGCGTATCTGTTCCTCTGTGTGTTCCCCCAAGTTAGCTGGAAAGAGACCCTGGTCCACACACACGTCTTCTGCGATGTATCCATCAGAATGTGCATTTAGAGTAATGAATTTGTGTCGTTAATATTTTGGGCACGTTCCATGGTTGTAAAGTATCCCACAAGGGGAAAGTCGTTGCTGAGGACAGAGGTGTTTTATAGCTGCTGCTGGTTTACAGGCTGGTAGAGCCAGTCTTCAGCTGCCCTTGAGGATACAAAGAGAAAAAAGACGGTATGTGAAGTCACCCAATAGGTCTCGATCTACTCTGATATGGGGAATGGAATGCAAAGCTAGTGAGCCCCTCAAGTACACATCGTTCCTTTCTCAGGTGTCTTTAATTCAGCCACTCTAAGGGCTCGGTTCTCCTGGTACCTGCCGGGTGGGGGGTTCTCAGATAGACAAAGAGCAAAATAAGGGGCTATAAGGACCAACATGGCAGATAGAAGAGTTACGTAAGGGACCAGCTGAGGACCAACAGAAGCAATCCCACGTGTGAATAAGGCAGAAGTAAATGATCAAGAAAAGGCTGTCATAAAATATAAAATTTAATATGAGATGCTCTCATGTTAAGATAGTACAAAGGCATCAACAAAATGATGTGTCCTTGTTTGTGCTGGACAACTGAAATTTTAGGTGGGTAGAAACAGCAGGTTTTATTTGGCGAGCAGGGCAAGAGAGGAGCATTGGATCCCGGAGTCCAGCAGAATAGGAGAGGTGGATACACCACAAGGAGTTAGAATCAGAGAAAAGTCATCACAAGTTAGCATGGGGCACATGTCATTAACCCTCCACCTTCCATTCAAGCTCGCTGCTTAGTGAGTGTCCAGGGCTGGTGAGAACAGAATCAAACTGCAGGAGAATGAGTAAATACAAAAGACAGAACGATAGGAATCGTGGGACATAATTCTTCAGTGAAAGAACCAATATTTACTGACGATCTACTACGTGCTCGGCATAATCAGCCTCCTTGTTTGTTTATTAATCTTTGCAATAATGCTGTAAATTTGCTATTATTATCTCATTTCAGAGATGAAGAAATGGCACATGGGTTTAACTGACTGACATGAGGTCACAACCCTCTCTCCCCTCTACCCACAGTTTCATTGACATTCTCTACCTTCTTGCCCTCCTCTGCCCTTTAAGGAACAAAGGTTTCTGATGCTTTTTCTTCTGAGTTCTTTTAGTAAATATACCTAGATTTTCTTACCCTCAAGTCAGACATGATTATACAAATTCAATTAGGACTGGAGAGTATAAAATTAAAATGAGTAATCTCCTTTCCCCCTATAGTGCCAAAGCCCAGAGATCACGAAATTTTGCCATTTCTATTGAACTCTAACTAATGTCATAACCTCTGTCTCTTGACTGATTGTTTTTAGAAAGTGCCTACAAATTCCCTAGTATGAAAATGAAATTTTAATCCTTGCAATAGCTGCCTACTTTTCTGATTCTTACCAGTCACATAATTTGAAGTTTTTAATTCATCTATTCATTATCATCCAAGCTTTGCAACAAATCACAGTCTCTTGACCTCTTATCATTATGCAAAATAAATCTTTAGCCATGTTACAGCTGTCCATCTCTCCTGTCTTCACTTCCGCCCTCCAACCACCTAGTCACTGCTTTTATATTGTCATGGTTTAAAGCATCCATATTTCATGCTGTAACTGAAAAGTCATTACTATTTTACCTATAAATGGGTTTTAAAAATTGAGTACCAGTGATTCACCTTTAACATATTAAGACTGTCTAAATATCATTTGCTGTGGAATCAAGTAGTGGGTTTAATTCATGAAGAAGTAAACGGTAGTCTAGTGTCATTCAAGGTGTCACCTAAAGAATATAGAAACGGAGCAAAGAAATTGACTGTACTTGCATGTTTTCATTTACTAATATAAATTTTTCACATTTTAAGTGAAATCACCCAGCTTTTTTTTTTCCACATCTTTATTGGAGTATAATTGCTTTACAATGTGGTGTTAGTTTCTGCTGTATAACAAAGTGAATCAGCTATACGTATACATATATCCCCATATCCCCTCCCTCTTGCGTCTCCCTCCCTCCCTCCCCGTCCCACCCCTCTAGGTGGTCACAGAGCACCGAGCTGATCTCCCTGTGCTATGCGGCTGCTTCCCACTAGCTATCTGTTTTACGTCTGGTAGTGTATATATGTCCATGCCACTCTCTCACTTTGTCCCAGCTTACCCTTCCCCCTCCCCGTGTCCTCAAGTCCATTCTCTATGTCTGCATCTTACCCAGCTTCTTTATTTTAATTTTTATGGGGAATTAGGTATCTTTTTGACATTGTTCTCAGAGCCCTTGAACTTTCAGCCAAGTTTCGATTGCCTGCTTTTCCGATCTACTGCAAAGAATTTGTTCTGGAATTTTAAAAATTGTATTCCTGGATTTATTTCCCCCTCACATGTTACCAAACACTTGACCTCGTCAGTCTTAAAATTATTTTTGCCAGTCTGATGGGCATGAAATCGTTGATGTTTTAATACTTATTTACATGATCACCAGTGAGGAAAAGTACTTTTTCATAGGTTTACTGATAATTTGTTCTCCTTATCTTTGTTACTTCCTTCTTAATGTCCTTTGACTCTTTATTTCTTAGAGAGAGTTTACCTTCTCCCTTTTTATTTGTAGGTGTTCTTTGTCCATCCTGAACGCGATTCCTTTGTCAAAGATTCTTTTCCCAATCTGAGACTTGATTTTTACCTTTGCTTTTGGCATCTTCTGAAGCACAGAAAGTTGTTAAACTTAGTTAATTTATTTATTTTATTTAAAAAGAAAAGAAAAAATTTTAAATGATGAAATTTGACAAAATCAAATGTATCAACAGTTTCCTGTGTCAGTTTTTATTTCCTGTTTAAGAAATCCCTTCTTTCCTAGCACACTCATTCTTCTCTCCAAGTATCATTTTTCAATAACAGGAAATATCCCCCTTGGGAAACTGCTGATTCCATATCCAGGGCTGAAAATGTAAAAGATGATCTTGGAACATGTTGGACCTGAAAGCAAGGAAATTATCAAAGTGTAAGGAGAGTGGGAAACGGACACAGGAACCAACTTGAAGGGGCTCTCTGGTCAAAGTGGGGACAATTTGAGGACCAAGATGAATAACGATTATAGAAAATAAAAAGCAGTTAAATATATAAAAATCCATGAGTCCCTAATAATACGAAAAAGTAAATTTCATTGATCACTTCGGGAGGTTGATAAGGCACCAATGCACGTATTCTACCTCTCCAGGGAGAACCAACTTCAAAGTAACTACATAGACAATAAGGAAATTCTTCTTTACAGAAGAATTAAGCTAATAAATGCAGAAGGATGATAGAACTAGAAAATAGTCACTTTGCAGAACCTGAAAAATAATGGGTCTAAGGAGATTATCATCAATGGCCATGACGATCTTTAGGCAAAAAGTTGGTGAAAACTTAATGGACGGATTAAGGTGGACAATCCATTTTAACATCACAAAATGTCTAATGGGCATTGACCAAGGTGCATTGTGTAGCACACTGCACAGCTTGTGAACTGTTCTTGCCCTCTGCAAAACACACACGCACACACACGCAAAACAAACAGAATCCAGAACTGAATCTCATCAAAATTCCAGCTCAAACCACCTGTTTACAAGACCTAAGGGGGAGACAAGAAACAGTCAGCCAAATCCAGAAGATGCAATATTCTGCAAGACAAATGACCTAGTTTTCATCTTCAAAACAAATAACATGCAGGGGGGACAAAAAAGAAAGAGGGTGTGTGAAAAGGCAACTGTTACAAATTAAAAGGGACTTAAGAAACATACCCAGTAATTATTTAGAGCTTTTTTTATATTCTGATCTGAACAAACTGTAAAAAGACACTTGGGAAAAATCAACATATGTGAAGCTGTAGATGATATTAAGGAATTGTTATTAGCTTTGTTGGGTGTGCTAAGTGGTACTATAGTTAATTATTTTTTAAAAGCCCTTTTCTGTTAGGAACACATTAAACACATTATAGGTGAAATGATATATTGTCTGAGAATTAGTTTTAAATTCTCCAGCAAAAAGGAAAAAAAATAAGCGGGGAGGGAGGAATAGAGGACACAAAAATAGAACAAAGTTTTTAAAAGACTGAAATTAGGTGATGGTAAGTGGAGTTCATGATACAATTCTCTCTAATTTTGTATATGCTTGAAAATAGCCATAGTTAATATTTTTTTAATATCTCAACTTGCCACAAAGAACAATAACTCTTGCAATAAATGAACAATGAAATTTTAAATTGTTATGTTATTGAAATATAGTTGATTTACAGTGTTGTGTTAATTTCTGCTATACAGCAAAGTGATTGAATTATGTATATATATATGTATATATATATATATATATATATATACATATATATATATTCTCTTTCCTATTCTTTTCCATTATGGTTTATCCCAGGATATTGAATATAGTTCCCTGTGCTCTACAGTAGGACCTTGTTGTGTATCCATTCTATAGATAATAGTTTGCATCTGCTAATCCCAAACTCCCACTCCATCCCTCCCCCACCCACCCCCTTGGCAACCACAAGTCTTGAACAATGAATTTTAATAATAAAAAGAAGAAACTCTTTCTGACCGCCTCACCCCTCCACCAATGTCATCCTCTCGTCAAATTGTTTTACATTTTCACCTTTAGAGTTTTCATACTTGGGTTTACTTTTGAGTCAGGGATATATATCTACAAAACATTTATTGATTAGTCCACCTTTCCCCCCATGTAATTATAACGTCTCCTCAATCATATAACAACGTCTCATAAATGTTTAGGTCTATCTTATATGCTCTCTTTGGACCTATTGAACTGTTCGTCTGTCCTTGTGCTGGAATTATAATAGGTCTTAGTATCTGCTAAGTCTAGCTCTTCTTGCCTTTTCTTTTTCCCCTAACTGCCAGACTATAAGAAGCAGCATCTGGAGATGGATGTAGAGGGCTATAGACTCTGCTTTGCTAGGAGGCAGCAAATAGCTGAAACTTTGCTTTTACTCCCTTGGGGAGGGATGTGAATGTGTCGTGTTCATCATATCTGTTTCCACAATTATTTTGGTCAAATAAATAACTTTGGTTGATCAGCCAAAAGGCTCAACCATGGCAGAGAACTCAGTTTCTATTCTCTCTTTCTTCCTTAGTAAGAAAACCTCAGATTTTGGCTGGGCTTTCACTTCCCACTTTTCCTTACGTTTATGTATAACATGTTTAAATTCTGGTCGATGATGTGTGAGTGAAACAACTTCCAAGAAATGTCTCTAAGCAATTGCTGGCGTGTGACCTTTGCCCGTTTTCTTTTTTGTCTATTCTTCCATCTTCTTTTCCCCCTATTAAATTATGCTTTAATGGTCTTTTCTTTTTTTGTACAGCAGATATTTCTTTTTCTTTTATTTCTTTTTTTTTAACTTAGTCTACTTTTTTAAAAAATTATTTATTTTTTTAATTGAAGTAGAGTTGATTTTCTCTTCTTGCATCTTGATACCTAGAGCTCAGATATGAAGGTTGGAGTTTGGGCCTTTATCTTTGATCATCTTTGAGAACACGGTCTCACTGGGACAGGCTAGGACCTGGGACCTGGGACTCTTTACTGCAGAGCTCGCACCTGGGCAAACGTCTCCTTGAGCAACAAAATACAAAGAGACTATGAGGGACTAAAAATAACTGCATGCACAGTTGGGGCAAATTATGGACAAGATACAAAAAGACCAAAAACTCAGCTGCCACTTCTGAAGAGGCTGGAGCAAAAACAGGGTGCCAGGAGCAAAAGCAGGGCACTGCGCATGCCCCCTGCACACAACAGCACCTAAGGGGCGGGCAAAACAGCTAAGTCACCCCTCTGGCCCATCACCTGGACACACCCCTACCCTCACCCCCTATAAGGACCCCCCCCTCGGGAAGTGAGGAAGGGAACTTGTTACTTGTTTTCACTCCCTCCTGCTGTAGCAGGGGCCCCAATAAAGCCTCGTCTGAATTTCTTGTCTGGCCTCTTATCAATTGCTATTGATTAAGGAAGGCCAAGGACCCTGAGTGGTAATGTCATCAGAGACATCATAGACAAGAACACGGGCTACCACTATTGACTCCATGGAGCTCCCTCAGTGCCCTGGGGCCGCCTACCTCATTTACATAAGGGATCCCTAAGGAGCCGTGCGTTGTTCAGTAGGTGAGTGTGAGGTTGGGGGGCAAGAGAGGACACAGGGAGACTGGAGTTGTGCTAAAGAGTGATTTAATTTGTACCTGACACCTCATTTTCCCTTAATTAAATCCAGAAAGCCCGATGCAGTAACCCACAAACCAAACTCTCCTCTGTGCAACAAAGTCTGCTGAAATAGGCTCCGTGTTCTGGGGAATCCGAGGTCAGATGCTTCACGGAGGCTCACCCCGGAGGAGCAAGTAAGGCAGTGACGTGGCAGGTTAGGACATCCGACTCCAGAGCCGAGTTCCTTCAGCCTGGGGGGTCTTTGGGTGGGCTGGAAGTTATTTTCTCCAGATGCTGCCTCGTGTTTCAAAGGCACATTTTGAAGCCTCAGCAAGTGATCAAAACGACTACTGAATATTGTTCTCTGTGTGTGAAAATTACAGTGGGATGGAGAGCCACAGGAAGTGCTCTGTTGACTTCTGAAGTTGGTCTTACATGCAGTTCTCCTTCTGGGACTCTTTCTCTCTCTCTCTTTTTAATTGCACACTCCTTCCTTCCTGTTCCCTAACCCCTAACAACCATCACACACACACCCCCACCGCCACTGTCTCCTAGACTTGAAGCTCTGGCTCTGGTTTGTTAATAATGCATTGACATTCCCTTGGCAGTGAAAGATCCAGAACTTCTCACTGATTACTGATCAGAGTTGGAAACGTATTCACAATGAATGCTTGTTTGCTAAGTGTTTCAGGGGAAGAAAAAGAAATGCATGAAAGCAGCTAGCGTGTGTTTGCCTGGGACTGGTCTCTAAATTATCTAGATTGTTGTCCGATTTAATATGAATTTGAATCCCAGCTAGAGAAGGGGGGTTTTGCACAGCGAATCCAGCATCATCAGACCGTTTCAATAATGTGTCTGAATGTTTCCTTCAGCCCCCCACCTAAGGCCTCATTCCCCAACCCCATTGTTTATTGACTTTGATGGCAAAGGTAGTGAGGATGGAATTCAATTGAGAAAGTACCGAATTTCCCATCATCCTCTCATCCTGTGGCTGAGTTGCTATGAGACCTTCCCAGCTACAGCATTCTCTAGCATCACCTCTCTTTTGGTCAGTTCTCCTCAGTTTTGTGGAAATGGTCTTTCCGAAATCATGTATGTGATCAAGTGGTTCCCTAACCTAGAATCTCTCTGCTGCTTCCCATGGTCAAAAAGCACCATTTGGGCTTCCCTGGTGGCGCAGTGGTTGAGAGTCCGCCTGCCGATGCAGGGGACGCGGGTTCGTGCCCCGGTCCGGGAGGATCCCACGTGCCGCGGAGCGGCTGGGCCCGTGAGCCGTGGCCGCTGAGCCTGCGCGTCCGGAGCCTGTGCTCCGCAACGGGAGAGGCCACAACAGTGAGAGGCCCGCGTAAAGCAAAAAAAAAAAAACCAAAAAACAAAGCACCATTTAAGGCCAAACCCCACCTGCTTCATCAGACGCATCTCCACCCAAGGAAATCTACATTAATCCATTAAATTTCTTGTCTTACCTAGAATAAAACATACTCTTTCATGGCTCCTTTTTGAAAAGTGCTTGGAAAGATTAACTAACATGTCCAAAGCCACATAGCTTGGAAGGGATAGAGTTGGAATTCAAACACAAGCAATGACAGTAGATCACATGCACTTTTCCACAGGTACTTTTAGTTTTTAAGCCGGGAATTAAAATGTTTTTTAAAAAAATTGAGACATTTAAGAAAGGAAATAAATGTACATCTTCTGACTTTTGGTTTTGATGTCATAGCCATAGAGATGACCCTTTTAACCTACAGTTTCACTTTCTTCCTTTACGATCTGGCACAGTTGAATCCTCAAGGAAGAATTTCCCAATTATCTTCACCCAGTTTTCCCACATCTGCCTGAGAAACTCTGTTTAAATAATTCTGTCTAGCAATCATTGGCACCTCTCTTTTTTTGGCTGTGTAAGAAATAAATGAGGACTAAATCTTGGTTAAAATGAATAAAAAGATAAATGTCTTTCATGAATTTCCCCTTTCCTCCCGTCCTGGAGGAAAAGCAGCAAATTAACTTTTCTCCTTCCTCCTCACGGTAACTGAGATTGTATCTAACACTCAATAAACGCTTCCTATCAAACTGGATCCTATCAGTGATGGAAAAGCTTCTAAATAATCCGCAATTCTCTCATCAAACTGTCAGACCCAATAAGTGCCAATGAAATTAGGAAGAGGAATTCAATTCCATGGCTGAATCCCAATGACATTTCCTTACAAAGATTCATAATAATAATCATTTCTGAGAGCCTTGGCTATTCATTTCCTATTGTTCTTTGTCGAAGGGCTGTTAGGGTTGTGCTGTGTTTTGTTTTGTTTTTTCAAAAACAAAGAATAATACTCTGTGACTTTTGAGAAAAGCATGGAGTTAATGAAATGGTACCAAAAGGGGTAGCAGAGAGGAACTACAAAGGACAAATTAAATTCTGTCCTTTTGAAACTTCAATAGTGCCAAGTTTTATATTTTAACAAGCATAAACCATCCTTTGTCATGTCCAGACGGGGAGAGGCTCATGGAAGAAGGAAAACAAAGTGATTCTTGTGACGGAACGAACTCTTTCTCTCTTAAAAAGAAATCTGTGATCCTTGTGAAATATTAGAAAATGTATATATGAAAAAAAGGGGGGGAAATTTACATAATCTTGGACAAATGGGAAAGAAGGGAAATATGTATTGTTTTCGATTTGGGTGGTCTCTTTTGTATTTGTCTAGAATGGGGGGTGGGGGGAGATGGCCTTAACACGGTGGAGAGACTTATCCAGGGGGCTATGAAGGGGGGGTATGAGGGGGTTCCGGGAAATTTATTACCAAACTGAGTGGTATTTACCTGAGATGATAACATCCATCCTCTTCTTGAGGGTATACACCATCGTGTACCTCTGGTGTATGTTGGGTTCTCTGATCTGATCCTCATCACACAAAGGCCAAAGGCTCTGCCTTCTGTCCCAATGTACACACAGCCGTTAATGCTGAAGCCCTGGGCTTCTCCAATCAGTAGATGCCCCAGAGATGCTGGTGACTCTAGGGCCTTCTTAGTGTCCTGGATCCACGTGCCCACATTTTTCCTGCCTTTAGAAGGATATCCTTGCTTTCTTACAATTTCATCTTTGAATTTAAAAGGTTTCTAATAAATATTTTCTCTAGCATTTGCATTTGGTATTGAGAGAGCTTCAGGATTGCTAGTCTGTTGATCATACTTCCAAAAATGAAAGAGTTACAGGAGGGCTAGAAATCACCCATTTGATGTTTGAACGTCTGTCTTATTCTCCACTACTCTCATATCCAAACAAAGAAGACAAGCCAAAAAAAAAAAAAAAAAATGCCCTTTTGGAGATCAAGACTCTTTAACATCACCATGTAATTATCTTTCTTCTGGAAAACAAGTGGAAGATGAATTTTTATATTGTCATTAAGCAATCTAGGCAAACTGCAAGTCCCCTGTACAGAAAATGGGCTTCATAGTGGCACCAAGGGGGAGAATAGGTCAGACCTGTAATTTACCTGTTTAAAGGCTTTGTTGAGAAATTGTGCTTGCATGATATCATGATATGTTAAGGGAGCAAGCTGCCCTTCCCTGCTCCCAAAGAAGTTAAGAGATATAATTGTTTATAACCATAATTTCTGCCCCAAGGAAGAAAATCGAATGAGTCAGAACATCTCCCAACTAACAGAACAGTTGCCCATTTGCCCCCGCAAAAGATCGGCTCTGTGGTTGCGGGAGAAATCTGTGTCGCCAGCCCCATCACTGAGAATGCCAAAGCCCAGTCTATTCCTCCTGCTAAACATGTAGAGTTAACATCTGAACTGAATGTTGAGTAGCATTCCACTGGATTTGACAAAGGGAATTTTAATAAGTAATAAAGGGAACCTTTTGACCAGGGAGCGACTAGTCTAAGTTTTCTCTTAGAATTCTGAATTTCCCCATCTTTTAATGATGAAAAGAATTTTGAAAAAAGAGATTTAATCCCAGAGAGGAGAATTATCCCTAATTTTTAAGGCCCTGCCTCCAGCTCTGCTCCACCGCCAAAACACACACACCAACACACAAAGTAATCATGATCAGTTGCGTTATCTTCGTGCCAAGATCCATCACGTGAGCTACAATTCCACATACAAGTGTGTCCCTGGGTCTGTTCCACGGCTTCCAACGTGTTTCATATGGTGCATTTTTCTCATTACAAGGGGGTAATCCTGTCATGGTCGTTTCACCTGATCATGCTGTGCAATCTGGATGTTCCAGGTCCCTCTCTTTCCCGTGAATTTGGCAGGGAGGACAAGATTGGTTCTCAAGTTTCCTCTTGCTGTCCTCTGACCTGCAGGGTTCTCACGTATCTCCTGGGTGCTGGGGTCTCTGCCATTGTCCATATCCAATGCCAGCCTTGGCGTTTTCATGAAAATAGATTCTCCCGTCTATGTGGGATGGTTTTCATTCTCTTTGACCACCCAGCATCGGAACCCTCATTCCTGTATCTGTAAAATTCTGCTCCAGATGAGTCTTGGTTAGAGGTAGCTTGCACCTCGGATTCGGATCTATGACCCAGGTCCTATAGCATAGAAATCTGACCTTCTTAGACGAAAGGAAGGACATCCTATCTCTGCAGCCAGCCCAGCACCTCATGTTGGGAGCCTTCATATTTTGTTTAGTCAGTGGATGAATGTGTGTTGAAATCAGATGTCCAGAGTTTTCCTCATGGCCTTGAAATGATAGACATTCCACAGTTGGTCCTCGACATCCGTTGGGCTAAGTGGCCTGTGCCGCCATGTGCCCACAATCCCCCCAAAGTTCCAACTATTCCAACATCCCTCAGGTCTACCAGCTCTTTTCTTTCCTCAGATACTCATTTTGTCAAGCAATCCGTGAAGGGCTTTGTTTGGGAGATATTACGGAGAAGGATAAGAACCAATTAAAATGTTTTATAAGGTTAAAATGTCTGTGAGTGAGGCTGTAAGAAGGGGGGATGTGAATTAAAGACTGAAAGAACTGCTGCTTCGAGATCTACTGAACGCGAGAAGCCGAGAGGAGGGGTATTCGTCCAAGGGGAGACGGTCAGAAACCACTGCATATCTTTGCACCAGCAGCCTTCCCTCTTCTGGACCGCAGAGTCCACCTAGGAACGATGGCTGAACATTCAGATCTTTCTTTAAGATCCCTATCCAGCTCTGACACCGCACTTTCAAAAGGAAAAAAATGTCAGTCCGTGATTTGTCTTTCACCCAGTGAAAAATCCTTTAACAGAAACCAAACAACAGGGCACAAGCAAGAATCGAGCCCTGCGATCATGAATGGGAAGCTGGGCCAAAAGCGGCTGAGGACTCAGCCGCTGGAACCCTGTTAGCAGCAGCTCAGATTTCCTGGTTCCAATGGCTGCAACACACTCAGGATTAGCTTTGCCCGCAGCCTGTGGTTAACGACTGTTTCTACAGTAACTGGCTGCTGTTATGCCGACAAAATGCCGGTAAAGACGATGCTCAGGTTTCTAGGAGAGGCCGCATATGCCCCCCATGGCTGGCAAAGCCGTTTAGAGAACAAATAAGGCTCTGGAATATGTCACCTAACACCCAATCCAAAATCGGGCTCTAAGTGTCCATCGTGCCAACGCTAGTGGCGGCTGGCATCCTGCACCGTGAAACAGAACATCCATATCCACCAGGGATGCCTGGCTCCATTCTCTCCCCCATCACTGTTCTATTCTTTTATTGATTATTTTTTTAACTGAAGTGTACTTGACTTACAATGTTGTGTTAATTACTGCTGCACAGCAAAATGATTCACTTATACATATACATACATTCTCTTTTTTAAATGTTGTTTTCCATTATGGTTTATCATAGGATATTGAATGTAGTTCCCTGTGCTCTACAGTAGGACCTTGCTGTTTACCCATCCTATGTAGAAAAGCTTCCGTCTGCTGACCCCAACCTCTCACTCCATCCCTCCCCCAACCCCCTCCCCCTTGGCAACCACCAGTCTGTTCTCTAGGTCCGCGATTCTGTTTCTGTTTCGTAGATAGGTCCTTTGTGTCATATTTTAGATTCCACATAAAAGTCACCACCACTGTTCTATTCATCTCTTTCCCTTCATGCTTGCTTTCTTTGTTTGTAAGCTTTAAAAAGCCCTCCTAGGGACTTCCCTGGTGGGCCAGGGGTAAAGAATCCACCTACCAATGCAGGGGACGCGGGTTCGATCCCTGGCCGGGGAACTAAGATCCCACATGCCCTGGGGCAACTAAGCCCACGTGCCACAACTACTGAGCCCACGTGCTCTGGAGCCCACACCCCACATCTAGAGAAAAGCCCCGCACATCGCAACGAAATATCCCGCATGTCTCAACAAAGATCCTGCGTGCTGCAACTAAGACCTGATGAAGCCAAAAATACATAAATAAAATAATAAAATTAAATTAAATTAAAAAATAAAAAGACCTCATACTTCCCCAAGGGGAAGGAAATATTCATCGTCTGACAAGATTCTATACCAAAGGTGATGTGGAATTTGTTTTATTGCCAAGGAATTGATATCAAATTATTTGTGAAAATTTCAGTGGTTCTTATTGGCAAAGAAGAAAGTTCAAACTACTTTACATCATTCAAGCCCCCTTTAAATGCCTCCAAGCTAGGTTTTTAGACTTAATCGTTCCCTCCTGGACTTCATTCCGGTCTTGCTTTAGCAAAATAGAATGTTTTAACTTTTAACTCCATGATTTGGGTATACTTTGCCCTCTCCTAGTAGACTATAAGCTTATTGAAAATAAGGGCTCTATCTTATTCACATTTCTGTTCCTCCTGGTGCCTAGGACAGAGTAGGTCCCAAGGACTACTTTTTAAACCACTGTTTGCATTTTTTGAGTACGAAATTTAATTTTGATCCAAGGACCTCTCTTGGTAGACTTGTAATTCGGGGATGCTGAAAATATATGGCGTTCACTTTCATTCTTTGGACAGATAGAATGAAATAAAACTATGAGGACAAACACTTCAAATTCCTTTTTTAGTACCTGTATATATATTTGAGCTAAATATGCTTTAAAGGTAATTATGTTCTTGTAGGCTTAGAGTTTAGTAAGTTAGTAACTTAAAGCAGGTTGAGTCAGAAGCAAGTTGTAAATTTTAGAGGGGAGCTTCAGGGCTTAGGTGTAAAGAAAATTACTCCTTTCTGATTGAGAATATAATTATGAAGATTCACATAGCAAGGCAGAAAAAGACCATAATCTTCAGTCTTGAGGCTCTGACAACTGGCATGAAAGAGAAAAGTTGAGTCTAAAAGGCAAGGCGCAGCAGATAAAAGCTTCTGAGGAATCAGAGAGGAGAGATAACCAGAGAGAGACAACAATAGGTGATTCTTATTGAAAAGAGCCAGAGGGACCCAGAGCGGCCACAAGAGGTGTGAGGCCAGAGAGAATTTAAAGATCAAGGAGAAAGCTCCCTATTTGTACGTAGATGTTCTCATTTCTCAAAGATTGGCCTAGGAATGTGTCTTTTTCAAGACAATGTCTTTTCGCGTATATCACTAGCCTTTTAAAGAATGTTTTTCTTTCCTACCTATTGGAAAAGCTCTCCGAAAATTCCCATCCCAAGAACATAAGTTTAAATGACTGGGCTGTTTCCAAAATTTGGACGAGCATAAGAATGACAGAAAAAGACGAGCCATCTGTGATAATATTTTTAAAGACCTACATTCACCTTCCCCCTATAATTATGTATCAAGGGTTTAATAGAAGTGGAATTAGAGCTGCCTGTAATATACAAACACGTATTGGGTATCCCGATATGAAAACACGGCGATGCCCTTACTAACAGGGGAGATGCATTGTGACAAAAACAAAAACAAAGATAAAAACCTCAGAAAACCCCTGTGGTCCAAAGTATTGATTCTAGAGGTAGAAATACTAAAGGAGGTACGTGGATCCTTTCCAGAATGTCAGAAAAGGCGATACACTATGATCCCAAATTTCTGAGGTGCACCCAGCTGCTCTAATATCTAATACACCTCCCAGAGTAGCATTAAATACTACGGTAGGCATGTACTCATAGGCTGCCCCTTACATCAAAATCAGTACCTTCCCTCTCTCTTTGGATAAGCACAATAATTTGGCTGATGAGCCGTGATGCTCCTTTAAGCCAATAGGAATGTACGCTTACGATCACGAATACCATACCAGTTCTTCTGATTGTCTGTGGAACTTCTAGACATCATTTCCCACAGCCAGGGAAGCCTACAGGGTCAAGTTGTGGGAAGACGGCCTGTCGAAGCTTACAGTTGAATTTAAGAGAGGAAGATTCTCAACGAAGTATTTTTAAAATATTTAGTCAACGTAGCAGATGCTAATTTAACAATGGGAGTAAGTGCCGGGCAGCGATGGTGTTATAAATGACGTGTATCTTCAGAGTTGGTTTAACTCTTACCTCTATCACTTAGAAACCTTGCAGTTTGGGTCAACTTTCTTAACAAGCGACGCCTTTGTTTCCTCATCTGTAAAATGTGCAGGGTAACAGTACCCACTTTGCAGGGTAGGGGTATTTGATGGCATACAATGTGAGTAAAGTATACAGCAGGTTATCAATAAATGGTGGCTGTCGTTACTGTAGTTGCAGAAATACAGTTGAGATGACGGTGGGGCAGATGCATTTGGAGAGGAAGGCTGTGGAGGCTGAGCAAGGGCTGAGTTGATTGAGACAGAGAAGCAAACAGAGGGCATCCCGGAAGACTCCCTGGAAGAGGAGGAGGACATAGCAGTGGGAGAGGCAGAAACACAAGTCAAATGCCTGGGGTTGTGAGATGAACTCCTGGCTGGAACAAGAGCTTTGAACAGAAAATAAGGGTTGTGTATGAAGGCAGCAGAATAGAGGGAAAGAAGTAGATGGGGGGGTCAGGATGACTTTGAATCCCAAATGGAATAGTTTGTTCTCTCTCCTAGAGGCGATGGCCAGCCACTGGGTGATTTTCAGTCCAGAAAAAAAAACATGATAAAAGCTGTATTTGGAAAAATCACTCATAAACATAGGTAGGTTGGATTGCAGTAAGGAGCGGTCAAGCACTGGGAGACCATGGGGATGGCTCATCGGGGGTCCAGGTGGGAAGGACAGACGGAAGGAAGATTAAACTGAGCCCGGTAGCTTATGATTGCATAAGGAAAAGAGTAGGGGCAAGATTTCAAATCCAGGTGACTGAGGGAACGATTAGGTTGGTCCCATGGACAGAAAGATGGCGGTCCAAGAGGGCATTCGTGTGGATAGCAAAAAAAGGGATGTGAACAAAAGTTCTCCAAGAACATCTGCTCAGGTCTCTTTATGAGAGCCAATAACAGCATTTACGTCTGAGCTCCCTCTATGCCTCCGACCCCATGTTCAATGTTCTCCCCAAATTATCTCCTTTCACCCTCACAAAACTAGTCATTGAGAATTACTCTTATTATTCCCAGTTTACAATAAGGAAAGTAAGGATAACGAGGATGGAGTAACTTGCCCAATAGTATAAGACCACTAAGTAGACAACCAGGATTCTAACCCAGAACTCAACTCTTCTCCATTCTGCCTTCCTGAACTGCTGGGTTGCAGTTAGTGCTGTGCTGACCACTTCTATGCCCAGATTTCTAAGATCCTGGAACACAGCTTAATTCATGTAGAATTGAGTGAGCAGGTTGAAGCCATAAAGGCAATGGATTTGTTGTAAGGGGAACAGAGAGTTGAAAGAGGAGGGCATTGGAAACCGACCCTTAGAATGTGTCCACATATAGCGCATGGACTTGGAGTCAGGAAGCCTGGGTTAACTTAGCCCCACTTATTAGCAACTCGCTGCACTTTAATTTTCTCCTCCTCAATAGGGTGATAACATACTCCCCTCAATAAAGCTTTGAAACTCAGAAATAATAGAGATGAACCTGTTTCGTGACCAGTAAAGCAATTTACAAATATCAGCTGTTATGGGGAATTTGAGCGCAGGACGAGGAACCATCCATGGTTACAGGGACGGAATACTGGAACCACAGCACATCGTATCCTGGAGGCTGAGGATGGAGAGTTTCAAGAGAGAGGGCACTCTCGGGTTAAAAGTGATGCGAAAATGTCGGCGACCAGAGGATCTTTGGTGACCTTGGGGAGAATGGTTTCCCTCGAGAGATGGGGATAGAGGCTAGATTTTATGAGATTAAGGAGAAAGTGGGTGGTGAGGAAATAGGGGCTCTGGGGAGCAGACCACTTAATGAAGAAGTTTACAGTGAAAGGAAGCAAAGAATGGGACAGTAGCTTGAGGGGGCGGCTGAAATTCTTACCGCTTCCGTGGATGTAGACATTTTAACAGGGATCAAGGCCTTAAACTCAAGGGATTAAGTGCTGTGGGTGGAATTTCAGGCAGCCAGAGGGTGGGGGAACAGTTTCTTCTTTGACACTTGGGGCATTTTCCAAAATCCCAGAAATCACACCGTGAAGAGTCATTTGCCTGTTCTGCCTAAACGTGAAGCTCACCCTGTAAAACTGCAGAATTTGGGGGTTCTCGCATCCTCCACTCTTGCTCTTTTACATCTTTGTGCCCTTTCAGCAGTACTTCCAGACGCAATGATTTGCCTGAAATGATCATGCTACGAAGTAGATCCTGCAGGGATGGGAATAAAATCCCACTGGTCTAAAAGTTCGACTTTGGTTACTTTCAGCCTTCCGAAACACCAAACTGTGTTAAGAAGTTAGAAAAAAAAAGTATTTTGAGTTGTAAATAGCTGTCGCTATGTCCATAAATTTTTAGTCCACCGAAAAGGAGGTGGCACTTGCCTTGACCTCTTTGACTAAACGTTTTATGTAAAACAAGGCAGCCAGCTTTGCTTTCACGTTTCCCGTAATCTTGGGTCCAGCCCATCGAGCATCACCTTTTTCCCCCCACCATCAGTGTCCCCACCTACTCACGCCAGCCCCTTGTCTTCTCTGCGCCTGTGTCCATCCTGTCCTCCCTGTAACAGCCTTTTCACCCCCTCCCCCACCTACCCCCATCCCAATTTTTTCCATCTAGAGGGCTGGGTTCAATTCTCAGTTAACTTGCAAAGGCTGTCCTGACAGCTCTCTCCACATCGTCTCCAAAACTCTACAGATTGACAGTCTGTGCCGTAAAAGTCAGCCTTGGCTTACATAGAGTTTCATCTAATGTCTGAATTGTTCCCTGCCTGGTAGCCTTCTTCCTTTTTCTTCAAAAAAAACAAAAAATATTGAAGTATAGTTGATTTACAATGTTGTGCTAACTTCTGCTGTACAGCAAAGTGACTGAGTTATACATATATATATATATATATATATATATATTTCTTTTCATTCTTTTTCATTCTGGTTTATCCCAGGATATTGAATATAGTTCCCTGTGCTACACAGTAGGACCTTGTTGTTGATCCCTCTCTATAGGTACCACTTTTTACAATTTTTTATCTCCTGCATTCCTAACTTGTGTGCATTTAGTAAGTACACCTCGTCATGGAAGGATTAGTGGGAAGCGTGGCAGGAGAGTGGTGATGGTGGGGCCAGGAATGAGAAGACGGACTGACAAATGATGAGGGGCAGTGTCACTTTGCATCCGGAGATCTCAGGGAACCCGGCTTGAGTTAGGAAGGAAGGAATTGCCAGATGAAGCGGTTCTGTGTCCTTTTCTGCTGTCTTTCAGGCCGGAGATGTTACCTGTTGATTTCTCTTGTGCAAATGCAAGAAAGGATTTGGTTGTTTGGAGTCAAACACAGAAATGCTGAGTCCCTCCAGCCTGCCCGACAGCCCCACTTCATCCTCCTTCTCTCGCCTTTCCTGCGTCCTTCCCGCAGCCCTGAAGGAAAAGTTAAGATCCAGGTTTCACATCATGCTTCGTCGTTTCCTATGTGTTTGACAAGGTGTAGCATTAGCGATTCCCTGAAAACAGTCCGAGTACAAGGTGAGGTCATGCTATTAAACTCCTTGTACTTTGTGGCTCTGGGAGCAGAGGCACGGAACCATGAAGCGGCTTGGCAGTGTTGGCCAGCACTTTGAGGACTGAGATGCATTTTTAACTCCTGGCCGACAGGATCTTACAGAGAACATTCACGTGCCAGCGAATTTTCAGTGTCCACGACTGCGGACACTTCGAATAACCCAAGGAGACAGCACCATGCATTAGCATGCAACCGGCAATCAGCTACGAATTATCATTGTTTAAAATCTCGAACGGAGAAAAGGGATGGAATCATGAGGATGAGGACGTTTTAAGTCTAAATTTGAAAGAGGGAAGTCTGCGAACGGGCGGCCACACAGCCGGCAGTCAATAGGTGATAGAGCGCTGCAGCAAAGGGCTCCAGAGGGGAAGTCTGGAAGGCCCGTTTCCCCCATTTCCCATCAGGAAACCGTGCCTGGGTCCATGAGGCTTTGCACTGCACTGGCGTTGGACGTGTTAGTATTCTAACTCCATCTCCTCCTTTATGGCTCTTCACGACTCTGTCTGATGACAAAGCAGCTCTTTGCCATTTAAAGGTCAAATGCCAGTAATAGAGAGATGGCATTTTATCATCAGATGAACACAGGCAGAAAGGAGATGAAAACTTGGAGGCTTGAGGCAAGTGCAATCGTATCCCCGGGTTGAGATTCCATGAAAATGTGGAATGTACCTTCAATTAACCTTTCACAAATACCTGGTCACTGGGACCGATTTATCTGAAGGCTGTTAGCTGCGTTTGGAGAGCGAGTCTCTCCTGCTGAGCTGGAGAAGGCATCTGATCCTAGGCTCGGTTAGTCCCACAGATTAGAAATTCCCCCAGATCTCCCAGTGATAAAGAGCTCTCTGATATTCCTGAGCACAGAGGCTTTCAGGGGGCCGTGGAGCTGGGAGCGTCTACTGACAAAGAAGGTTCTGGTCGATTTTCGAAAGATTTTCAAGTATTAGTCTCCTTGAGGGAATTTACAGAGAAATGTATGTTGCACAATAGAATTTTAATACCGACAACAGCAGAGATTATACAGCTTTAAGTTGAAGGATGCTGTCGAATTTAAAAATCTTTTTTTATGTCTGGTCTCTTTTAAATTCCTGCAACACCAGGAAGCAGACAGAAAAGGTATTATTTATATGACTCAGGGAGGCCAAGTGAACAGCTCAGGGTCACACAGATATTAAGTGACAGAATTGGGATTTTGAGCCAGAAGGATTTTTTTTTTTTAATCCAGCGTTCTTTCTGCCATTGCATTTACCTCCCAGAATCAGTAACACAGGGGAGGATCCGGCTTTGCAGAAAGAGGAGAGACCTCCCTTCCGCCTTAGAGGAAATTCCAAGCAGTTCTATCCTGAGCTAGAGGATCTGGATGAGCTTGTTTTCTTCTCTCTCTCACCTTTATTCTCTGAAAAATTAAAAAAAAAAAAAAAAAAAAAGAGTGAGAAATCTAGTCGTTCATTAAGAAAAATTCACGTGCTCGCCCGTGGGCCGCGGGCTCGGGTAGCCCCACAAACACAGCCAGGTAGAGATAATTTGCCCTAACTGAAGGGTGAGGAATGTAAAACTTACAGTGGTAAATAATTCCCCCGAGATCACTGCACTGGGAGAAGATCAGGATGCAAACCCAAATTGGCCACTTCTGAAAAGTCTGCTGATTCAACGTACGGACCCCCGCGCAGGCAGGGCAGGGCGGAAAGGGGCTGGTGGCGGTGGACCAAGCACTTGGGACGCCATCAGCCTTCTTGGCCAGTAGTCTTCCCAGATTCCCAGACCAGCTTGGGCCTTGGGGCGCATCCTGCCTTTGTGGGCCCGGAGAGCCTTTTTAAAGAGGGGTCTGTAACTATTTTGGCAAAGGCTAGGGAATTCAGTCTTTGGAAAATAATAGGAGACACTCGTACCAAGTTCAAATCAAAAAGAACTAGTAAATCATATTCAAGGAGCAGAAAGTCTCGGTTTCCCCACTTATAAAATGGGAGTAAGAGTAGACTGCACAGAGCTGAAATAAGGATGAAAATTTACCAAGAATGAAAGGCCTTTGAAACACGAATGCATCGTGTTGTTATTCCCCTCATTCATAACCCACAAATTTTCCCCTGTTATGGTTCATTTGTAGTCAGTGTTAGGAGAGCAGGAAAAGGGTGCTTGGAGCCAGACAGTACTATTGGAAATGCTTACCTTGTGTATAAAAGCCTAGTGGTGACAGTGTTTCCTCTCTGCTGAGTTCCCTTTAACTCCAAAGGCCTAACCACCTTCGGAAGCTTTGTTCACGGCAAACCCTCAACGCTGAAGTCATTAGGCCTGTAATTTACCCCCCACTAGGACATGAGAAAATGTAATCAAATAAATATTATTGTTTTTCCTTCCTTTCTTAGCAAATTACCACCTTCTGCCCCTCTCTCCCTGTGAGCTCTAATAGTCGGGCAAGTCTGGAGCTGATCTCTCGGCAGAAAATTCTTTTCAATCCAAGTGCCGCCATCTGTGAGAAGTTCCCCCATCTGTGAGAAGTTCCCCATCCTCGAGCCCAGAAACCTCCTTCAGAAATCAGGAAATAAATGCCAATTTGGCTCCAAGAGAAGATGCTCGATTGGGTTCTTAAATTCCACATAGAAAACTCACGTGTGTGCCCTAAAATATAAATTACCCAAACAAAATGTATTCTGATGCCCCTGGAACAAAGACTTGATACTTTCCTTCTGCCTAAGGGAATTCTACACGATGGCACCTGCAGAGTGTGAGCAAAGTCTGGAGGTTTGGGAGGAGGAAAAGAGGGAAAGAGGAAAAAGAATAGAGGGAAAAGATAAAGGCAGGAGAGAATGCTGATTGTAGAGGGTTTGTCTTTTCTGCACACAAGAAGTATCTGTTCTTGTGTGTGTGTTTCCCAAATATACGCCAGGGATGCGCCATTGTCTTGGCGATTGTTCACGTACGTGATGCCCCAGAGACATCAGTGCTTTCTTGAATATGCCTGATGAGGACAGACTTAACAGGAGCCCACAGGTTAATCAGTAACATTCTGCAGAGGGATTTTTGAGCGTCTGCTTTGAGGACCTCGTCTTGTCGACACGCCAAGACATAGAGCAGCAGTTATTTAAATTGCGTGTGTTGGGGGGAAATGAGTTCTTTTTTTTAATTGAAGTATAGTTGATTTACAATGTTTCAGGTATACAGCAAAGGGATTCAGTTATACATATGTGAGTATATATATAGGTTCTTTTTCAGATTCTTTTCCTTTATAGGTTATTACAAGATATTGAATACAGTTCCCTGTGCTATATAGTAGGTCCTTGTTGTTTACCTATTTTATATATAGTAGTGTGTATCTGTTAATCCCAAATTCCCAATTTATCCCTCCCCTGCCCTTTTCCCTTTGGTAACTGTAAGTTTGTTTTCTATGTCTGTGAGTCTATTTCTGTTTTGTAAATAAGTTCATTTGCATCATTTTTAAAAATTCCACATATAAGTGAAATCATATGATATTTGTCTTCTCTGTATGACTTACTTCACTTAGTCTGATAATCTCTAGGTCTATCCATGTTGCTGCAAATGGGAATATTTCATTCTTTTTTATGGCTGAGTAATAGTCCATTGTATATATGTACCACATCTTCTTTATCCATTTATCAGTTGATGGACTTTTAGGTTGTTTCCATGTCTTGGCTCTTGTAAATAGTGCTGCAATGAACATGGGGTGCATGTTATCTTTTAGAATTAGAGTTTTGGTCTTTTCCGGATATATGCCCAGGAGTGGCAATACTGGATCATATGGTAGCTCTATTTTTAGTTTCTTAAGGAACCTCCATACTGTTCTCCATAGTGGCTATAGAGCAGCATTTCACGAGTTCACTTCTTTTTTTCTTTCCTTTGTTCCGTTTCTCCCCACTTTTCTTCATTTTCTTCTTTTCTCCCTTTCTCCCTCTCTCCCTGTCTCTTTCTTTCTTACTTTTCCTTCCTTCCTTTCTTTCTTCCATTATAATAAGGTAACAAGCATCCGTGACCCCACCATCCCAAACAGTAGGATGTTGGCAGTAACCTACATCTGGCCACGTGATTTCCCCTTCCTGTTCCTTGCTTTCCCCCACCTGACGTAACCATCCTCCTGAATCCTGTATTCGTTTACTATAGCCATATGTATTTATAAGAAAATTTCAAATACGTATTATCTTTAGGTTTATAAAAAGGATATCCAGCAATATGTAATCTTCATGGACTCTGTTTTCACTTAATGGTATATTGTTAAGATGTATCCAGATTTTTGCATGTTACTATAGGTATTGATCTGGGTAGCTATACAATATTCCATTGTATCAACACAGCTGTGTATTCATCTACTCTCTGTTAATGGGAATCTGAGCTGTTCCCTGGTTTTTGCTGTGAACAGTGCTGCCTAAAACTGTCTTGCACGTTTCTCCTGTATGCTTATTTCTCTTGGGTGTACATCTAGGAGTGGAATTGCTGAGTAATTGGTTACATGAATGTTCAACTTTGGGAACAAATGTCTCAAAATTGACACCTCAGAGAACCTACAGATCATATCTTCTCCAACACTAAGTATTGTCAGTCTTATAAATTTTCTCCAATCAGATGATATAAAATGATATCTTATTGTAACCTCATATTGCCTTCCCATCATCACTAACGCCTCTCACTGTTGTGGCCTCTCCCGTTGTGGAGCACAGGCTCCATTGATTCATTGTTGTTGATTCTTTTATATTTTTATTTTTCCTAATAAATCTTTTATTTTTCTAATTATATTTTATTCTTTATAATTTGTTATTGTTCTCTCCTTTTGGCTTGTTCTCCCCTCCCCCCCTCTTCTTTTTTTTCTGTCGTGGTTTTATTTTACCTTGTTGAAGTTGTTTCAATTATAGTTTTACTTTTCCTAATCTATTTCTTATTTTTCTAATTTTATTTTGTTTTTTTATTCTTTGATATTGTACTGCTCCTTTCTTTCTTTTCTTTTCTTTTTTTTTTTTTTTTTCACTGCAACACGAAGCTTCTGGGATCTTGGTTCCCAGCCCGGAGGTCAGGCCCGAGCTCCTGTGATGGGAGCTCTGAGTCCAAACCACTGGACTAACAGAGAACCTCAGACCCCAGGGAATATCAATTGGAGTGAGGCCTCCCGGAGGTCCTCATCTCAGCACCAAGACCCGGCTCTATCCAACTGCCTGCAAACTCCATTGCTGGACGTCTCAGGCCAAACAACCAGTAAGACAGGAATACAGCACCACACATCAAAAAAAAAACCAAAACAATGAAACGACAAAAAATATGTTACAGACGAAGGAGCAAGGTAAAAACCTACAAGACCAAACAAATGAAGATGAAATAGGCAACCTACATGAAAAAGAATTCAGAGTATGATAGAAAAGATGATCGAAAATCTCAGAAACAGAATGGAGAAAATACAAGAAACATTTAACAAGGATCTAGAAGAACTAAAGAGCAAACAAACAGTGATGTACAGCACAATTACTGAAATTAAACATACTCTAGAAGGAATCAACAGCAGAATAACTGAGGCAGAAGAACGGATAAGTGAGCTGGAAGATAAAATGATGGAAATAACTGCCAGGGAGCAGAATAAAGAAAAACAAACTATCAAAAATTAAATTCAAAGAAAAAATATTAAAAGCAGCAAGGGAAAAGCAACAAATAACATACAAGGGAATCACCATAAGGTTAACAGCTGACCTTTCAGAAGAAACTCTGCAAGCCAGAAGGGAGGAAATATTTAAAGGCAGGACATATTTAAAGTGATGAAAGGGAAAAACCTACAACCAAGATTACTGTACCCAGCAAGGATCTCATTCAGATTTGATGGAGAAATTAAAACTTTTACAGATAATCAAAAGTTAGGAGAATTCAGCACCACCAAAACAGCTTTACAGGGCTTCCCTGGTGGCGCAGGGGTTGAGAGTCCACCTGCTGATGCAGGGGACACGGGTTCATGCCCTGGTCCGGGAAGATCCCACATGCCGTGGAGCGGCTAGGCCCATAATCCATGGCCGCTGAGCCTGCGCGTCCGGAGCCTGCGCTCTGCAACGGGAGAGGCCACAACTGTGAGAGGCCCGCGTACCGCAAAAAAACAAAACAAACAAACAAAAAAAAAACAGCTTTACAACAAATGCTAAAGGAATTTCTCTAGGCAGGAAACACAGGAGGAGGAAAAGACCTACAAAAACAAACCCAAAACAATTAAGAAAATGGTAATAGGAACATACATCTTGATAATTATCTTAAATGTAAATAGTTTAAATGTTCCAACCAAAAGACATACACTGGTTGAATGGATACAAAAACAAGACCCATACATATGCTGTCTACAAGAGGCCCACTTCATACCTAGGGACACATACAGACTGAAAGTGAGAGGCTGGAGAAAGATATTCCATGAAAATGGAAATCAAAAGAAAACTGGAGTAGCAATTCTCATATTGGACAAAATAGACTTTAAAAAAAAGACTATTGAGACTGCCCTCATCCCACGCCAGCTGGCTCCATTATGGCGACCCGTAGCCCCAGCATCATGATTAGTGATGATGAACCAGGTTATGACCTAGATTTATTTTGTATACCTAATCATTATGCTGAGGATTTGGAAAAGATGTTTATTCCTCATGGACTAATTATGGACAGGACCAGACGGCTGGCTCAAGATGTGATGAAGGACATGGGAGGCCATCACATCGTGGCCCTCTGTGTGCTTAAGGGGGGCTATAAATTCTTTGCTGGCCTGCTGGATTACATCAGAGCACTGAACAGAAATAGTGATAGATCTATACCTATGACTGTAGATTTTATCAGACTGAAGAGCTACTGTAATGACCAGTCAACAGGCGACAAAAAAGTAATTGGTGGAGATGATCTCTCAACTTTAACTGGAAAGAATGTCTTGAT
>NC_041227.1:84099084-84103371 GCF_002837175.3 Physeter macrocephalus
GGATATCCCCTTGACTATAATGAATACTTCAGGGATTTGAATCATGTTTGTGTCGTTAGTGAAACTGGAAAAGCAAAATACAAAGCCTAAGATGAGAGTTCAAGTTGAGTTTGGAAACATCTGGAGTCCCACTGAAGTCACCAGGAAAATTATCGGATGTTCTAGTTCTGTGGCCAGCTGCTTAGTAGAGCTTATTGCATGTATCTTCTAAGAATTTTATCTGTTCTGTATTTTAGAAAGGTCAGTTGCTGCATTCCCGAACTCTTTATTTGCACTATGAGCCTATAGACTATCAGTTCCCTTTGGGTGGATTGTTGTTTGACTTGTGAATGAAAAACCTCTTAAACCACACCACTATTGAATGAAAATATTGAAATTGTATCTGTAAGAAACATTGAAAGAGGAGAATATATTAGTTTTTAAATTGGTATTTTAATTTTTATATACTCAGGAAAGAACAGAAGTGATTGAATATTGTTAATTATACCACTGTGTGTTTAGAAAAGAAGCAGTCAGTTTCATATCAGTGACGGCATTTAGAGGTATTGTTATGCTGGATAAACCATATGTCCTGGAATTACTTTAGTAGATTTCAGTAGCATTAACTGTATTTTCCCGCTTGTTCAGATTATTTCTGGCGAATCTTTGTCAACAGTTCCATTTAAATACAGGTCAATAAGTTCTAAAAACCTACCACTTTTTGAAGTCTTCAATGTAAAAATCCTAAAAATAAAGGTTGTCTCTTTAAAAAAAGAAAAAAAAAGATTAAAATGGACTAAAGTGATTAGGACCAAATGTGATGAGTGAACTTTGATTGGATCCTGGATGGGGAAGAAAAATAATCTACCAAAGTCATCTTAGGGTATGGACTGTATATTAAATGCTATTGTAGAGTTATTATTACTTTTTTTTATTTTAAAGTAATAACAAGGATTTATCTGATTTACAGAAAAGAAATACAATTAAGAGATTAAGGACAAAACTCCATTAGTGTAAAAGTCACTGGCTACTATCTAGCACAGGAACAACTGGATTGCTTCCAGCAGTTTTGAAGCACTAAAAGATCTTAAAATGTAGATGGAGAAATAGATGTGTATATTTCTTTACATTAAATTTAAATATGAATTTTATTCTGACAAATCAGACCCAGAATGTTACTTTATCAATTTCTATGCATTTGAACATCTGCAACATATAGCAATCCTTTGTTTAGTAATCTTCTGTATAAATATAAAAATCTGAGATACATGAAAATGTTTTTCAAATCATCCTTCTATTTCTTCACAGCTTAACAAACTACTGACAGTAATTCTCAGGAGTGGTGCAAGAAAGAATGCAACAATATTTGTAACTGGATGTCTTGCCAGACTCTCTGCCATCATGAGATGATAAGTGGGGCACAGAGAACCCCTGACTCAAAGTGGTAATCCACTTGTTAAAAGTCTCGGGCTTCCCTGGTGGCGCAGTGGTTGAGAGTCCGCCTGCCGATACAGGGGACACGGGTTCGTGCCCCGGTCCAGGAAGATCTCACATGCCACAGAGCGGCTGGGCGCATAATCCATGGCCGCTGAGCCTGCGCGTCCGGAGCCTGCGCTCTGCAACGGGAGAGGCCACAACTGTGAGAGGCCCGCGTACCGCAAAAAAACAAAACAAACAAACAAAAAAAAAACAGCTTTACAACAAATGCTAAAGGAATTTCTCTAGGCAGGAAACACAGGAGGAGGAAAAGACCTACAAAAACAAACCCAAAACAATTAAGAAAATGGTAATAGGAACATACATCTTGATAATTATCTTAAATGTAAATAGTTTAAATGTTCCAACCAAAAGACATACACTGGTTGAATGGATACAAAAACAAGACCCATACATATGCTGTCTACAAGAGGCCCACTTCATACCTAGGGACACATACAGACTGAAAGTGAGAGGCTGGAGAAAGATATTCCATGAAAATGGAAATCAAAAGAAAACTGGAGTAGCAATTCTCATATTGGACAAAATAGACTTTAAAAAAAAGACTATTGAGACTGCCCTCATCCCACGCCAGCTGGCTCCATTATGGCGACCCGTAGCCCCAGCATCATGATTAGTGATGATGAACCAGGTTATGACCTAGATTTATTTTGTATACCTAATCATTATGCTGAGGATTTGGAAAAGATGTTTATTCCTCATGGACTAATTATGGACAGGACCAGACGGCTGGCTCAAGATGTGATGAAGGACATGGGAGGCCATCACATCGTGGCCCTCTGTGTGCTTAAGGGGGGCTATAAATTCTTTGCTGGCCTGCTGGATTACATCAGAGCACTGAACAGAAATAGTGATAGATCTATACCTATGACTGTAGATTTTATCAGACTGAAGAGCTACTGTAATGACCAGTCAACAGGCGACAAAAAAGTAATTGGTGGAGATGATCTCTCAACTTTAACTGGAAAGAATGTCTTGATTGTTGAAGATATAACTGACACTGGCAAAACAATGCAAACCTTACTTTCCTTGGTCAAGCAGAATAATCCAAAGATGGTCAAGGTTGCAAGCTTGCTGGTGGAAAGGACCCCGCAAAGTGTTGGATATAGACCAGACTTTGTTGGATTTGAAATTCCAGACAAGTTTGTTGTAGGATATCCCCTTGACTATAATGAATACTTCAGGGATTTGAATCATGTTTGTGTCGTTAGTGAAACTGGAAAAGCAAAATACAAAGCCTAAGATGAGAGTTCAAGTTGAGTTTGGAAACATCTGGAGTCCCACTGAAGTCACCAGGAAAATTATCGGATGTTCTAGTTCTGTGGCCAGCTGCTTAGTAGAGCTTATTGCATGTATCTTCTAAGAATTTTATCCATTCTGTATTTTAGAAAGGTCAGTTGCTGCATTCCCAAACTCTTTATTTGCACTATGAGCCTATAGACTATCAGTTCCCTTTGGGTGGATTGTTATTTGACTTGTGAATGAAAAATCTCTTAAACCACACCACTATTGAATGAAAATATTGAAATTGTATCTGTAAGAAACATTGAAAGAGGAGAATATATTAGTTTTTAAATTGGTATTTTAATTTTTATATACTCAGGAAAGAACAGAAGTGATTGAATATTGTTAATTATACCACTGTGTGTTTAGAAAAGAAGCAGTCAGTTTCATATCAGTGACAGCATTTAGAGGTATCATTATGTTGGATAAACCAGATGTCCTGGAGTTATTTTAGTAGGTTTCAGTAGTATTTTCCCGCTTGCTCAGATTATTTCTGGTGAATCTTTGTCAACAGTTCCTTTTAAATACAGGTCAATAAGTTCTAAAAACCTTCCACTTTTTGAAGGCTTCAATGTAAAAATCCTTAAAATAAAGGCTGTCTCTTTAAAATAAACTAAAAAAAAAAAAGACGATTAAAAGAGACAAAGAAGGACACTACATAATGATCAAGGCATCAGTCCAAGAAGAAGATATAACAATGGTAAATATTTAGGCACCCAACATTGGAGCACCTCAATACATAAGGCAAATGCTGACAGCCATAAAAGGGGGAATCGACAGTAACACAATTAGAGTAGGGGACTTTAACACCTCACTTTCACCAAGGGACAGATCATCTAAAGTGAAAATAAATAAGGAAACACAAGCTTTAAATGACACATTAAACAAGATGGAATAAATTGATATTTATAGGACATTCCATCCAAAAACAACAGAATACACGTTCTTCTCAAGTGCTCATGAAATATTCTCCAGGATAGACCACATCTTGGTCACAAATCAAGCCTTGGTAAATTTAAGAAAACTGAAATTGCATCAGGTATCTTTTCCGACCACAATGCCATGAGACTAGATATCAATAACAGGAAAAAACTGTAAAAAATACAAACACATGGAAGCTTAACAATACACTACTAAATAACCAAGAGATCACTGAAGAAATCAAAGAGGAAATCAAAAAATACCTAGAAACAAATGACAATGAAAACATGATGCCCCAAAACCTATGAGATGCAGCAAAAGCAGTTCTAAGAGGGAAGTTTATAGCCATACAATTCTACCTCAAGAAACAAGAAACATCTCAAATAAAGTAACAACTGACACTGCAGAAATACAAAGGATCATGAGAGATTACTACAAGCAACTCTATGCCAATAAAGTAGACAACCTGGAAGAAATGGACAAATTAGAAAAGCATAACCTTCTGAGAATGAACCAGGAAAAAATAGAAAATATAAACAGACCAATCACAAGCACTGAAATTGAGACTGCAATTAAAAATCTCCCAACAAACAAAAGCCCAGGACC
>NC_041227.1:84103712-84104142 GCF_002837175.3 Physeter macrocephalus
TATGCAGAAAACTATAAGACACTGATGAAAGTAATTAAAGATGATGCAAACAGATGGAGAGATATACCATGTTCTTGGATTGGAAGAATCAACATTGTGAAAATAACTATACTACCCAAAGCAATCTACAGATTCAGTGCAATCCCTATCAAACTACCAATGACATTTTTCACAGAACTAGAACAAAAAATTTCACAATTTGTATAGAAACACAAAAGACCCCCAAAAGCCAAAGCAATCTTGAGAAAGCAAAGTGGAGCTGGAAGAATCAGGCTCCCTGACTTTAGACTATACTACAAAGCTACAGTAATCAAGACAGTATGGTACTGGCACAAAAACAGAAATATAGATCAATGGAACAGGATAGAAAGCCCAGAGATCAACCCATGCACATATGGTCACCTTATCTTTGATAAAGGAGGCAAGAATA
>NC_041227.1:84104371-84150278 GCF_002837175.3 Physeter macrocephalus
GTCTCATTGTCTTTGATAAAGGAGGGAAGGATATACAATGGAGAAAAGACAGCCTCTTCAATAAGTGGTGCTGGGGAAACTGGACAGGTACATGTAAAAGAATGAAATTAGAGCACTTCCTAATACCATACACAAAAATAAACTCAAAATGGATTAAAGACCTAAATGTAAGGCCAGACACTATCAAACTCTTAGAGGAAAACATAGGCAGAACACTCTATGACATAAATCACAGCAAGATCCTTTTTGAGACACCTCCTAGAGAAATGGAGGTAAAAACAAAAATAAACAAATGGGACCTAATGAAACTTAAAAGCTTTTGCACAACAAAGGAAGCCATAAACAAGAGAAAAAGACAACCCTGAGAATGGGAGAAAATATTTGCAAATGAAGCAGCTGACAAAGGATTAATCTCCAAAATACACAAGCAGCTCACGCAGCTCAATATCAAAAAAACAAACAACCCAATCCAAAAATGGGCAGAACACCTAAATAGACATTTCTCTAAAGAAGATATACAGACTGCCAACAAACACATGAAAAGATGCTCAACATCACTAATCATTAGAGAAATGCAAATCAAAACTACAAGGTATCGCCTCACACCAGTCAGAATGGCCATCATCAAAAATCTGCAAACAGGGTTTCCCTGGTGGCGCAGTGGTTAAGAATCCACCTGCGAATGCCGGGGAAATGGGTTCGAGCCCTGGACCAGGAAGATCCCATGTGCCGCGGAACAACTAAGCCTGTGCACCACAACTACTCAGCCTGCACTCTAGAGCCTGCGTGCCACAACTACTGAGCCCACGTGCCACGACTGCTGAAGCCTGCATGCCTAGAACCCATGCTCCGCAACAAGAGGAACCACTGCAATGAGAAGCCCATGCACCGGAACGAAGAGTAGCCCCTGCTCGCTCCAACCAGAGAAAGCCCATGCACATCAACGAAGACTCAACGCAGCAAAAAAAAATTTTTTAATAAAATAAAATAAATAAATTTAAAAGAAAGACACAGCACTGAAACCTCAGAATGCTTACCTCCAACTCCTTCATTTTACAGACAAGGACCCAAAAGCACAGAGGAGCTAAGTGACAGGCACACAGTCTGTTAGTGGTGGATGTCAGTGCCACCTCCTGCCCCAGGAGTCCACTGAAGACCAAATAGCTACATTAACAGTGATCCTTAGAATTCACTTAGTGTTCAGTACATTGCTACAGCAAGTTCAATATTGCAAAAACAGTAATAAGCTTGACTGCAATTCACTTAGTCCATTCTGAAGGTGCATGTTTCTTTTTTTAATATTTCCTGGCTTTCAAGGGTATTATCCAGGGTCTAAAAAAAAAAATGCTAGAAAAACTGCAGATACCACAGACACAGCTGTCTATGAAATTTCCTGAGGCATATAAACAGACTGAAGAATAGCCCACACACTGGGTGAAATTCCAGCAGCCACAGTGAGTGCTTTGGACCCTCAGAAGGAGCAAAGCCCCATGAAATGCAGACTCTGCTGTCCATGGGGATGCAACCAACGCTGAGGCTTAGAGTCCACAGACTCTTTGAGAGCAAGTTGGTTTCTTTTTTTTTCTGGGAAGGAAACCAGGGCTGCAATTAGCTAAGTGCTAATTGAAATGGCAGGACTGACCCCTGTACTAAGATCCTGCCGTAAGCCCTTGTGCCCGCACCCAAGAGAAAACAAGGCACAGAGGGAAACGTGTCCCACTGTCTCAATTTAAATCATATTTAAATACAATTCCCATAATAAACACCCAAATTTGCCCAGAGGCTTTTATTAGCATCCACTTCCAATAATGAATGCTCTGTGAAACTAAGAAATGAGAACTAGGGATCAGACACCACTTGTTTGTTAAGGGAGAAACCTAAGTCTCATCAAGTAGAACGCTCAACCCCTTGAGAACTAAAAAGGACCTGAGCTTGTCAAATAATTGTCCTTGGGCCTCTGTTCTGTGTCCTGCAACTGCACTCTCTCTGCACCTCTGCGGAAACAAACTTTCCCCTCATCCGAGATAGGAGCCTGCCTACCCGGCCAACCCGCCTGTGCCCTGACCTATGGACTCTGACCTCCGGCTTCTGACCCAGCATCGCTAAGTGCTGACATCTCTCCAGCCTGATCTGATGCCAGATGAACAGCCCAGGATCAGAACCTCAGACAGAGAACCTAAGATCAGGCACCCTCTGGGACATGCCTGCTAAAACCAAACCCTTTCATGATGATCAGTCAACCTCGGTCTCATCGGTAGAGCTTTGAGAGTGCATGGTCAGTTTCTTTCTCTTGTTCATCCATATCAAATACATGTTATAGCATCTTAGAGCTGGAAGGACTCTTAGAGCTCATCTCGTCCAATTTTCTCCTTTTATGTATGAGTAAGTGGAATTCCATGGTGATTAAATCACTCATTCAAGGTGACATGAGTACAAACAAATGGATCTGAGACTTGGGACTATGTCTAGAATGCTTTCCTTCATCAGATGCTCCCTCTAGATTCTATCTGGTTCCCTTATTTCTACGAGTTTGTCTCATCTGTTCCCATATTTCCTTCCTGCACCCCAGACTCTAGACCATGAGAAGGCTGGGTCCGTATGAGTACCCTGCCCAAGAGGAGGAGAAATAGCATCAACAATTGTATGCATCTGGCGTTGTCTCCATGTACTGCTGTTTTCTAGATCCATCTCGCACGTGCATCTCCATAGGTCTGAACAATGGAGATCCAGACGATTGTCCCCAAAGTGTGCCCATTTCCATTCATTCATTTATCCAAAACACACTTACTGAGCAACTACTTTGTGCCAAACACAATGCAAAATGCAGTGGCTGCCTTTGAGGAGCTCAAGGACACAGAAGAGATTCAGGTAAGTAAATAAATAATGTAAACAAATGAATGGCATATTCACACAATGGAACATTACCTGGCAGAAACAAAAGCGGGGAACAATAAATAAAACAGCATGATTACCAAAAACAAAAAATACACAGAGGGCTTCCCTGGTGGCGCAGTGGTTGCGCGTCCGCCTGCCGATGCAGGGGAACCGGGTTCGCGCCCCGGTCTGGGAGGATCCCACATGCCGCGGAGCGGCTGGGCCCGTGAGCCGTGGCCGCTGAGCCTGCGCGTCCGGAGCCTGTGCTCCGCAACGGGAGAGGCCACAACAGTGTGAGGCCCGCGTACCACAAAAAAAAAAAAACGAAAAAACAAAAAAAACCACAGAACCAGGGATCAGACACCCACACAAGCTCAAGGGAAAACATACTGTGTCAGACCACTTAAACGAAGCTCTAGAGGAGGGAAGACACAACTACAATGACATAAAGCAGGTCATGGCTTGTCTGGGTGGGGGTGAGGGGTAGGCAGGATGTTGACTTGGAATGACCATGAAGGAAACTTTCTAGAATAATGGAGACGATCTCTGTCTTCGTTGAGTTAGTGGTTAATAAGCGTAAACGTTTGTCAAAACTCAATGGAGAGTTTCGCTATGGTCCCATCTCCCCAACAGATGTGAAACTAACCACAGGGAGGTAAAAGGATTAGCACGGAGTCATTAGCAATGACTCAGAGAAGCCAAAACATCTGAAGTGTCTCATTTACACACGGTTCCTTGGTACCTGTTGTCGGCAGGTCCTCGGATGAAGAACTTGAGCTCACCTGATTTAGTGTCACTCTCTTTGATTAGGGTGCTGTTGAATCCAGCCAACCCTTAATGCCCCAGAAACAATGTGCAACACTGGAAAAAGACCGTCATGGAGAGATGGTCTACATGGGGACTCATCATCCTCATCATCATTGGTTTTTCAGTAAATACCATAAAAACCCAATCTAGTGTCAACTGGGATTTTCAACATGTAGATGGGAAGAGTCAACAAAAAATATATAGTCCATTCAATTAAAACTACCTTTTAAACGTCATCAAAGACATTATAGAAGCAAATGTTCCCATCTGAAGTAGACTTGCAGCTTCAGAGAGCAAGGTCTCAGAATGCAGCAAACAAAATGTATAAGAAGCCAGCCCCAGAGACCCGATGGTAAACTTCCTTGTTTCAAGAATGATAGGATAATGTCTCCAGCATCTAGAGAGGAAAAAAAAAAAATCTACAGAGGAAAAAAAGATTGTTATAAGACTTGTCCTCCACTGTACTAAATTCCAGAAAGTAGTGAGGTTAAGGGGGTAGTTGTGGACAATAACTGAAGAAGTCTATGTTTCATTTAGCTATCATCCATTTGGAAGAAAATAAAGAGAGATTTCCAGCAATGGAAGCACCCAAGGTGCTCTACCCTCTTCCCTTCCCTACCCACCCATCCTCCAAATTTTTGGAGAAAAAATATCCAACTAAATTAATAATGAATAAAAACAAACAAATCAGTTTGGGGAAGACACGGCATAACATAAATCACAGAGAGAAATCAAATTGGGAAAACAGCAAGTGATGAAATAATTATTGCTAACATGATGCTGAAACGATATAAATGTCAAAAGTAGTATTGAAAAGAATATTTATAATCATCATCATCTGGATTTAGAATTATTCAAACCAACAATGGATGATTTGTGAAAAAGAGTGCGCCAAACCTCTTTTCATGTACTGGTTGATGTAGCAGGCATGCTTTTATTCTTGAGACTATTTCAGAAGTAGAGTCCTTTATTTTCTTAATTAAGGTAGTCACCACTAGACGTAAAACAAGGTATGTAACTTCCAGATCACGAGGGGATACACGTAGGTGTTGATGGGACAGTTGCTGTTCTAAGTGCTCTGTTAACGTGTGTATTACCTCATTCCTCATCACAGTCCTGTGAGGTAGGAGCTTCTGCAATCATCCTTATTTCACAGATAAGAAATCCGAAGGAGGTTGAGTTCTCAAGATCCTGCCACCAGCAAGTAGAGAAGTTGAAATTCAAACCAAGCAGGCCAGCTTCAACACCGATGCCCTTAATCAGTGCATTACAGATGCTTAGGTAGCACAGGAAAAAAACTGGCGGGGCGGGGGAGGGGGGGAGAAGAGTGGAAAGTAAAGGGGAAAAGGAAATGAAAGGAGACCGCAAAGAGTCATTTTTAACGCCCAAGATATATCAAGGAGAAGCAGAAGGAAGAAGAGAGGGAAGACACAAGGGCTTAAGTTCCTTAAATATTCTGAGGTTGAATTAAAAAACCAAACCTTCCATCAATGATATTTATACAATTCCTACATTTTACATGACATGGTGCAATGCTCACTCTAAATAAACTGTGAAAATTTAAGGATGTATATCGTAATCCCTCAAACAACCACTAAAAATTATAATGCCAGGGCTTCCCTGGTGGCGCAGCGGTGGAGAGTCCGCCTGCCGATGCAGGGGACGCGGGTTCGCGCCCCGGTCCGGGAGGATCCCACGTGCCGCGGAGCGGCTGGGCCCGTGAGCCACGGCCGCTGAGCCTGCGCGTCCGGAGCCTGTGCTCCGCAGCGGGAGAGGCCGCAGCAGTGAGGGGCCCACGTACTGCGAAATAAAAAAAAATTATAATGCCAAAGAGTGTAGCTAAACAGCTGATACCTAAATCAAAATGGAATAATAAAAATGTATTCAAAATAATCCAAAAGTAGTCATGAATGAAGGACAGAGGAACCATAAAGCAGAGAGGATGAATAGAAAACTAATAAAATGGTAGAAGGAAATCAACTCCAATTAAAAGTCAGAGTTTGTCAGAAGGGCTAACACTGCAAGACCTGACAAAGCAGCATTTATAGGAGTCACACCAAGACGTGGTTAGGCTGAAAACAAATGGGTGGTCATTGATTTTCCGTGCAAACAGTAAGCGTAAGAAGACTGGATTGGCTTGTTAAATTGGAAATACGCCTTCTAAACAGAGTATTACCAGTGACTGAGAGAAGTATTTCATAATAATAAAAGAATACATTCATCAGGAAGATGTAAGACTCGTTAATGGGTATGTCCCTCAAGACTGAGCTTGAAACCACATAAAGCAAACGGTGACAGAATTAAAGGAGAAATACATAATTCCATAATCATGCCTAGGAAGTTTTAACATCCTCTCTCAGCAATTGTTGGGATAACTCGACAAAAATCAGTAAAGTCAGAGAAAATCTGAACAACTCCCTCTCAGTTTAAAGCCTGTCATTTGTTAGTTGCTATGGGTGGCATCGTGCTGAGAAGGATGGAAATCGTGAGCTCAGAAGAAAGAGTGCTTCCATGGGTGATTTCCGCCATAGACATGGAGTAGGAAAAAGAAGGCTGCCCCTGGACCAGTAACCTCCTTCACCCTGGCTGTGCATTAGAATGCGAAAATGGGGAGCCTTTTCAAAATACTGATGCCTGGGCCCCTCACCTGGAGACTTCGGTGTAATTCATCTGTGGTACAGCCCAGGCATTGTCGTTTTTCTGAAATCTCCCCAGATGATTTCAATGAGTAATGAGGATTAAAAACCACTGTCTTAAACTGTGAGAAAGCGGCCACTAGTACTCTGATGAAGAGAATGTAGAATATGTATAATGCATTAAGGACCTTCAATGCATCATTTTATGTAGGAATCTCATTTCTAGGGAAATAATAATGATGTGCCCATATAATTTATATTCAAGAATGCTTTGTGCAGCTCACTTTATAATAGCGATAGATATAGATAGGTGATAGATAGAGGGATAGATAGGTAGGTGAGAGATAGGTAGCTGATAGATGATTGATAGATACATACATAGAGATACATAGATACATAAATAGATAATTGGAGGGAATGAGGAGATAGATGATTGGAGAAAGGGAAGGAAGGGAGGGAGGGAGATAAAGAGAGAGAAAGGAAACCTAATTATTCAGCAGTATGGAATTGGTTAAATACATTTAAATCAAGGTACAATAGACATCTCTCAATAAGATGACGTTGATATGAATTTCACATCAAATATGTCCATAACAAGCTGAGAGAATGATGATGCCTGTATGTGTACCCAGACAGAGAAAAGGTCTTAAAGGTTATGCTTCAAAATGTCTATCATATGTCTCTCAAGGTGATGGTATCTTCTTCCATTTAACTGATGTTATCTTCTTCCATTTAACTGATGTTCTTCTTGTTTCTAATGTGTGTAAAATGAATACACGTTTTTTGGGTAATACAACAGAAGCGAGAAGAAAACCAACTCTCTCTGATGATGGTACCCACTCTGAAATGGGGACAGCCTTTCATCTTGTGAGCTCTAATCCTTGAAAGGGGGTCAAATGGATTATTACCCATGCCGGTTAAGGAATTAAGAAGAATTTAGAACAGCTCTGGGAAAGGGTGTGGGAACCACTCCATTACCTTAGGTAAAAACAAACAAGGGTAGGTCCCTTTGATCCACGGGTGCCCATTCCTTTCAGCTTTCTCTGGGTGGATCTGGACCCAACCTGTAGAGAGAATGAGGCCAGCTGGTACCTGCCTGCTGTCCTTTACAAGGTGTGGCTGGGAAAGTGGGAGCTGCCTAGGTCTCCACCCAATTATCCTTCCACCCCAAGAAGGTCACATCTGTCAATCCATCTTCTTCCAAAAGGAAGGAATCTAGGCAGGTTCCTTCACAGAAATGGAAACAATGCCTAGATCCCTCGGGGCGCTCCGCCCCTCCCTCCCACACCTTCTCTCCCTCATCCTTCATGTTCATTGCTTTGCAGACCTCAGATTCTCTCATCTGCTGTAAGAAAAGTGGTCTAAAAACCTCGTTCTCATTAAATCGTCAATATTTGCATTTTGAGGAAAGATCAGAGGAATAATGTTCACAAATCAATGGCTTTTTAAATATTTTAATTTTATTGGGGTATAGTTGATTTACAATGTCGTGTGAGTTTCAGGTGTACAGCAAAGCGATTCCGTTATACATATACATATATTCATTGTTTTTTAGATTCTTTTCTCGGATAGGTTATCACAGAATACTGAGCAGAGTTCCCTGTGCTATACAGCAGGTCCTTGTTGCTTATCTATCTTATATACAGTAGTGTGTGTATGTTCATCCCAAGCTCCTGATTTATTCCACCCGCCCCCCCCACCCCTGTTTCCCCTTTGCAAACCATAAGATTGTTTTCAACAAATAAATGACTTTTTTTTTTTTTTTTTTTTTTTTTGCGGTACGCGGGCCTCTCACTGTCGTGGCCTCTCCCGTTGCGGAGCACAGGCTCCGGACGCGCCGGCCCAGCGTTGCGGAGCACAGGCTCAGGACGCGCAGGCTCGGCGGCCACGGCCCACGGGCCCAGCCGCTCCGCGGCACGTGGGATCTTCCCGGACCGGGGCACGAACCCGCGTCCCCTGCATCGGCAGGCGGACTCTCAACCACTGCGCCACCAGGGAAGCCCCAATAAATGACTTTTTAATGGAAGAATCTCAAGCAACAACTTATAGAAAGGGTGGTGATGTTGTGGATCAGAAAAGCCTAAAACATCTGCAATTCTGGACCCACAGTCCCAGCAGAAAAAAGTGGGAAATACAAAACCCATGGAGCTAGCTGCCATTGGGACATCATCCTTTAAGAAAACTCTTACCTCCAGGGAAGTAATGCCGAATGATTTTGAGAAACTATGTAGAGAAGATGTTTTGTAAACATGCAGCCCAGAACCCCTGCTCTCTCTGATAAACCCACCTCCTCACCGTCAAGCAAAGAAGCCAGATGTTCTCAGTCCTATTCCTAATTTATTTAACCATCTCCGTATGGCGGTGCTAGCATCAAAAGATGTGCTTTCCGCAAACAGTCTAGGAAATATTCCTTGATGTCAGGTCACCCAGCAAAGTTTCCAAAGTGGTGGTTGATTACTGCTGCCTGCTCTACCTCCATCACAAGGTAATGGTTTGCTCTTAGAAGACGCTGTAAAGTCTAGGTTCTTTTAGCCCTCTCCCTGCTCCACTGCCGCCAGGGTGATGGGCGCTGGTCAATACCACCCTCCAGTGACGGATTAGTTCAGTCTCCCATGGCTGTGTGGTGATCATCTATCACAGGGCAATCTCGTATGACACAAAATATAGTGCCCTTGTGACTCTTCACTCTCCAGCACTCACTGACAGCTAATGAAAATGACACTGCCTTCCAAGACCAGCCATAACTCAGCCTCATTTTCCAGAAAACCTTCATGGGGCCTTACGAAATAATGAAATGTGCACTGCCTGGAGGTTACGGCACAGCCTCGCTGTGGTGCGCTCAGATAAATCAGCCCAACACATGATCAGTCCCTCCAGAAGTAAAAATCACTCTGTTTTCCTACATATTTTACTGTATAATTTAAGCAAATGAGTTCAGTGCAATATTCCTCTTTAGCCATAACCAAGAAGGTGACCAATATTGGTTTGAGAAACAAGAGGAAATAATTTTCTATCCTAACCTCATTCTCTACCATCCTTCTTGAACAACTGAAAGGGATTTGGATCTGAAAAAAAAAAAAACAAAAAACCTATTGAGAATGATGATCATTGATGGTGATCATTGGTAAGGATGGTGATGTCCCAGCTTATAGAAGGCATATGCTCTGCAAAAGGGTATCACATGTATTTTTCATTTAATCTTTTTGAGAAATTCTGTGAAATAGATAACACAGGTCAGTTATACCATTTTTTCAGACAAATACCTGAATCCCCCAAAATATGACTTACTTAGCGTTGTACTTCTTGAAGATTTGGGAGAGCGGAGGGGATGGGGGAGTATGTCCAGGTCTGATCATCCACCTAGAAGTCTCCTAGTGCAGCCAGGTTTTTGGCTACCTGAGAAATACAACTTGACTTAATCCCTTCCCATGTTAGAGATCGTGGAACAAATTGAACATAATTAGCATTAAGGCAGGATTTGCAAACAATAGACCTGCACAAAATGAAGCAAAAAAAAAAAAAACCCAACCAACCAAACAAAAAAACGACCAACTTAGCCAAAATTATTTTACACTCATTGAGAATACAAGTTAAATGATCGATGAATTATTGATTTCTTGAGTAAAGTTTAAATAACATTGATGGAACAATTACTATCGGTCACTGAGTCAGGTGTTGGGGCAAAAAGATGCTTTCAAGGAGATGCTCCCTAGTAAATATCACACTGTAAATGCTAAGAAAATGGGGCACAGACATGAAGATTCCCTATATGTAGTGCATAGCCTACAATGAAGTGGAGCTTTGATCATCTTCCAGTTACGTGAATCTAGGGAGACAAATGAAAAAGTCAATTTCACAAAGGAGACAAAATTATAACCCAAATCACAGAGTCCATGAAAAATCCACAGAGGACATTTCTACACTAATGGTTCTTCCACGTGGTAGTCTGGGGAGGTCGTTTGGCTTTTAAAATAGTGCAAGACCCAGTTGCACGCATGTCCTCTGTGCAATTAGACAATCAGGTATCTTTTTCCACTGAACAATAGGCTCTATCTTATCTATCTGTTATCCCCAACAACTAGCTTAATGCCTGGTGCATAATAATTTTTTTAATGGATATATAATTCACACATTATGAAATTCATGCTTTGAACGTGTACAAGTCAGTGGTGTTAATATATTCACAAATTATGCAACAATCACCACTATCCAATTCCAGAACATTTTCATCACCCCGTAAAGAAACCCCGTACCCATAGCCTGTAACTCCTCATTCCCTTCTTCCCCTAGCCCATGGAAGCTACTAGTTCACCGTCTGTTTCTATGTTACTATTATGCATATCTCCGTTAAACAGAATCATGCATGTGACATGTTGTAACTGGCTTCTTTCACTCGGCACAATGTTTACAATATTCACCCATGTTGTAGTGTATATCAGTACTTCATTCCTGTTTGTGAATGAATAATAATATTCTGTTGTATGGATATACCACATTTTCTTTATCCATTTATCCATTCATGGACATTTGCAGTGTTAACAGTTTTTGGCTATCATAGTAGGGTTTTACTACTATTTGGTGAACTTCTAAAATGTTAATATCATATGTGGGATGGCCAATGAACATATATAAATTATTAAACCTCATTAGTTATCAGAGAACTAGAAACACTAAACAATGTAAAACCATTTTCCAGTTATCAGATTAGCCGAGACTTTTCTATTCTAACTGCTGTTGCCTGTGAGGGCGTGGTATCCATCGTGCACTGGTTATGGGAGTGTAAATTAGTGTAAGCGTTTTACAGCAAGTTGGTAATATATACCAAGAGCCTTGGCGTCCTCAGACAATTTGACTCCCCTAATTCTATGTCTGAGATATGAGACTAAGGACATAATACAGAACACAGAAAAATTCTTTGTGGTGAAGATACTTACTGATAATAATGAAATATAGAAAACAAACGTAAATACTCAATAATAATGAAATATTTAAAGAAGGAATAGTGGAGACATACACATAAATAGCAAATAGCCATTAAAAATCATATTTTGAAAGAGTTTTAATTGCACCAGAAAGTGTATATTCAGTGAAAGTAGGCATAGTATGGTTGATCTAAAATATGTGAAAATGTCACAGAAAAATAGGAATTTGAGGAAAGCTACAAAAACATTAATATGAACTTTTCTGAAAGGTGAGATTATGGATGACTTTTATAGTGATGAGAATGTAGAAAAGAGGACAATCTTAGACAGAATTGCATCTATCATGTCTTAAGTTAAATAGTGTTTATGTATACGTGACTTAGCTCCCCTTTCAAATAGTAAGTTCTGAGAGGGCAAAGAACTATCTTAAACAGCACCATTTCTGTATTAAGTATACAACAGATTTTTTTAATTATTAAAAAAAGAATTTTACTTGTATTAGACCCCACTTAACCCATCCAGCCACATATACTTAGAACAGGTATTTCAGGTAATTCTAATAGTCCAGAACAAGGTAATGGATGTATAGCAAACTGAACGATGTAAGGTTCTGTAATTCTTTTCAACAGGGTCATCCCCAAAAGTAGGTAAAGGACTGGTGGCCTGTGTTACCTACTGGCCCACCTCAGAGAGCCTGCTGGAATAAGTGGCATGTGGGAAATATTAGACGTTCAGCAAGAAAGTAAATGGATCCAATGACAGAGGCAAGTGGCTGACGAGTTACCTACGGGGTGAAATATGCCACACTTCGTTCTTCTGCCAATACACCAATGTGTTTCTGTCATGTCTCCGTGAGCAAAGTGGCAGGTGGGACAGGGCATTCTAGTCACTGGGGAGAAATTGAGCAGTAATGGCCTTTATGTTTATGCAACTGTGACAAGTTGTGAGTATCTCAAAGCTTTCAATGCATTTGCCCCAAGCATCTTTTTTCCATTATATTTAAACATTCAAATCCCTTTTACGGAAAATATACTCCCACATGGTCCTAATTCACTTCTGCTCAACTTATCAAAACATTATCCTGTGAGATTCATTTTAAGTCCAGAAAATTATCTGAGCTTCTGGTATGAGGCTGGTATTAGCTCCTCTTATAAACAAGTTCTTTCAACGACTGGTTTTGCATGCCCTTCAACTCTGCCTGTGTTTGCGTGACTTGAGTTTACGTCAGACTTGAATACCTTTGAATTTGAGCTGCAGACCTTATCCAGATAATTCAAATGTAAGTATCTGTGCAGTTCAAATCGTCTCAAGTGAAGAATAGTCTGAAATCATGTACTTTATTTTTTGTTTGCAGACAAAGCAAAGAGTTAATACCTTAACTCTTTCTATGTACATAGTAAAGTCATGATTTAGTTACCTTGTAAAACAATAATAGATAAAATTAATTGTCAGAATTGATTATGTGCTGAGGCTTATGTTATGGCTACACATGCATGTTTTCATTTAATCCTCAGAAGATGGTAAGAGATAGATATTGCTAAGGGCAAAATTGTATGTTCACCAAAAAAAAAAGGGATTTATACAGAATATTCATGGTTCATAGGTGCTTTATTTATAGCAGCCCCAAACCGAAATAACCCAGACGTCCACCAACAGATGGGCAAATTGTGGTATATTCATACAAGGGAATACTACTCCATGATAAAAAGAAAGAATGAGCCACTAATATGTGTTACAACATAGATGAATCTCAAAAACATTAGGTTGAGTAAAGAACCCAGCCAAAAATATATAAATATGAAATATAAAAATCATAGTGTATGATCTATTTATATAAAGTTCTAGAACAAGTAAAACTAACCTATAGTGATAGAAAACAAAAAAAGGGTAGATATTTATTGGAAAAGGACAAGAGGGAAAGTTCTGGAGTGATGGAAATTTTGGTCAAGATGGACACCACCATCTTGATCAAGGTGCTGGTGTCATGGGTGTGTGTGTGGAGATCAGATGTTTCTCAAAACTCACTGAACTGTGCATTTTACTTTATGAAAATTACATCTCTAAAAAGGTCATTAATAGATGATGAAGATAGGGGGATAGATAGATAGATGATTGATAGACAAATAGATAATAGACAGATGGATAGATAGATAATAGATTAATAGATAGATAATAGATAAATGGATAGATAGATAATAGATGATAGAGAGATGATAGATTGATAGATAGATACATAGATAATAGATGGACCGATAATAGATACATGAATAGATAGATGGATAGATGATGGATAGAAGGACAGATAATAGATAGATAGATGAAAGATAATAGGAAGATGGATAGATAGATAATAGATAAATGGATAGATGATAGATAATAGAGAGATGGATAGATAATAGATAAATGGATAGATGTATAGCTAGATAATAGATAGACAGATACATAGATAATAGATAGATAGATAATAGATAAATGCATGTATATATAGATAGATGATAGACAATAGATGGATAGATAGATGGGTAGGGCTTCATATTAGTAAAAGAGTTTAGCCATTTGCTCAAGTTATACAGTTATAATAGCAGTGAAATTTGAGTACAATTTGAACACAGGGAGCCTGGCTCCAATCTGACTCCTGGCCGAATAGTTCATGGAATAAACCACAGGTACATTTGGCAGCAGCTACATACCATACGCTTTCCTAGCTGCTGTGAGGAATAAAGAAGTTCGCCTAAATGAGTTAATACACATAAAGTGCTTATTATAGTGCCTGGCATATGGTAAGAGCTCCAAAGTGTTAACTCACATTATTATAAGATATGAACCTTGGCCTCCAGGCAATTATAGGGTGCCTGGTGAAACAAGCCATTAATTCAGAAACCATTAAACAACAATACAAAAATCATAGTTCAGTATAAGAAATGGCACAGGGAACTACGTAAAGCCAAGGCCAGATACTCAGCGTCTACAGGTGCCAAGCAGCTTAACAAAAGTGCAGGAGGGCGTGGGGCACCTGAGGACACAGATCCCATCCCAGGGCACAGCCATGCAGCACCAACCTATTGTTGCCACGTGGAGATGCCAGCCTGATATTGTCAAAACTCTTCTTAAAGAACCCAGAAATTTAGATGTTTATGTGAAATCTCCCAATTTGTACACGTTGGCTACTAATTCAGTGCTTTGAAAAAGTGCATGATCTTTGGGTTATGAGCTATAAAATATGTCCTAATGCATAGTCTGAAGAAGACCCTAGAGGCCACTTAAACATCTGCTCTCCATCTTAGTCTTCTACTCAGTCTTGACAAGGGAATCCAACCCAGCGAGGGGAAGCCACTTGTCCAAGGTCACCCAACTAGTTAGAGGCACAGCTGAGAATTCAGTCTACACAGACTTTGATGTTGAATAAATGGCATAGCTGCCACTTCGCTGTGAGTTCGGCCCCCTTTGGCTGAAGGAAAGATTCAGGAGGAGGTGAGCTTGGAATGGGATTCAGACAGAAACACCACAAGTGAGGGGAACATCATGGGAAAAGCATAGAGAAAGTTCAAAACATGTTCCATGGACACTAAGGACATTCCAGTTTGAGATGGGAAAAGTCTTGAAATGGCCTAATGAGAGCCCGGAGAGCCACGAAAGTTTTCTATTTTATACCACCCTCCATGGGAACCGTGGAAGGCTCCTGGAGCCTAATGGCATAATGGAAGGTAAAAATGGACTTTCCAAAGGGCAGCCTGATGCAGTGCTCATCTCTGGGGTCAAGAGGTAGCATCAGCCATGCCCCTTCCTCCTTGCACCCAGATTTTCGATCTAGGGAAAAAGGGAGGGCACAAACATCTGAGGAATTGTAATTTATCTAAAGAGTAAGCAGTAAACTAAGGATAATTTATCAATCACACTCAAGAAACCGGATTCAACCCGGTTACGCTTTTTCCCCCTCCATCAAATGTAATTGAGTTCTTGAGGAAGAACCAGTAAATTTCAGATGTAGATCTGTAAAACATCATGTCTGAAGATGCACTGTGAATAAATTAGTGACCCTGCTCCAGACATTTCCAACCCAGATGTAGGCAGATACAGATATCAGTAAACCTAGATGCTCTCTTTGCCAAAAGTCCCTTTTGACCACTCATTCAGAAATATTTATTGCATGTTTGCTATATTCCTGATACTAAGTTGAGCCATGAGGATTCAGTGTCGACCAAAAGCAGAAATGTTCTTCTTACTCATGAAGCTTAAAAGACTACTCATGGAGATAGTCATTAATAAATCTGATGAAATAAATGTAGCAGTAGAATGTGATACGTGCTATAGAGAGGCATTGCACGGGCTCTGAGACCATCTGGTAGGAGGCTTGAACCTAGTCAGGGAGATCAAGGAAGGCTTCCCCGAGGAAGTGATGATTTAGTTGAACTCTCAAAATTAAGGAGACCTTTTTTTGTTTGTTTGTTTGTTTGTTTTTTAGCATCTTTATTGGAGTATAACTGTTTTACAATAGTGTGTTAGTTTCTCCTTTACAACAAAGTGAATCAGTTATACATATACATATGTTCCCATATCTCTTCCCTCTTGCGTCTTCTAGGAGACATTTTTAAAGCAAGCAGGATAGAGAATCCAGGCAGGCAGAGGAAATGGCAGCAGCTCTGTGCAGAACCCAGCCCATACTGCTTCACAAGAGCAGACTGTTGAATTTTCAGGAATTTTGCAAGCCAGTTGATGTCATGTTGGGTATATTTATACCATGGACATTGGCAAATGCTGCAAGATCAGGGGGGCTTTTGGGAGGGCGTAGATTTTTTCGGCTTTATTTTTATGAGACCCAGTCTTTAAACAATTGCCAGCACACCATCATTAAATGCTGTGGTTGGCGAGAGGTGAGCACGTAGAGTGGACAAAAAGAAAGTCCAGTGTCAAGAGAGCAAAGAACAAGAGGAAGATTATGGGAAATGAAGCAGACAGTTAAGCAGGGGCTGGACCATGCACAGTTCTGAAGCCTTGTTAAGCGTTTCAGCCTTCACTTTAAGAATAACGGGAAGCCACTGAAGTATTTATAAACAGGATGAATAATTTAAGCAGATAGTAGTTTTGATAGGATCCATCTGGCTGCAATTTGGAGATTGGACTGGGAGAAGGCAAGAGAAGATGCAGATGACCAATTAGAAGGCAGTACCGTAGTCCAGGAAATAAAAGCTTGGACTAGACTGTGGAGATGAAGAGACATAACAGATTAAAGATATTAGGGAGATAAAGATCAACAGAATTGAGGATCATATGGGAGTGAGTTGATGTAAATACTATAACTGGGTGTATGGTCAGGATCCATCACAAAAATAGAAAATATTGAAAGAGGATCGACATTTTTGACAGAAAGGAGAAATATAATGAGTTGTGTGGGGACATGCCTGGCTTGCTGGCTTTGAGAAAACCAAAAAGGCATAAAGGATGAGGAATCTGGGCTAGAGCTACACATTTAAGAGTCATATTTAAGAAACAATTGAAAATGTGAGCGTGATATTGTAAAATGAGAGTGCGGAGTGGGAAGAAAACTGGACTTAGAATTGGGGCTTTAAGGAATTCCCAAGTTTAAAGACTTTATTGAGGAGGATGAGCCTGGGAAGGAAACTGGAAAAGAGCAACCAGAATTCTGTTAGGTTCAGCATCAAGTCCCCTGTAAGTTCAGAAGGTGCTACTCTGATGTGATCGAGTCAAGTGGCGGGTGGAGGAGGGTAAAGATGCGAAGGAGAGGAGACAGAGGTGATGAGCAGGGACCATGCTTTCAAGAAGTTTGGCTGAGATATGGGACCCAAAAAGTTGTCTGGTTTTTTTTGCAAGTGAGAGCGATATTAAGACCGTTTAAAACAAAAACAAAGATGATGAGATAGCCCAAGTTGAGAAGGAGAATCTTAACATACCAGAGAAATAGGAGACTCAGGGAGAGGGGAAAGGGAACCCACAGGAAGAGGTACCAGAAACCATGGTACTAAGGAAAAAGAGGATGAGATGGGTACAGTACTGATGGTACTGAGACTGATACTTTTCATACTAGAAATCTACAAGAGTTCCTACCTGGTGGTAAAGCTTATAGACTGAATTGCTACATGGGGAAAACTTAGACTAAATGCCCTCTCTGGTTTCCTACTGAAAAATATTTGAACCCATAATTTAAACCGTGTGGGAGTTGAATTTCTCTGATCTTGAGGGTCTCAGAACCTTAGAAGCAGAAATTAATGATCTTATCCACCCCCTTCATTGCAATGCATTCCCTGAACATGTACTAGGCATCTACACGGCCAGGCACTTGGCTAAGCACTGGGAATTCAAAGATAAACAAGACAGCCTCAGACCTAGAAGAGATAGTGGAATAAAAATATTTATACGATTAACTATAATATAGTTGCAAACACAGCAAGAGAAGGATGGACAAAACTGCAGGTCCCCAAAGGATGAGCTAGTTGGTGACAGGGCCAAGAAAACGATCGTGGTCTCTAGCCTCCAAATGCAATACCTTCTTCACTGTCCATATATAATATTACTCTTATTATTCTAAAGAAAAAGAAGATTAGCTGTGTAAATCTATTTGTGTAACCCACAGAGATAATATAATCTTTCAGCCTTCTTGTTAATATACACTAGCATCACTAATCCAAGATCAACACTCATATACACTGTTGGCCGAGGACTGTATGATTTGGATTCTGCTATAAACCACTCTTTTCCTTTTAAACATTAGTTTGGAAACCATTAAACAGTAGATGGTCATTATCCCACATCCATTATTCACTAGAACAATTCTACTTGGCTGTGTCTATATAAGGCCACAGAATCAACCACATTTTGTTAGCCTGTTTATTTTTTCGTTACTGCTGCTGTTATAATTCTAACCTACTAGTTAAAAGCAACCAAAATGTTTGACCATTTTTCAGTCCCATGTCTTTTATCCTTTAGGTTGAACCGATATTAATGGTTAAGAAATAAAACTTTTAGTCATTGACGTATTGGCCTCATATGGAGTAAAATATTCATTAAAATGAATTCTTACCTTTATTTTTTTGCAAATTCATCAAATATTTACAGAAGACCCACAATTGCCTGGGCTGAGGCCAAATGCATCAGGGGGAAAAAAGAGACAGTTCTGGTTCTCTAAGAGCTTGTAGTATAAATCTAGAGATTCCATTCTGAACATTTTCAAACCTTAATTTTGATTTTAAAGCAGATATTGGCACTTTTAGTGGGGAAAAAAAAACTTTCTAGGACTATCTAACAAGTTCATCGTGTTGAAACTCACTTACGTGAAAATGATTCTGAAGCGTCAAGTATCTAATTCACTTCTTCTCTGTAGAGTTTCCTCCTGCTCTGGGGGCTGGTTCACAGTTGGCTTCAGTCTGACAGGGAGAAGAATGGCGTGGATTCGTTCATCGGTTTCCTCCTCAAATAATCCACCACCTGCGAAGCAACAGGCATTGCACCAAGGACCCTGGGAGGAACATAAAGATGAAAATGCTGTTGAGAAATCTGTAATCTCGTGGGAAAGACAAGGATGGTAATAGCAGAGCCAGAATGAAATTTATGCTAAACAGTCATGGAAGCAAACATGCTGTGGAAACTCTGAAAAGGACGAGGTTTCCTCTGATTGGAAAGTTGAGGAAAGCTCCCCTGTAATGTTTAGGATTAACAGGATTTAGATGTTTGGAAAAGATGGGGAGGACGTTCCAGGCTAGAGCGTCTTCTGTCTTTGCAGAAGTTACAAAATCATGTGGCAAATATCACTGCATAAACCCAGACAAGAATTTCACTTTTTTTTTTTTTTTTCCACTTAGGAACCACTGAAATGTGCCCATGTGGATGACTGGATTTAGGAATAATTTGTTGTAGCAAATTAGAACCGCAGACTCCCTCTAAAATTTCCCCTCCTGGTTGTTATGATTGAGGCCTCCCTCGACATCCAAGCAGACAGGAAGGGAAACCTTGGCAGCCACAGCTCACTGCAGCCTCACCAGGAACAAACACAGAGCAGTGAGGCAGGCGGGGAGAGCCCGTATGCTGCGGGGTCAGAAGAGTAAAGCTTGATGCTAAATGCAAAGTACACCACCCTCACCTGAGTTAACGTTTCAGGTGGGACTCCACCCTAGGCCCCGTTCCCAAAACAGAGGAGGGGAGAGAAGCACTGCCATGCACCCAACTTGGGGGAAGATTAATTTTCTAAAAACCAAGCGCTAATCTGACTGTGGTTTTTCAAGGGTGCCTCGAGCATTAGTAGGTCATTAAACCTTTGTTAAGAGGCCAGGAGAAAAGGTAAAAGGAGGAAAACAGTGGTCATGGTCCTGTTTAAGTTTACACAGCATGGAACCTTCATCAAACCACAGGATGGTAATGACAAAAGGAACCACAGGACCTCCGGTCAAGGTTAGACGACCCTCAATAGCATCCACAGACAGAGTTCTATCCACTCCTGTCTCATAAAGAATGCAACTCTCTAGAAACGGACTCACTTATCTCTGAATTTTGGGTTTACTTTTATGATTTGAGAATATCAAAGTCTAATCTCTCCTTCCACGAGCCTTTGGAAACTTGAAAGCTGCCTTTATGGTGCTTCCTAATCTTCCTTTCTTTAGGCTATTCCTTATATGATATGGCTTTTTCAACAGTTCCTCATTTTGCACAATCTTAAGCCCCATATAATCGTCACCAACTTTGATCCTTCCGTCCCCTGAAAGGTGTCCAGCGGGGCCACACCTCTTTTGCACTGTGGCCTGAGGAGTACATGAAATAATTTGAGTATAATCTGACAACATGGAGTAAAAGCTTAACTATTAGGACCATTTGCAAAATGCGTTATTTTGCTTAAAGTAGCCCCAAAAAATTTAATTAGGAGAGCAATCTTATTTTGTCAGCACTTTTGAATTCATGACTTTAAATCGCCAATCAAATTTTGATGATTTGCATCTAGTGAAGGTGAGGCAAAAATGATATAAAATTTAGCCATAGGTGAGATGCTAGTTTGACATGAAACTGAAGGCATCGGAGTGGAGCACACACTCCGGTAGTACCCCTTCTTGATCTACCCGGAGAGGTAGAGGCCCAGAGGAAAAGGAGAGAGGATCATTCATTGTGCCACTTTCACAGGTAAAGATGGATAACCGCTGTAGGAGGTATCAATGTCACAGTCATAAATTCAGGCAAAAAACCCAAAATAACTGTCTTAATTTTTCTCCAGTGGAACTTGACAACGCTATCAGACCCCCCATTCTGACGATGGAAGAAAAATGGAACCATTCCATTCCAAGGTAAACTCCGTTGCTTCTAGATTGTGTATAATCTCTTCTAGAAAATAGTCTGGCCAGAGTGACTGGTGTCAGGTGTTGATGGGAGGGGGTGTCTCCCTGCTGCCACCACCCGGCTCCATCCATCCGGGAATCCCATGCTGGCGTGGGATGGGATTAGACTCATTAGACTGTCTTCCTCTGAACCATGTGGGGTGAATGTTTCCCACCAGGACTCCTAAACGAGTCCCTCACTCACTCACAAACTGTGACATTTTTTTGCAAGATGGGTAAGTGAATATGAAACCCATGTTCCTGAATCAGTCAATCAACTCTCAATGATACACATGTCGGGATGTAAAATCCCCACACGATAACTGAGGCCCTTCCCTCCTGCAATTGTCACATTGTCTCAGGACCCCTCTACTTTTGAGTCAGAGGCCTCCTTCCCTCAGGTAAAGGCAGACACATCCCAGAATAAAGAAGTCTCTTCAGTTTTGGAATATTTATAAAAATCAGTAGTAGAGACACGGTCGTGGAAGCTGGGGCTTTCTGTGGCAAGAGCTGGGCTTTTTAAGAGAGTGCTTCTTGAGCCCCAAAGACTCAGGATCTGGTAAACTTGGAGGATAGAGTTTCTTCCATAAACCGCAGTACACGATGATGTAAGAGAACTTTTCCAAACCTAAAGCAGACACAGGGTAGAAGCAGGAGGAGACTAGAAAGGGTGTGATGGGCAATGAAGTGCTCTTCAGCTCCTGGAAAAGAACTGTGTACAAGCCTCTCTGCTGAATCAAGCCCCAGAGGAGAACTGGGAATCCTGAGAGAATGTTCTGGAACCACAGAGCAAAAGCAGTCAACTCCTTACGTTTCAGGCAGAGTCCAAGAAGCCAGGAGCCTTCCAGTGGTTCCTCTCCGAGCTTATGAGGCCGAATCTCATGAAACAGGAATGATGAAGTGGTGGCTTCTTTAAGAAGAGAGCATCCCAGGTAAATACCCTCCTCTGAGTCTCCCGTGGCCTCGGGGGGACGTGAGAGTTTCCTGCTCCTCCAGGAGGGGTGTGGCGGGGGAGGAGGGCAGGTCGGGAGATCTGGCGAGACCTCACTGTTGGGATGAGGTCCTACAGAGCAGAGTTGGTACGGGAGAGGTGTAGACACTCAGCCAGGCGTGTGGCGGGACCGGGGACCACGCACAAAGCACGGATCTCCGAGAGATGTTAGCACTCCACGTTCACTGCAGCAGCATTCACACCAGCCAAGGTACGGAAGCAACTTAAGCGTCCGTTAACAAATTAATAGATAAAGAAAATGTGGTCTGTACATTCAATGGAATCCTGTTCAGCATTAAAAAAGAAGGAAATTCTGCAATGGGCGAGAACATGAATGAACTTTGAAAATAGTATGCTAAGTGAAATAAACCAGTCACAGAATAATAAATAGTGCATGATTCCACTCATATGAGATATCTAAAATTGTCAGATTCATAGTATCATGAGTGGAATCGTGGTTGCCCCGGGCTAGGAGGAGGGGGAAATGGGCAGTTACTAATCAGCAGGCATGAAGTTTCAGTTAAACAAGATGAATGAATTCTAGACATTGGCTGTAGAACATTGTACCCATAGTTAAAATTTGCACTTAAAATTTGTTAAGAGGGTAGATTTTATGTTAAGTGTTCTTGCCACAGTAAAAGAAAAGAAAGATGGTGAATGGGAAGCAAAGTCAGAATAAAAAAAGTAAATTAAATATGAAAATAAAAGCCAAAGAGATATAGAAACTAACACCCCAGAATAACTACTTTAAATTTTGTGTACATTTTGTTACCACTACAAAAGTGAAGGACGTTTTGAGCCAAGATCCCTTTCGGATGTGTCAGAGTGTGTTCTACGGTAGTGACTCAAAAAACGACAGGACTTGGAGTCATACAGCCTGGAATTGAACGCCAGTCACACTCTTGCCAGGGACCTTGGACAAGTCACAGAATATTACTGAGTCTCAGGGCTTTTGTCTATAACAGAAATAATAATAATAGCTAGAGTAAGGCATTGTTATGCTTAAACGATGTAATATATGCAAAGCATGTAGAAATCACCCTTTTTGGGTATTTACCCATAGGAATTGAAAATTTATGTCCACACGAAAACCTGCACAGGGTTGTTTATAGTATAATTGTCAAAACTTGGAAACAACCAAGATGTCCTTCAGCGGGTGAGTGAATAAATAAACCGTGGTCCATCCAGACAATGGAAAATTATTCCGCACTGAAAAGAAAGGAGCGATCAAGTCATGAAAAGATCTGGAGGAATCTTATGAGTATAACATTGTTTCATGAAAAGGCTACATATTGTATAATTCCAACTCTATGGCATTCTGGGGAAGCAAAACTCTGCAGACATTGAGAAGATCAATGGTTGCCAGGGGTTGATGGGGAAAGAGGGACGAACAGGCAGAGCTCAGATGATTTTTAGGGCAGTGAAACTACTCTGCGTGGCACTAGAGGGGTGGACACACGCCATCATTTATTTGTCAAAATCCATAGAGTGTGTGACACGGAGAGTGAACCCTTAGGCAAACCATGGACTCTGGGTGATGATGACTTACGTGTCAGTCTAGACTCATCAATGGTAACAGCTGGACCACTCTGGTGGAGGACGTTGACGGTGGGGTTGCTGTGTCCGGGCGGAGGGGGGATGTGAGAAATCTCTGTACCCTCTGCTCAATATTGCCATGAACCTAAAAACGCTCTAAGAAAATAAAATCTATTTTTTAAAAAAGAAGAAGTGGGGGGAAAGAGGAGGCAAGAAAAACAAGCAAGAAAGTGAGAAACTGACAGAATTTTTACGATAATCTTGCATCCGAAAATCCAGTCGAGGCTGAATGTTCTGCTTCTACTGACGTGGCATTTCCACCGTGACTCTGGTTTTCACCCTCCAAACAGAGCCACTAGTCTGTATCTAATTGTGCTTGTTTTTCCCCCTGCAGGGATGTTTAACAGTCCCCTAGCCACTGAGATGGTCCCATAAAATTTTATGGCAACAATTTCTTAAGTGAAATTTCCATTCAGTCTGTTTGTGGGACCCTCAAAAAAGCCAGAGAAAGCCAAATAGATATAACTCGGGACATTTTTCTGAGGTCTAATTTAATTATAAATCATGACTTTATGAGCCTACTGTTCAAAACTACCATACGATTGCTTTGCCACACGAAATAATTTACTGCTCCTGCAAGACAGTGAGCTCCTGCCTGCATCCAGAGGGCACCCTGAACATCATTCCTTTGAGAAACTTTACAAGTTACGTTCTGAGAACGTGACATGTGACATCGAGAATTGGCAAGCTCGGCCCCCCATCCCTTGCCTATCAGGCCAGCGTCGATGGGCCCAGAACAGAGCGATGCCAAGAGGCCTTGAGTGTTTAGTTAATCTGAAGAGAAGAGCAGCAGGAAGACACACAGATGGCTGTTCCTCTCCGCCCAGAGATGGTCTGTTATCTGTATTTTTCCAGCGTTCGCACACATGGCGGTTAGGAAAATGCTGGGCTAAACAGTCACACGTCCTAATTGAAGGCAGAGGTTTCAGAGGTGGAGCCTGGAATTACTGGGTGTGAAATGCAAATAGATTTAGCAGCTTCGCCACTATTTATGTGGCCTTCAGCGAGGCCTGTTGAAGTGGGCTTTTCTTCTCTTTTCTCTGAACATCTGGACATTTGTTAAAGACTTTGGGATCTGTGAAAGTTGGCCTCGTGGTAGTGACAGCTCATGGCTCTTGTGAAGGCGAGTCAGAATCACACTCATTCTGGGAGGAAGGGATGGAATTTATCGGTACGATTTATTCAGAATTAAGAAGGCAAGGAAGGGATTCTGAATGTGGGCAGATCCTCAGTCTGGGGTCAAATGCGTTACTTAACAAAAGCAAGAAACGTAAGCTTTCTGAACTTAGTTTTCTCTTGAACAACCAACAACGAAAAAAGGGAATGGTGATGCTTTTTAAAATTCCCATCTATAGCACAGAGCTTTTGCAGCTCAGTTTCACAAAAGAAGAACGTACATTCAAGGTGGCAAAAGACCCTACCCTGCCCTGCTCTGGCAGCCCGGGAAAGGGGGTGCTCTGCAGGGTGAGTACCTCTGTACAGCAGCAACAAACCACCACATCTCAGGGGCTTATCACAACAAAGGTTTGTTTCTTGTTTGGTTTTTTTTTGTATATATATAAATTTACTTTATTTATTGATTTTTGGCTGCGTTGGGCGTTCGTTGCTGCACGCAGGCTTTCTCTAGTTGGCGGCAAGCGGGGGCTACTCTTCGTTGCGGTGCGCAGGCTTCTCACTGCGGTGGCTTCTCTTGTTGCGGAGCACGGGCTCTAGGCGCACGGGCTTCAGTAGTTGTGGCACGCGGGCTCAGTAGTTGTGGCTCGCCAACTCTAGAACACAGGCTCAATAGCTGTGGCCCACGGGCTTAGTTGCTCCGTGGCATGTGGGATCTTCCCGGACCAGGGCTCGAACCTGTGTCCCCTGCATTGGCAGGCGGATTCTTGACCACTGCGCCACCAGGGAAGCCAGTTTCTTGTTCTTTTAAAGTCAGAAGTGGGGCAAGCGTCATGCCTCCAACTTGGAGCTCCGCCATCCTTAATTCTGTGGCTTCTGGTGGGTTGTCAGGGCATGAAAAGAGAGGGACGGTGAAGGCACACCTGCTCTCAGCTATATCAGCCCCAAGGTGTGAGCGGCCCCAAGTAGTCACATGGTCCAAAAGAAGTGTGAGAGAGTGGGATGGAATATTTAATCTACAAAAGGGAAGAGAGACGGATGTGTGAACTCCTGTTTCCCCTTCTTATATTGGAGCCTCGAAAAAGGAAACAATAGAAACACCTAGACAGGTGTGGGCAAACCCAAGAATGTCAGGGGAGCCTGGCCATAGCCTGGGGATGCTGCTAAGAAAGTGGCCAGTCTGGATGCTCAGATGCCCCACTGAGGGGATGCAGAGATGGTGGAAAGGCAGGTGGACCAACCAAGATGTAGAATCAAGATAAAGAGGCTGCAGGGTACAGGGTGTTTGCAGCCAGAAGCCAGTGGTGCCATGCATCGATTCTAGAGGTAGCTGCAGACACAATGTCCATCATCTCTCGTCCTGAGGGAGGGCTGCATTGCCTACCTCCCCACCCTCACCTCTGCGTAGCTCTCTTCGCACTCAGAGACATCATTCAGGGAAAAGAGGGTCGGCGAGAAGGAGGAAAACAGGAAGGACCAAGCATTTTCTCAAAAGAGACTGAGTCATCTGAAAGCCTCCTTAGATTGGAAGCCACTATGATACCAAACACTGGCAAACTGAAAGTTAAAAATTTCCTCTCCTTCCCGGTTTGCTGAGGTGATTCTCAGAAAAAGCAGATGCATGATAGAAAATAGAAAAGTTAAAATTTCTGTGCACAGCTAAGTACAGTGTAATTAAATCTGTAACCTTGCCACACATTCTAATTGAATTACTTTCCATGGAAAATTTAGATTTAGTCATACACGTTCACGGGGAAAACCCAGTTCCCTTGTGTTCTTTAACTAGAAGGCAAAATAGCTGCACTGTTTTCCTGGTTTCATCTGCGATGGCTGCATAACTTTATTTTTTTTTAACGCGCAGGTCTTCGCTGGGGAGTAACGTGAGCTACTATTTGTCTCGTGGCAGGATTGGGATCTGAGAGCTGACGAGGGGTCACTGGGCAGGAAAAGATGTTAGGACAGGGCAGACTTGCCTCCTGCCAGAGGAAAACAAAGAAACAGTCTGGAAGCAGGGCACCTCCAGGCAGAAGACTGGTCTTCACAGGTTGGCATCCTGCATCCAAACCAACCGAATAAGAGAAAGGCAACGCACGCAGTGTACCGCCGCACGTAGATACCCCAACTCATCAAATACAAAGAAATAGACCACTCATATCCAAGTTGGCAGAGACCTGGCTCTCAGCAAGTAAAGACGTAGGTTTCGATGGGTGACAAATTTTAAAGGATTCAGGGATATATGCAGCTGCTTAAAAAAGAAAAGGAACCCTAGACTCTTAACAAAGGCAGTGAGTGTTTATGATCATTTATGCTCATCAGATCATACCGAGAATACTAATCATGGATGGGGGTCTGGACAGACACCCCAGCTTCTTCACGCATAGGTGGGTTTAGCTCTGAGAGTAAGTTCTAGACAGTGTCCCAGAGGAGAAAAGCAGAAAGGACCCCCAGTTACCCACCCAGTAACACGTTCATTCCCACCTGCATTTGTTTCTCTCTTTTTTTTTAACATTCTTCTTTTAAATTGAAGTATAGTTCATTTACAATGTGTTAGTTTCAAGTGTACAGCAAAGTGATTCAGTTATATACACACATATATAGAACTGAATATATACATATATTTTCAGGTTCTTTTCCATTATAGGTTATTGCAAGATACTGAGTAGAGTTCCCTGTGCTATACTCCACCTGCATTTCAATCCTCATCCAAGGGTCTGCTTCTGGGAGAGCCCAGCCTTAAGACACCACCACGTGGAATTGCAGGTACCACAGTGAATGGAGGATATTGATGGGAGAGCTTGCATCCAATGGGAGAGACCCAGAGAATAAAGGGTCTGGAAACGATGTCTTTAGAAGAACAATTAAAGAGACAAGGGGCATTTTAACCTTAGGAAGAGACTTAAGGAATACAAATATCTTTAAGTGTCTGAGATCCTGGTAGGCGGAAGAGAGGATGGCTTGATGCGTGTTGATCTAGAGCGTGACCATTGACAGTGGGGATTTGGCATCTATATAGAGGCAAACTGGGTACCTCAGCCCTAGGAAATGGATGCAGCTTGGAGATGGGGGCGGGGGGGGGGGCGGGCGGCTAACAAAGCCAAGGCCTTTAACAGATTTAGACTATTCAGAGTGGAGATTAGTGTTGAGATAAAGATTTTTAAAATGTTGATGTTTTTAAGATCAGATCGCTAATCAGGGGGCAGCCACAAGTCTGATTTTCTTCCTTAATCACGGAGGGTTCTCTCCCTGAGCCTTCTGGATGGCAACTTTTAATGAATTCTGTGTCCCAACATTTCCAAGGGGACTTGCTGCTTGGCAGCTTCCCACTTGTGGGGATGAGTGAGATAATCACCCCACTTTCAAGAGGCATGGAATAAAGAGGCTGAGCTTAAAGGGAAGAAAAGGCAAAGGCATGCAGACACATTAAAAATCAGCCTTCTCGAGAGCTACTGCGAACATTGGAATGTGAATCTCTTATTAGGCACCGCCGTTTAATGTGTACCGCGCATGAGTTACCACCTATGAAAATTTAGAGTGAAACATTAAATGTGACTCACATTCTATAGAAATGTTACCGACCAGGGTTCCTGGCCGTTCCCAATCAATAGAAATTGACCAGAGGCCAGATGAGAAATTCAGGCAAGCCTTTATTGGGGCCCCTGCTGCAGCAGGGGGAAGTGAAAACAAACAACAGGTTCCCTTGCTTGCCTTCCCCGAGGTGGAGCGAGCTTGTTCCTTATATGGGGTGAGGGTAGGCGTGTGTCCAGGGCTCGGGCCAGAGGGGTGGCTTGGCTGTTTTGCCCACCCCTTAGGTGGTGTTGTGTGCAGGGGGCATGCGCAGTGCCCTGTTTTTGCTCCAGGCTCTTCAAAAATGGCAGTTGGGTTTTTTGGTCTCTTTGTATCTTTTGGGTCTAGAATTTGCCCCAAGCATGAATTTGCCCCAAGCATGCCCAAGTTATATACTTTTAACTACATAAAAATAAGTAGTTATTTTTAGTCCCATACAGTTTCTTTGTATTTTGTTGCTCCAGGAGAAGTGTGTCCAGGTGCAAGCAATGCAGCACTAAGGATCCCAGGTCCCCGCAAAAGGTCCCAGGTCCCAGCTTGTCTCAGAAACACGGGGAAATTTTTACTTAAAAAAAAAAAAAACACGCAATGTTAAAGTCTTCTTTCTACCTAAAAAGAGAAATTAAAATGTGCTATGGAAACTAAAATACCCCAACTGAATAAAGCATGGCATGGGTTAGCCCTTTCAGTGCTTAGGCAACACACAACTCACAGAAAATTCAACTCATAGTGGCTTAATTCATGGAGACGCTTAGTGCTTACTCACCAAGGAGTCCTAGGATTGGCCCACTGGCTCAAACATAACATCAGTGTACCAATTCTTCCTTTCCTTCCACTTTTGTTTCAGCATCTTTGCTTTCTTCCTTACATGTCACTTCACGGTAGAAACATGGCTGCCATCGCACCAAGCATCATCTTCTCACAAAAGAACATCAAGTCCTGCAAGTGAGTATTTATAGTAGCTTTGTTCATTGTTACCTAAAGCTGGAAGCAATCAAGGTATCCTTCAACAGGCAAATGGATAAAGGAACTGTGGTGTATCCATACAATGGAATACCATTCAGTGATAAAATTAGCTATCAAGCTAAGAAAAGACGAGGAGGAACTTGAATGCATATTGTTAAGTGAAAAGAGTCAGTTTGTAAAGACTGCATACTGTAGGATTCTAACTATATGACATTCTGAAAAAGGCAAGACTATGGAGACAGTTAAAAGATCCGTGTGGTCAAGGGTTATGAATAGGTGGAAACAGAGGACTCAGGTCAGTGAAACTATTCTGCATGGTTCTACAGTGGTGGATACAGGACATTATGCCTTTGTCAAAACCCGTAAAATGTACAACACCAAGAGTGAACTCTAATGTAAACTGTGGACTTGAGTTAATAAAAATCTATCAATATTGGCTCATTAATCATAATATAGGTCCCACACAAGTGCAAGATATTAATAATAAGGGAAAGTGTATGCCAAAATTGGAGATTGGTTGGGTACACGGAATTCTTTGTACTGAGCTCGATTTTTCTGTAAATCTAAAACTATACTAAAAAAATAAAGTCCAGGGCTTCCCTGGTGGCGTAGTGGTTGAGAGTCCACCTGCCGATGCAGGGGACGCGGGTTCGTGCCCCGGTCTGGGAAGATCCCACATGCCGCGGAGCGGCTGGGCCCGTGAGCCGTGGCCGCTGAGCCTGCGCGTCCGGAGCCTGTGCTCCGCAACGGGAGAGGCCACAATAGTGAGAGGCCCGCGTACCGCAAAAAAAATAAGTAAAAATAAATAAATAAAGTCTATTAACTATTTTTTTAAAAAAAGAACATCCAATACAGAAAGGGAGGGAAGGAGGTCAGAAATTCCTCTCCATATTTCCCTCCTTTTATTACAGAGAAAAAATTTTGCCAGAATGCCTAACAAGTTTTCTCTAATATTTCATGGCCCAGATTTGGGTCAATTCTAGCTTCAGGGGAGTCTGGGAAAATAATTGCCCCCCCCCCGCAAGTTGAGGGTTGTGGAGAAGATTGGGGGTGGCTGCTGGGTTGGAAACCAACAGAGTCTGGCACTGAACCTGTTCCTCAAGATGGTTAAGTGATGTGGTAGGAATTCTAAGCCTCAGCTATTAATAACATTCATTTGAAATGTGAATTTGGAACTTCTAGTTTCAGTTGAAATCAGAATAGACGTTCATGACTGAGAGTCTTCTATTTTTAAATGTATGATCTGAAATTTCTTCTCCATAATATTGAACACTAGAAGAAAATGAGGGTAACATTCTCAGATTTATCTGGTGGAAAGCTTGTAATGCAAGAATTAATCATCTGGACTAGAAGTTAATGTAAGTTACCGAAGGATAGAGAAAAAGTATCATCCATGTACTATTGCTTTAAAAACCCACCAAGATTATTATAAATTCATAATCTATTGATGCATCAAAATATAGAATTCAAGAATGGGAACACTGTGGTATTACAGCCCTGGTGGGAGAATATTGAAAGCAATAAAACTGAGAATTAAAACTAGACTACAGAGACTTCCCTGGTGGCCCAGTGGTTAAGGCTCCGATCTTCCAGGGCAGGGGGTTCAGGCTCAATCCCTCGTTGGGGAACTGAGCTCCCACATGCTGGTGCAACCAAAAAAACCAAAAAAACTCCACTAGACTACAAATACAAAAAAATTTTACAAATGAACGCAGAAGGCTTACATAAGAGTACACAATGATTTAACACTAATTCTCTGTGCTGAAAGTCACAAAATCTGACCACAAAAGTCAGGAAAGAATTGCAGGTAAGATAAGGTGAAGTGAAAGCATTCGACAAGTCCATTTTTCATAGAGGGAAACAAGAAATATTGCCATTCTTAATACAGATCATTAGAGGAATATAAGTTGAAGAAGGTTTTTTAAACATAAAGTACTGTCTAGTAGAAATAGAAACAGGATGGACATAAACAGTTCAGCAAAAATATTTATAATAAAACACAACATAGAGTGAGGAAAGAAATAAGAAGACAGGGTACAATCAAACACGGGTGGTACAAAAGATAGACATTTATTGGGTAAATGCAAATGGAAATAATCCAGATGACCCAAAGCTAATAGCACACAAAGTAGAACTGAAGGCAAAAAGTATTAAATAGAAAATTTATTCCCTATGAAGATATAAAAACCCATGATTCTTTATTCAGAATTGTACAGCAGCTCCTCTCTCTCTCTCTCTCTCTCTCTCTCTCTCTCTCTCTCTCTCTCTCTCTCTCTCTCTCCCCACCCACCCAATCTCCTCTCCCTCCTGGATAATTGCCATCACCTTAGAAACATTCTATAATGCCTCACCCCTAAGACGTCACCTTATTTCTTCTCTCCATGGCCAAAATTCTCCAAAAGAGAAGAGAATGTTGTTTGTTCTTGAATTCAGATTTGACTTTTACCCCAATCTGATTTCCACTTCTAACGTGCCACCGACATTGCTGTCACTTGACGTTACCAGGAACATATTCACTCCAGGTTCAGTGGATTCACTTTCATCTTCATCTTTGCCAAGGTCTCAGTAACAATCTACCCACTGCTTTCCTGGGGGAAACCTCCCACCCCTTCATCTAGGGACCCCATGCTTTGCTGGTTTCCTCTCACTTCTTGGTCCCATTTTTTCCATTCTCCTCTGAGGCTCCTTGTTCTAATATCTAAAGTCTAGAGTTACTTATTCAGGGCTTGGTCCTGCTTTGGCATCTCTTCTCACTAGACTTTCTTTCTATGTGATCTTATCACTGTGCTGTGTTCCAGTCTAACCATATACCAGTGTCCCCCAGCCCACAATTCTCTTCTGAACTTGACCAGCACCATCGACCACGGTAGCTCGAGAATGTTTCACAGCCACCTTGGTTTACTCTTGTCTAAAAAGAATTCCTTTCCACCCTACTCCCACTTTGGTTCCATCATTTGTGTACTTTTTCTCCATACGTGGCTCCACAGTATCCTTGACCCTCAGGCTAGAAAACTTGGAATCATTCTTCACTCCTCCCTTCTCTTCATTTCCATGTCTAATCAGTCACCAAGTCTTCTGGGTTCTACCGTCTAAAGAGTTCATGAATTTATGAACCTATTTTCCTTTCGATTAACATTTACCCCATATCATACTGTCATCGCTGCTCTGCAGGTAGATCTTTCTCCTGTCACTCTTGGCCACCTCCGATCTCCTCTCCACTCAGCAGCCATGGTGACCTTAAGCAAACAAACAAAAAACAGAAAAGAAAGGAAACCTCCTGAGAGAGGGGCTAATTCTCATGACACTGGCGATCACAGTACAATATATAAATGGGTTAAACCAACATGTTGTACACCTTAAATTTATCCAGTGTTGTATGTCAAATATATTTCAGTTAAAAAATGTTTTTAGGGCTTCCCTGGTGGCGCAGTGGTTGAGAGTCCGCCTGCCGATGCAGGGGAACCGGGTTCGCGCCCCGGTCTGGGAGGATCCCACGTGCCGCGGAGCGGCTGGGCCCGTGAGCCATGGCCGCTGAGCCTGTGCGTCCGGAGCCTGTGCCCCGCAACGGGAGAGGCCACAACAGTGAGAGGCCCGCGTACCACAAAAAAAAAAAAAAAAAAAAAAAAGTTTTTAAAAGAAAAAGAAAAGAAATCTGACCATGGAGATCTCCTAACTAAAGTTCTTCAATGGTATCCTTAACCATGGAATCCTATGCTTTTGGCTTATCGCGGTTATCACTATTTGTAATGATATAGTTATTGCTTGGTTTCCTTGGTTAATGCCTATCTCCCTCAGCTGTAAGTGCCATGAGGTCAGGAACCATGTCTGTCTGGTTTATCATTATGTACCAACCTTCAGCGCAATGCAGGGGCACGGGCCACGTGCTTGAAAAACAGTTTGACTCACTGAAGTATTAACGCTGCCATACTTACAGCAGTGAGGCTCTGGAACAGTAAGAGACTATACATTGAACAGAATAGAAACCCAAGAAATAGATCCAGATACATAAAATGATTTATTACTTGATGAAAATAATTTACAATGGCCAAATTACGCAACACTCCTTTCTATGAAAACTGAATAACTGGGGGAAAAATCAACCTCTATATCGTGCCATACATTAAAAAGTATGTACATAATAAAATAACTAGAAGAAAATGTAGGTGAAAACTTTATAATTATTAATTATGCTGGACCTTTATAAGCATAATTTAAAGAGAAGGAATCACCAAAAAAAATTTACAAATGTGTAAAAAGGGTTTTAAAATTTTTACATACCTCACCCCTATTATTTTCTGTCCTAGAAGAAAAATTGGTACTCACAATTGTAAGGAAATTGTGAGAAACTGGTACTAAAATGTATGTACAGAGATGTTTAATATGATGGATTTAATAACAATTTAAATTAGGAATAATCTAAATGTATGAAATTTGAGGCATGGTTAAAGAATTACAATACATACACCCAAAGCAATACTACCAGCCATTCCAGAGTGTATCTTGGGAGATATGAAAGAAAAAGGAAACGTTCACAAGGAAGTGTTAAGTGAAAAAGTGTTTCAAATAAAATATGAAGTATAATTCTGTTTTAACTTAAAAAACCAAAAACTTGAAGAAAATACATTAAATCTTTCCCCAATGTATATCCACTGAATGCACATTAATTTCATAATCAGAAAACAACCAGCATTCTGTTTAAAATCTAGATAGATATCTAGGTAGAGAGATAGCAGATGAATTTTAAAACATACAGGTAAGTGCCAAAACATTTTTCAGATTTTTCCAAAGCAATGAAAACAGTGTTCATCAAGCTATAAAAATTGAAAATTTTTATAAATTTCATAAAATTTTTATGAAATTGAAAAAAGGGTCTAAAAATATTGACAAATACGCTCTTCCCTCATTGGAAGTTACTTATTAGAGGAAATATAAGTTGAGTAGAAAATAATCAGTTACTCGGGAAGCTACCTCCAAGCAGTCTTTACCTACGTCCAGTGACTCCATAGCTGGCAAAGGAGTGTGAAGAATACGGAATGTATATTTTGATTCATTCATTAAAATACTATTAAATGGCTAGCATGTCCAAGACACTGCAGAGGACACAGGAAGGAAAAAACAAAGAGTTTCTGGGTTAGGACTTTAAAGGGTTGCTTGGAAGTTAGGATAAGTCAGGCATCTGTTTATTATTTTATATGAACAATCTCCTCCATCCAACAGAGTTGGCTTTTTTTCTTCTTCTTTTCCATTTTCTGCAACATCTCAATGTACTGATTTTCCAGAGGGAACCCAAGACCCAAAGAGCCACAACTGTTTGCTGGGCTCACTGGTTAAGGATGGCTGGTAGTTTGCAAAATATAAATAGAAGAAACTATAACCAGTTTCAGCCAGTCTGATGCCACTAAAAAAACTGATGAACAAATAATGAGAGTATCTGAACTTTCCTTAGTTCAGATCCAGAGCCCTCAGCTGGGGGTGATCACACCATTCTGTCTCCCTGGCAGGGCATTTCTATCCAAAGTCAGACACGGGGAATTCATGCTACCTCGGTTTGAGCCTCTGGGGTAATTCAGTGTTTCAAAATGGTGCCGTCCTGAGAAGGAGCTTCCAGAAGATGCCGTCCTTCCTCAATGGGAATTGTTCTCATGTACTTAATGCTGATAAATTAGCAGAGTCTTCTTTTTGTGTTTCATCCTGTCTCGTGCACCCTCTTCCTTGGAGAGCTGATCCACTCCCAACTGCAACCTTCAATGTAGCACTGACGGTCGTGCGGATCTTTGAACAGCTCCGTGGCTGTAACTTCACTCAGAGACCAGAGACATCTGCTTTATTTGATTTCAGAGAGATTGTGGTGCAGGCAATCTCGTTATTCAGCTATCCTAGGACTGATAACACACATCACCACTTTGCTTGGTAGGGCATTTTCACATCTTTTAGCCAGCCTAAACCTCACAGAAACCCTTAAGGTAAGGAGGGCAAGACATATTGTTCTTGCCATTTTGCATAAGATTCAAGAATTTGAGAGACTTTCTCAAGGCCACACAGCTACGTAAATGCCAGAGACAGTAATAGAATTCCCATTGTTTATTCTTAAATTCGGTGGCTTTCCCGTTCTCTCGTGCTGTCCGAATGTGATGCATTTATTCTTTTGGCAGCTGTTTATTGAGCACCTACTATAAATCAGATGTGTTCTAGCAACAGGGGGTCTGGCAGTGAATATATAGATAAGGTCCTTGCCGTTGGGGAGCTCCCATCCCAGTGGGGGGAGGCAGGGAACGAAGGCAGAAAACAATAAACAAACAATAAACAAACGATAATAAAATGCCAGAGCGTGCTCTATGGGATAGAGCACGCTGAGGGCTTCTTTAGTGAGTGTCCTCAGGAATTCAGGCTTCTTTGAGGAGGTGACATTTGAGCTCAGCTGTAAATGACAAGAAGGAGCCAGCCCCAGCCATGTGAAGAGCTGAGGGAGGGGTACTCCAGGGAGGGGGAACAGCAAAAGGAAAGGCTCTGCGGCACAAACAAGCTTAGCCTGTTCCTGGGACGATAACATGACTTGTGTGGCTGGGGCATAAGAAACTAGGGAACGTTGATTCTTTTTTAAAGGAAGCTAGCCATGTAGGCAAGCGCCTTCTCACGCGAGGTTTGAGAGGTTATGGTGAGAAGTTTGGGCTTTATTCCAAGAGCAGTGTCACGCCACTGAAGCAGGAACAAAGGACTGATTAACAATCTTGAAAGATTCCCTCTGGCTGCCAAGTGAAGAATGAAGTGGGTTCTGCTAAGATAAGAGTGTAAAGAGAAAGTCCAGTTTGGAGGACACCTGAGTGGTCCAGGAAAAGGAAGGAATGCTTGGACCCGGTGGGAGCCATGGGGATTGAGGGAAGAGAAGTGATTTGAGCTGCTTTTTAGAAGCAGCGCGGATGAGACTCACTGATAGATGAGATGGTCATGGGAGAAAGAGGGCAAGAAAGCGTCAAGGATGATGCCCTGGTGTTTGGTAACGGATGTTCTGTTTCTTTACTATTTATTAATCCATCTATCTATTCGACAAGCGCTTATCACGTGCGAACCGGTCACCTCTACTCCGTGCCGTGCGGTACCTAAGTTACATGAGTCAAGCCCTTGCAGAGCTGGTAGACTCATGGGAAACACAGACAACTGAACAACTGTGATCCTGTGTGGTGAATTCTGTGACGGCGTGAGGGTCTTACAAGGAGAAAAGACAGCAGAACTGGCTTTGGGGAGGGACGGAGCGACACTCGTGCTGAATCCCCAGAGATAAATGGGAGGTGCAGGGAAAAGCATTAGATCCAAGGGGAACCGCATGAACAGAACCGGGAGGGAGGGGCACTCGAAGGATAGTCAGTCTATCCCACCGCTCGCTCCAGGACTGATGGCTGAGACCACTGAAATGATCACTCCACTCCCCGTTTTATCCCTGCAACAGAAAGTAAGTTATTTAATGAAACATAAGCCTGGGTGCGAATAAACCTGACCTCTGTGGAAAGATTACAGAGGCTCTGCATGAGCGTGCACAGTGAGCCAGCCTCGCCTGCTGCCCCAAGTCCCTAGAAATAGCAGGTAAGATCTACTGGGAGTGGAAGGGGGCGGGGCAGAGTGTGACAGCGCTGAAAAATACAAAGTGGTGTTGATGGGCCAGGAATGATGGAGAATCCAAGGAAAAAGGAAGGCGGATGAGATGTGTATGGAGGTGGAAACGTAGACAGGGAAGATGCTTTCCCGGGAGCGTGGAGGATGGAATTGCTCCGCCCAGGGGTGGGGGCGGGGGTGGAGGAGGAGAGGCTGAGCGGAGCCTAGAAGGACCTGCCACGTGGGGGGCGGGGCCTGCAGCTGGTGGACCTGCGTTAGGCAGAGTCCCATCAACCACACGTAGGAGGGACTGAGGGTGCGTGCACAGTGCCCCGGGTGGTCCGGACTCACGCGTGGCCAGAAGCCTAACCGGTCCGGGGAGCTCTGCTGCAGCCCGGACCTTCCCCCGGCCCTCGCCCATCACGGCCACCCCCTCCCCACCCCGCAGTCGAGCAGATGGTGCTTTGCAGATCACCGAGCTGCCTCCACAGACTGTCTGACGGGGAAATTTACATACGGAGATGACACATCAGGCCTAAATCCAGACTTCTCAGAAGTGGCCCAGTTGAGAGCTCCAGGTCGAAATGTCAGGTGTGGCCAAAGCAGTAGGGAAACAGACAGCCCTAAATGCATCATTAGGGGCGACAGAACACCTAAAGATAGGGAAATCCCCCCTTTCGGAAAAGAAGAGCCAGAGCCGGACCTCGAAGAGGGCCCGGACAGTCCCTCCTCCTCTGGGCCCTCCTCTGGGCCTGTGATGCCCCAGAGGAGGTTGCTCCCTCCTGTTCTTACCCCACAAACTCTCCCTTCTCCTCCTCCTCCTCCTCTCCGTCCTCTCTCAACTTGGCTTTTACCTTCCAGAGTGGGCAGCCTTAAGCAGGTGCTGAGAGAGAGGGCTTTTTTAAAAATCGTGGTAAAATACACACAGCATAAAATTTACCATCTGAACCATCTTTAAGTGTTCACCTGGTGGCATTAAGCACATTCACGTTGTTGTGCAACCGCCCCTACCATTCATCCACAGAACTCTTTTCATTCCGCAAAACTGAAACCCTGTCCCCGTTAAACACTAACCCCCCATCCTTCTCCTCCAGGCCCCCGGCAACCACCATTCTATTCTCTGCCTGTGAATGTGACGATTCTAGGAACCTCATGAGAAATCATATAGTATTTGTCTTTTTATGCCTGGCTTATTATGCACTGAGCATAATGCCCTCAGTTTTCATGTGTGTTGCAGCAAGGGTCAGATTTCCTTCCTTTTGAAGGCTGAATAATATTCCTTTGTATGTATATACTAAGAGAGTCGTCTTTTATCTAGATTTTAAAGCAAGACCCTGACTCATCACCTTGGCAGAATTTCAGGTACTACTACAGGAGAGGTTCGGGGGCTGACACATCTTTTCCAAAGTCCTGCTGGAGAAGCAAGATGGGGTCTGATGCTTGGGCCTCACCAGGAACTCCAAGCAGCTCCCAGGCTGACCACATTTCCTTGGTTTCAAGCTCACCCATAAATGTTCTCCCAGTCTCGGCTTTGGTAGCCCTATATTCAGGATTTTTTTCTATGTCCTTGTTCTTCAGAGGAGACCATAACTCCTTGGGGGAGCTCCTCCGCCAGGCTAGAGCCCTAGGTGACATGCCCACCCCTCTGAGAGCCTGGGCCGCTGCCTCGTGGGCGCTGGGCTGAGATCAGAGGCGCCCCAGCTCCAAGCCACCAACTCCACCCTGCAGGAGAACACGGGCTCGGGAGGCCCCTTGTCACAGTCTGGAGAAACTTAGCGGGAACTCTGGAAGAATCAGCCCCATTGTTCATGGACCGCTTTGAAGATGAAGACGAGACAAATACACATATTAGAAGTGCCAAGCTAAACCAATTAGTAAGGTAGTTTCCATGCAAATCACCTCAGAAATAGGGAAAAAATGATTTCTGCTTATCTCTTAATTTTCTGGGTTCCTAAATTGCCCTAAACAGACTCCGTTCAAATGCTTTCCATGGCATGTCATCCTCGACTTCTGAGGCTTCTGCCCTTATTTTCCTTGAAGGCATTTTCTGATCCAACTAAAAAGTGTCACAATGAACAACAGCAGGAAAACAAAGCAATACTATGGCTTTGTTTTGTAATTTTAAAGCCAATCAATCATGAGCACTGAATGCTAATGGCTTTTGGAAGGGAAATTGGATGCAAAATGAAGATACTGTGAATTATCGCCTCACAGTTTGATGTGCATTATTATTTTCGAGTCCTTTCAAGTCCCTGGCTTAGGGGAACAGCCCTACACTTATAGCATCCACACCGGCAAACGCAGCTTCTTCATACACTGACCTGGCGCGACAGGTGAGCCAGGGGAATTCTGGGTGCCGCGTGGCTCCAGCGCTGCCCACTCATCCCGCTGTGAACGAGGTTTCCGCTACAAGTGCAGCCCTGGAAGACTCCACTGGGTGTTCAAGACAAGATTACAGCAGCATCTCCTGCCCTCATAAAGCGTCTTTTGTTGATTCATTCTTTGGTTATTTCAGGGGTAATAAAGGAGCATATAAACCAGTGATGTACAAAGTTAGTTATATATATTTTTTTCTCATTGCTTTGACATAATCTGTGAGGGGCTACAGGGAAGAACACAGCTGCTAAGGTTGGTTCTTCGATCCCACGAAGGGAACAAAACATGGTGCAGAAAATGAGTGCGGTGGGCTGAAATGAACGTAGCTCATAAAAGGGGAGACAGCCCATCATAGTGGCTGGAGTCGTTTGGAGGTGGACGTTGGCTCTGATGCCCCCTCTGCATTTATAGTTTTCTTCTCTGTAAAATGGGATGATAATAGGACTTATCTCAGCAGGTCGTTAGGGAGCTTACATGAGACAAGGCGGCCTGTAGAGCACTGAGCACAGTGCCTGCATTCCATGGCGCTCAAGAAATAGTAGTATTGTTTTATTTAATTAGTTATATTGACCTTTAGAAGGCAAAACTGAAACTATATCATCATCGGAAAGGTCAACAAAGATCCAGCTGACAAAACAGCACTTGAGCTGGGCCGGCTGGGGCAGGGAGTGTCCCCGTTGCTCTCTGCTGCGCTAGGAACGTAACTGGAGAGCATCTCCGAGAGGTGATGTGGTCAGCGGTGCAGGGCAGGGTTACGAGATAAGACCTCGGGACACCAGCTGGCCGCAGCAGTGGTTTTGAGCTGATTAGGGGAGGAGAGGCTTAGTAGGTTAGAGGGAGCCTGATGGGAACGCACTTTCAAAAGCCGTAAAGCCGTGCGTGGGTGAGCTGAGTGCTCTTGCTGGAAGTGGATGGACGTATATTTTGCTTGAGAAGCAGGGGCATTTCGAATTGTTCTGTAATGATGAGGAGCCATGGAAGGATTTGGACCACCAGGTGGAGTGAATTTGCAGCAACGGGCGGTTTCTATAGATGAGAAGGACAAGGCGAGTAGACTAGTTATGAAAATTCTCGAAATCCAGCGTGGACGGGGTGGAGCCTTTGAAGAGGACAGAGGCGTTGGTAGTGAGAGGAGGAACAGACGTGAGGCCAAAGAACAGTGAAGAAGGGAGACAGGGAATGAGGAAATAGCGAACGCAAAGGGTTTTCAGGTATTCAGCCTGGCGATAATCACAGCTAGTCCCAAACAAAAGCATGACATATCTATTTCTCTCCCTTCTCACAGAAACACTCACACACCTTTCAATATCATCTCTGCTTTGTTGATTCTGGTCCCTATACCCTAAGCTCCCTCTTCAGTCCCAATGTCCAAAGGAGCCAGCAATTCTATTTACCTCCTGGGGACCCACCCTTAAGGCACAATCCAGGAACTCTACCCGCCCCCACCCCTTGCCCCGGATCTACCATCCCCAGACAATAGAACTTGCTAGAGAAATAGTCAAAACTGACCCTTCCAGTAACCCTTTCCCTCAGGCCTGCTCTCTGCTAGGTAATAGTGAGACAATCTAATAAAGGTAATTCTGCTAATCCATCGATGATCCTGGCAGGTTCAGGCATCTTCTCTCTAATGTCACTTATTTGCAAGCTAATTGGGTATCCAGAGACCATCCCTCACTCCAAAGACACTGGGGTCTTTGCTATGCCTCTAATAACCCTCGTGATGTTATTATTTTCTCTCTCTGGGACTCGGTTTCTTCATTTGTTAGAAAGAAGCTACATGATGTGTAAGATTCCACGCACGTCTAAAATTGGATAATTCTGTTGTCCACCGTGAGCAGGATAAGCCGTTTCTGGCACCCCCTTCCTGAAAGGGACGTGGGGGTTTCACAGAAAGGTTTTGGTCACTCTAGGCTACTGAGGGCCACATGAAGGCCCCCGAGCATCGGGCCCAACGTGGAGCGTTTACAGCTAACACGAGTTATCAGCAGACACCCACCTAGACTGCCGAGAAGTTTGGGAGAGAATAAAACATGCTCGTTTTGGTCCTACAGCCCCTGAGACCGAGGGGGGCTGTCAAGGAGAAAGTTGTAAAACGCTGGAAAGTTCAGCATTGATAACTTTCTGTGATTTTCTGTTTTAATATATTGTTTAAATTGCCTGCTTATACCAAGATATTCCCTATTTTATTTCAAAGAGCAGTGAGAGGAAAACAAAACAAAACCAAAAAAGACCCCAGGAACAAATTAAACATCTAGAGGCTACTGAATATATTGTGATATGTTCACACAGTGGAATAAAACACAGAGAAAATGAATGAATAAGGCTAAGTGATCTGAGAAGGATGCCGGTGAGTGAAAAGGAAGCAAATCCCAGAACTGCCCATGGTCTCTGAGATAGAAAGCTTGACAATAAGCAAAAATTAAAAACACACATACACATACAGAAGAAGCATAGGAAGAAGCTCAAATTCTAGGATAGCGGGGACTTCTCTTTCTGTGCCAAAAATTAGGGCAAAGTGTTGAGTTTTTTATAACCGCCGTTTACTATGATGTTAGCTGTAGATTGTTCATGGTTACACGTCATCAGGGTAAGTCTTTTTATTCTTAGTTTGCGGAGCGTTTCTATCATGCATGTGTTTTACATTTTATGCAAACTTTTTCCACATAGATTGAGTTGATCATGAAATGTTTTCCTTTATTTCTTTACCGTAGTGAAATACGCTGATTTTTGAATACTATACCAGTCATGCACTTTTTTTGTGTGTGTGTGTGGTACGCCGGCCTCTCACCGTCGTGGCCTCTCCCGTTGCGGAGCGCAGGCTCCGGACGCGCAGGCGCAGCGGCCACGGCTCACGGGCCCAGCCGCTCCGCGGCACGTGGGATCCTCCCGGACCGGGGCGCGAACCCGGTTCCCCTGCATCGGCAGGCGGACGCGCAACCGCCGCGCCACCAGGGAAGCCCCTGGTCATGCACTTTTTAAAAAAATTTTATTTATTTATTTATTTTTGGCTGCTTTGGGTCTTTGTTGCTGCACGTGGGCTTTCTCTAGCTGCAGAGAGCGGAGGCGACTCTTCATTGCGGTGCATGGGCTTCTCATTGCGGTGGCTTCTCTTGTTGCAGAGCATGGGCTCTAGGCGTGTGGGGCTTCGGTAGTTGTGGCATGTGGGCTCAGTAGTTGTGGCTCGCAGGCTCTAGAGCGCAGGCTCAGCAGTTTTGGTGCACGGACTTGGTTGCTCCACGGCATGTGGGATCTTCCCGGAACAGGGATCGAACCCGTGTCCCCTGCACTGTCAGGCGGATTCTTAACCACTGCACCACCAGTGAGTCCCAGTCATGCACTCTTAAGGAAAGAAAACCTCCCTGTCCCATGATGTTTTATCATTTTTATATATTTTTCAGAATTTAATTTGCTAATATTTTGCTAAGGATATTGGCATCTTTGTTCATGAGGGATATTTGTCTGTGGTCTGTGTAATGTTCTTGTCTGGTTTGGGAATCAGGCCTCACGTTTTTGGACAGTCTGTGTAAAATTGGTTTTATTTCTTCTTTAACTGTTTCACAGAATTTGCTAGGGAAGCCATCTTTCATGGAGTTTTCTTTGAGCGAAGATTTTATTATGAATTAAATTTAACATATTTTGAGCTGTTCACATTTTCCATTTCTTTGTGTGTCTGTTTTGGCAACTTGCATCTTTCTACAAATTTTTCCATGTCATCTAAGTTGTTAAACTTAAGGATATAAACTTGCTCACAATATTCCCTTATTATCTTTTTAATATCTGTAGAATCAATACTAATGTCCTTGCTAATTCCTGAGTTAGTCATTTGTATTTTCTCTCACCTTTATCACTATCAATTTATCAGTTGTTTAACCAGAGGTTTTTCGATTTTATTGATCTTTCAAAGAACCAGCCTTTGGTGTTACTGACCTTTCTCTATTGTTTGTTCATTTTGTATTTCACTGGTTTCTGATCTTATCTTTATTATTTCCTTCATTCCCTTTTTTTCAGTTTTAATTTGCTCTCTTGTTTTCCTCATACCTTAAGATGGAAGCTTAGGTGATTGATTTAAAACCATTCTTGTTTCATCATGTAAACATTTAGAGCTCTAAATTTCACTGCAAACTCTGCTTTTGCTACATCCCTCAAATTTTAATATGTTGTGTTAGCCTTTATCATTCAGTTGGAAATATTTCCCTTATGATTTCTCTTTATACCAAGGGTTATTCAGGAGTCTATGGTTATTTTTCTAAATAGCTGGGGATTTTCCAGCTGTCTTTTTATTTTTAATTTCTAATTTAATTCCATTGTAGTTGGAGAAGATAGTCTGTGTGATCAAATACTTCGATATTTATTAAGGCTCACTTTATGGTCCAGCATATGGTCTATCTCGGTGAAAGTTCCACGACCACCAGAAAAGGATGTGTATTCTACTTTGTTGGCTGTGTAGTTCTATAAATGTCAATTAGGTTAAGTTGAATGATAGTGCTGTCCAAATCTTCTGTATTCATTTCTTGTACCATCTACTTGTTCTATCAGTTATTGAAAGTGAATTGCTAAAATTGCCAGCTGCAATTGTGCCCTTGTCTGTTTCCTACCTTAGTTCTGTCATATTTTGTTCCTATCATTATGAAATTATTTCTGATAATTTCTTGAAGCTTAGTTTTTCTGATGCTAATATAGTGACTCATGCTTTCTTATGATTATTGGTTGCATGGGTTATATTTAATGTGTGTCTCTTGTAAGTAGTATAGAGTTGGGTCTGTAGTCCTCCAATTTTGAGGCAATTTTATCTCTTTGGCCCTAAGAACATGAACAAACATAAATTTTCATTTTAAAAATCCAACAGAGAAAGTTGGCCTTTTTTTCCTACCATAGTATCTCTCAGTCAAGAGCTGCCAACAAACTTCATCAGCGCAAAGAGGTAATATAAGATTGGGTCCACATCTGACCAAAATAATAATCAATTGTATCCATCTATGTCTAGCATGAATTGAAATAAAGTATAGAATCTACTGTTCAACTGAAATGATATATCATTTCATGAATAAAATTAACCAATATTCAATTCAGGCTAGATGTATCAAATCAAAATATTTAGCCAGTGTATGAAAATTCAGTCAGCAGCCCAGCTAGATGGTTGTTCTATACAATTTTAGACACCATTTAATAATGACTTTTCTGAATGAGCTGGCTGCTTTGGAGGAATCTCAGACTCTTTATTATTTGAAATGCAAATTTATCTCAAAACAGTGAACTACATCCAAGGGTGAACAGACCACTCAATTGTAAATTCTGTTTTAACTCTCCCATAGACACCACTGACAGACTCTCTTGTAATTATTTCAAAAATATAACTGGGGTGAAGGTCATGTACACTACGGAGGGCAGTGATTTATGCTTCCCCAATGGCCAGATTAGATTACTGCAGCTCTGGTCCCACACATCTTCCTGCCAGCCCTAAAGGAGTGCATCTGAAACAATGTTCCCATGAACTATGACCTAGTTCAAATGCTGTCCTTCTACTTTGTACAACGATTGGTCTTCCAGGGGCCTAAGGTAGAAAAGGTGGTGAGACAATCCCAAGCCAAGGAGACCATCACAAGGAATAAACATCAACGTCTGAATCCAGGAGAACCTTCTTATCAATCTTGGTTCAATTGGATGAGAAATTGAAGAGCCAAAATCACTGTAAATAAAGTTTCTGGGGGAAAATTATTAACAAGAATCACTCTGAACCTTTGATATTCCCAAGCGGGTGGGGGGGGATAAATCATGAACCTTCTACATACAGTTTTAGGGCCATATTGAAGGGGCATGAGGAAACAGACTCTTCTGAGCAGTCGAGGCTGGTGTCAATAGATGTTTTAATCTCCACCTGAGATCTGTGGACACCTATAGGAATCCACCTAGATAATCAAATTCAGTCTGTGACTTCTTACTCTGATGCTTCCTAAAATAGGCAGAGAACTCTCAGCTGGGGGCTGCTTAGGGCACCCGTTCTGCTTCAAGCTTTGTCTAAAATCCTTTGGCCCAGAAGTCCTAGAGTGGATATAGAAGAAGAATGTTACCTGTCACAATTTTTGAAGACACATCAACTAGAAGTAGGAAGACAAGTTACAACATATAGAGAAACCTTCAGGGAGTGAATGGGAGTCTTTGTCCAGTGGTCCTTCGTCCCTAAAATTGAAAACTCAATTTCAAGCAGGCTCAGCTAAGCCATCTTAAGTCAGACCATTTTTTCCAATGAATAGGGGTAATTCAGAGCAGGTTCCAATGCATGCTAGACTAAAGCTGACCTGATAAGGTGGTTGCATGAGATGTTATAGAGAAAAGGGCACACGGTTGGAAGTCAAGACCTGAACCAGCTTCCACTGTTAATTGCCTTCAATCCATATTCTGCGGAGCAATGAGCATGATCCCTTTCAATCAAAAGTCTGAGGATACCACCCATATGCTTGCGGGACTTCCGGTTGCTCTTATAATCCAGTCTCTTCCTCTTAGCCTCTCTTTCTGTTATTTGAGCACCTGAAGTCTTTGCACCAGCTGGTTCCATTTCCTTGGGATGCTCTACCTGGGCTATCAGAACAACTTGTTCCTTCTCATCACTCAAACGTCACCTTCTTGAAGAGGAAGTCCTTGAAATAACACACCTTGGCATTGTCACCATCATATCATGTTGGTTTAACTCTGTGCCTATCTGGAATTATAATGTATTTCTTTCTTTCTACGTTGTCCCCTGCCCTAGAACATAAGCTCCATGAAGGCAGGAATCTTGCTGCCCTGTTCTCCCGAGCCTAGACCAATACCGTCACGCAGTAGGTGTTCAAGTAACATGTGATGACTGAATGAATACAATAATATTTAGATTCTATTCCCAGCTTTGTCTCAAACTAACTGTAATCATGTCTGTTTTCTTATCTGGAAAATAAGGGAACAATGAATTATCATTCCCTCTTCTTCACCACTTTGCCACCTCTCCCCGCCCCCCCCCCCCGCAAAGAAAAACCAATCAGAAAGTGAAGGAAATAAGTTGCCTATGGGGATCACATTTTTTTTTTCTTACTTTTTTTGTTGTTTTTTTTTTGCGGTACGCGGGCCTCTCACTGCTGTGGCCTCTCCGGTTGCGGAGCACAGGCTCCGGACGCGCAGGCTCAGCGGCCATGG
>NC_041227.1:84150445-84167971 GCF_002837175.3 Physeter macrocephalus
CGCAGGCTCAGCGGCCATGGCTCACGGGCCCAGCCGCTCCGCGGCACGTGGGATCTTCCCGGACCGGGGCACGAACCCGTGTCCCCTGCATCGGCAGGCGGACTCTCAACCACGGCGCCACCAGGGAAGCCCGGGGATAACGTTTTAAGATTAAAACACAATGGATTGAATCCCAGATATAAAACCAACTGGGCAGAGAGAATAACTTCCAGCGATTCATAATTTGTTTGAATATATTTACAGTGTAAACAACTTCCGGTCTGCAGTGTAGTTGGTCAGTCTTAAAAACATAGCAAAAGGCCTGGAGGGGTATCCTGGCCTTGCCCGTGCCAGCGCGGCGAAATCAGATGCCTTTAACCGTCTGATTCCTCAACTTCCCCGGTTTGGGCTCCACATTGGGCAAGTAGCCTTCTGATTATAACTTGGTCTGATTGTACTTGGATTTTCCTACAGGGAGAGAATGTGCTGATCACACAGACTTTGAGTTTTCCAGTCATTGTGACAACGATCTGTCACGGTAAATTACTAGGTTTGCATTCTGGTGTCTTTCTGAGTCTTGTGTGCTTTTTGGTTCCAATGAGTCAATCCTTCAGAGCCCGTCACCTCCGATCACCCAGAGGAACAGGCCTTGGTTTTGGGCTTTGTTTACTTGGTTTAGGGATGGCTTCCCCCAGCCCCCTCTGGGGCAGGGATGGAAACTCAATTCTATTGTATCCATTGAGCAGCTTGAGTGTGTGCTTAGGGCCCCAGGAAAGAGAGAGATCACAAATAACAGCAACAAAAAATAATAATAGTGGAAGTAATTTAATATTTCATAATATGCTCCAAATAGTCCTCATCAAAAAAAATTATACCATTGTTGGAATTTCTTGCAATCGTCTTGTAGTTTAGAACAGTTTGCATTTTGAATGGGTCCAGAGTGCAGAAAGGCAGGGAAAGGGTGGCTCCATAATCATTTTCGTGTTTAAACCTTCCAAAGATCCTAGTCCAGCCTCAGGAGCAACATTTCAACGTGGCTCCCAGGGAGGCCAGCAGCCTTCCTGATGCAGAGGAGAGTGAGGCCCAGCTATTCACTTTCACAGAAAGCCGAGGACAGGAACTCGATGTCTGCCCCTGGAGTTCAGGACTCCTCGCCCCACTGACCACACACCTGACTCGTACCTGGGACCTGGTTCACCTTGTCCCCTCCGACCAACTTTCTTCAGGGGCCTCATCTGGGGCAGCCCTGAGGCTGCTTCCAGTTCTAGCATTCAGTGATTCAGGAAAAGAACAAAGGAGTGAGTGGAATATCACATTCTGTCAGGGGCCAGCTCATAAGCGACTGTCAGAGGAGAAGGAAAACTTCCGCTTTCCTCTGTTCCTCTCTGGCCCTGGACTGAAACCTTCTTCACCTCGCTTGGAGACAGGGAAGAATCAGGCTTGAAAGCATAAATATTTTGCAAATGTTCAGGACGTGCTGCAGCTGCACCGTTGGGTGCCCGATTTTCGTCTCCTAATCTGCTTTTAGAGCAACCGAAGTCCCTACATTATTTAGGGCCCCTGCATGGAACCTCCTGAAGGCGAGTGATTAGTGATTGATCCGATTAGAGCAGAGACTCAATCGATGAAGAAGCCTTTGGGGAGCCCCTGGTGTGCCTGGAGTGCTGATGAAAAAGGTGGCAATAGGAAAGGCAGGGAGAAGGGGGATGGGATAGAGGAAGCAAAGCCCTAGATGAAGGCAAGGGGGCAGCATCCCTCTTTCTGCATCAGCCAGGAGGTGCTCGTGTGTGTCCCACAGCTCAGCACCGGCACCTATCAAGTACGCAAAGAATGTTTATTAATGGACTGAATGGGATAAATGGAGCTGATCCTAAGAATGAATCCATTGTCATTTTTTTATGGACAATGCTAATGGTTTCTTGATGAAAAGTAAACTCTCATAGCTGGATGCCTTGGCTGAGCTTTTCAGAAGATATCTCCTAAATGATTGACAAATATGAAAGTCACAGAGACATAGAAGTTGGATCTTTTCCACCAGGACTGTGAGATCGCTGCCCTCAGAGTGGGAAGCCAGGCTGAGTGTGGCATGAAACTCCAGTGTTGCCGGCAAGATGCACTTCTGGTCCCAGTCTCTTAAGAACACAGATTCTACCTGCAGAACCCACTGGCCCTCAGCCCTTCACACCAGGTGATCCAAATTACCTGGACAGACTTCTGAACTTCTGAGGAAGAGAGGTAGAACACCTTGAGAGGTGCCCTGGAAAAATCAACTCCCTTTATAAACTCTGTGTGTGAGTATGTGATTAGAACTCATCAAAAGTGCATTCTCCTTCTAAAGTCAAATGCGTTTGGTTCAAAAGGATCCATGCACCCCAGGGTTTACTGCAGCCCTATTCACAATAGCCAAGACATGGAAACAACCTAAATGTCCACCGGCAGATGAATGGATTAAGAAGATGTGGTATAGGGCTTCCCTGGTGGCGCGGTGGTTGCGCGTCCGCCTGCCGATGCAGGGGAACCGGGTTCGCGCCCCCAGTGGTTGTGCGTCCGCCTGCCGATGCAGGGGAACCGGGTTCGCGCCCCGGTCTGGGAGGATCCCACATGCCGCGGAGCGGCTGGGCCCGTGAGCCGTGGCCGCTGGGCTTGCGTGTCCGGAGCCTGTGCTCCGTGATGGGAGAGGCCGCGACAGTGAGAGGCCCACGTACCACCAAAAAAAAAAAAAAAAAAAAAGAAGATGTGGTATATATACAATGGACTATTACTCAGCCATAAAAAAAGAATGAAATAATGCCATTTGCAGCAACATGGATGGATCCCACATGCCGCGGAGCGGCTGGGCCCGTGAGCCATGGCCGCTGGGCTTGCGTGTCCAGAGCCTGTGCTCCGCGACGGGAGAGGCCGCGACAGTGAGAGGCCCACGTACCACCAAAAAAAAAAAAAAAAAAAAAGAAGATGTGGTATATATACAATGGACTATTACTCAGCTATAAAAAAAGAATGAAATAATGCCATTTGCAGCAACATGGATGGACCTGGAGATTATCACACTAAGTGAAGTCAGTCAGACAGAGAAAGACAAATACCATATGATTTCACTTATACGAAGAATCTTAAAAAAAATGATACAGATGAACTTATTTACAAAACAGAAACAAACCCACAGACTTAGAGAATGAACTTATGGTTACCAAGGGGGAAGGGTTGTGGGGAGCGATAGACTGAGAGTTTGGGGTTGACACGTACACACTGCTATATTTAAGACAGATAACCAGCAAGGACCTACTGTAAAATAAATAACTTTTAAAAAGAAAAAAAATAAAGTCAAATGTTTTACCTGTGAGAAAGATAAGCTATGTGTGGAAGCATACTGGAACAATCATGTCATTCATCGGTCAGGAAGATGAAAGTTTTCGCCTGATATGGACACTTACGCGGGTCTCAGGCTTTGACCCACTCACTACAGGCCCCCACGATACCCCTTTCCCTCTAGGCTACGATTCTGGGTTTTATTTCTGTCTCCCCTTAGTGAGTATTCTGGAAGAAGAGACTGTGTCTCATCCATCTTTGCAGCATTGGAGCCAAAAATAGATCTGGACATGCAGAAGGCAATCAACAAGTGTTTGTGACACTAAGTGTCAGAGAATATGGAGGGAAAGGAGGAAGGAAGGAAGGAAGGAAGGAAGGAAGGAAGGAAGGAAGGAAGGAAGGAAGGAAGGAAGGAAGGAAGGAAGGAAGGAAGGAAGGAAGGAAGGAAGGAAGGAAGGAAGGAAGGAAGGAAGGAAGGAAGGAAGGAAGGAAGGAAGGAAGGAAGGAAGGAAGGAAGGAAGGAAGACTTACGCGGGTCTCAGGCTTTGACCCACTCACTACAGGCCCCCACGATACCCCTTTCCCTCTAGGCTACGAGTCTGGGTTTTATTTCTGTCTCCCCTTAGTGAGTATTTTGGAAGAAGAGACTGTGTCTCATCCATCTTTGCAGCATTGGAGCCAAAAATAGATCTGGACATGCAGAAGGCAATCAACAAGTGTTTGTGACACTAAGTGTCAGAGAATATGGAGGGAAAGGAGGAAGGAAGGAAGGAAGGAAGGAAGGAAGGAAGGAAGGAAGGAACGTAAGAGTAGGTAAGGACATGCAGAAGGCAATCAACAAGTGTTTGTGACACTAAGTGTCAGAGAATATGGAGGGAAAGGAGGAAGGAAGGAAGGAAGGAAGGAAGGAAGGAAGGAACGTAAGAGTAGGTAAGAGTGTGAAGAAAGGAATGAGCCACAGTGAACCAATGTGTTGCAGCAGCTGACTCTGGCATGGAATCATTTTGAATCTGAAAAACATCACTCACAAACCCCTAGGGGAAGTGGCAGAGGAGTGGAGAGAGAGGATGCACTGATTTCATTTTCGCCTTTCAGACTCACCTGTCCTCCAAAGTAACCCACCCAACCTGGAACTGAAGTCCCATATTGCGAGCTTAACCTTTCACCTGTGCTCTAGGCTGCCCAGCCAGCTCTCCTCCAAGGAAGGCCTGGGGGGAAGCAGCCAGAAAGGCTGTTACAGCGAGATGTTGGGTTTATTGTGCAAATACGAACCAGTGCTCACCAAGGGGGGGCGGGGCGTGGGGAGAGGACTTCTCAGGCTCTGTCCAGGTAGCACAAAGCAAACACTTGGCAACTGGCTGATTGTCAAGAGCATACTTTGGAGGATCCAACTGATATTTCAGAGTGGCATTAAAATCTAATTTATTTACCTGAATCTACAGAGCTCTGATGGATGTCTCCCTGCATCTCACGTTGGACCGTGAGACCCAGACGCAGTCTTCACCGACGTCCATCAGTGCTCCCTCCCAGGGGATGTGACGGCTGCATTGTCAGCATGAGAACCAACCCCAAGAATCACGTGCCCGGCTGGCCCTTGTCCACTCTAGGAGGACCTCATGAAGAACAACACTTGAGATGTCTGGGGTCTGTTCTCTTGCAACCTGTTTTGCAGGCTCACGGAAGAGCAGAAACTGACCATGGAAGGAAACTGACCATGGCAAGAGCACTTGTCTTCACCACCCATTTGCTTTCCAGAATCCCTTGCCTTTTTTTTGGTACCCTACTAAGATGCCTCCATTTGTTGCTGTTTCCTCCTATTTTGCAATGAGGATATTATAAATGCCGCTGTACTTGGATAGAACTTTCCTCTTAAAGATTAGGTGAAACCAACAGATTAGAAACTCAGCCCAATTCCAGCAAATGACAACCCTTTCTCCAGTGTTGTTGGACTAGTACAGAAGGTTGATTTGAGGAGGAAAGCAGGATGATGCCTGTGCTGATATTTTACATCCCCATAGGGTTTTAGGTATTTTTTTCTTCATCACATTCCTTTCAGGTCTATTATTTCATTTAATCTCCTGATATACCTGTGAGTTAGCTAGAGTTCTCACCAGTTAAATATGATTTATGTTTGTCCTTGGGCACAGGAGAAAACTAGAAAATTGGCTCTAGGATTTGTTTATAACCATTTATAAAGCATGAGTCATGGCATTAGAGAAATGTGACAACTCGACAGGCCCTTGAGAGCCAGACATTATCCTTCATTCTCCGCACGTGGCATCCAAGTCTCAGGAAGGTGAAATGATTTACCCAAAGTCACACAGCCAGCAAAGGTCAAAGCCTGTTCTCGTTCCAGACAGCCGTTCTTTGTACCTGAAGGTACAATGACTCACCGGACAGAGTTGGCAGAGGTTGCCAGGGACAGCAGAGCGGGTGAAAGCAAGGCTGAGAACCTCTCTGCTGCATTCAGTTGGCTGTGGTGCCGCCTCCCGCCTCAGGTGCCACATGGGACCATGTCCACCGTGCATCTCGCCATCTTGCTTCCCACAGGGCCTCCCTGGTTTCCCAACCTAGTCCTTATTCAACCCTTTAAAAAGTCTCTTTTCTTGGTTTTACACGAGACTTTATTTTTTTTTTTTAGGTAGGGGTTTAAATTGTACTTTTTAAAGTAGTTTTATTGGAAACATATCTTACCTATCATAAAATTTACCCATTTCCAGTGTACCATTTAATGATATTTTAGGAACGTTACTGAAAGGTGCGGCTGTCACTATAATCAGTTTTAGGGCATTTTCATCCCTCCGTGAGATCCCCCAGGTCCACTTTCAAGTTAATCCCCATCCCAACTTAGGAGGGATTGGATTTTTCTTATCCAGTTAAAAAAAGAAAAGTAAAACAGAAGCAGGTAATTTTTTTTTATACTGCAAGAGTTTTGACCTGCTACATTCTCTTCCTCCAAAGAACATTTTGCGCCCATGAAGAGAATTTGCTCACCATGTTGGTTTATCTCCCAGAGGGTGGGTCATGGGTTCATATTCACTGGGATAGTAACTCCCAGCTGAACTCTGAGGTGTGAGTGAATTTCTCCTTCCTGCCTTCCTGGGGCTACGTGGGCAAGACTGCTAACTCGCCTGGTTGTGTCCCTTCCCTGTTCTCATCTCTAGGACATCTCCAGTTATGTGGCTAAGGGATTAAGATATAAAGACATGGAAGATTGGTCCAAACCCACTTCCCCACTCAAAGAGCTGTTCTCCTTGCCCCATCTGACCGGCTCAATGCCAAACTACTCCATTTTCCGGTGAGGAGGAATGCAGAAAGTGGGAAGTGAGTTTCCCATCGGCAGTTCTCCGGATGACAGGCTATTTCTGCAGGTCACTTTATGTGCTCTGTCCCCTGCTCCTTTCCTATAGTATTTTCATAACGACACAGCTCAGAAACCACACGTGGACTCAACCATAAGGAAATGGCCAGATACATCATTGAATATATATTTCTATAGAACCATTAAAATTATGCTGTAGAAGACTATCTCATGACCTAGAAACGTCTGTGTGATATCACGTTGAAGGAAAAAGAGGACACATAATTTTACTTATTAAAAAAAAATTTTTTTAGCTCTTCAATGAATGCTTATTGGAATATAGTTGATTTACAATGTTGTGTTAGTTTCGGGTGTACAGCAAAGTGATTCAGTTGTATGTATATATATATTCATTCTTTTTCAGATTCTTTTCCCACAGAGGTAATTACAGAATATTGAATAGAGTTCCCCGTGCTATACAGTTGGTCCTTGTTAATTATCTGTCTTATATACAGTAGTGTGTGTATGTTCACCCCAATCTCCTCATTTATCATCCCCCCCCCGCGTTTCCCCTCTGGTGCCACACAATTTTATATACAGCATGAAACCCACCTCTGCCAATGTATTTACATGTGTGATTCCGAGAGCCTGTGTATCAACTAAATCTGGACCAAAAAACCACCAACATAATTAACAGTGGTTACCTCTGCATGGCAGGAGTATGGGTAACGTATCCTGAATTATTTCTATCTTGCTGAATTTTTCACGCTTTGCACAATGGACACTGATTACTGTTGGAATGAGAGAAAGAACCGGAAGTGTTACAATAAAAAGAGGACAATATGGGCTCCCCGGGGCTAAAAGTGCATCTTCCGCGCCATCACGTAGCCCAGGCGCTCTGTCATCGTCAGGTTCTTGCTCTTATTAATATCGCTGTTATTCCCGCGCTAATCACAGTGTACCTAACTCCTTCCTCCGTGCTAATCATCCAGCACACCTGGGAGGCTGTTCTCGGTCGAGGAGACGTGGAATCCCAAGGAGACAGACAGTTTGGACCGAGTTCAGAGGCAAGTTCGCCAAACGATCAAGGGAGCAGGGAGGGCTGATGCTGGCGAAGAGATGAAAGGCTTTCTGCTTTTATAGCTCCACTGAGCAGAGGCTGGGGGTTGGGGCACTTGAAAACAGCCCCGGAACACATGAAAATCATGGACAGGGAGGAGGGAGCCCGTTGTGGCCTGGGCCAGGCTGGTGATCGGATGCCGTGGTGACTGGGAAGGGAAGAGAAAGCCTCCCATTCAGTAAGTAGAACACAATGCTGCCTCGTCCCGGGAAAGCACTGGCTTCAGAGATCAGTGACAGCCTTCAGTTCTATATTCCGCAAGGTGAGGGGGTCTGGTTAGAAGCCCAGATGCAAACTGCATCCATCAATCAGGGGCCCGGCACTTCTGCAGCCAAGCTCACCTCGGCGTCTGCAGCCTCGGAGAGCTGCCCTGCCCTGCTGCTTCAGCCCAGGGGCCTCTGCTATTTATTTATCTTTCTCACACCGGCCGTTTCAGAAGGATTTCCTCAGAGGCCTCTGCTGCCCAGTTTTACATTAAATGCAGCTGAGAAGTAAGTGTAGCTCGACAAAAGATTTGATCTTTGCCCTTAAGGAGCTTACACAATAATCACGAGGTCAAACCGATGACCTTTCGTAGGTGTTACTGGCGGAGCTCTGGCACCTCCTGAAAAACTTGGGGGCCCAGAGCCTGAGGACCGGCATGAAACAGGGTAACTCCAGCAAAGCTGAGCAGGGCCCATCGAACACAGCAAATCAAGCTGAACAGATTGCAGTGTCACTCCACTTCCCAGGCTCACAGCCAACATCCGTTCCCATCCCCAAAGGAGGACTCCCTGAATGCAAGCCCGGGGGCTTTCAAGCAAGAGAATCATGCCGTCCGATCCTTCTCTGAAGATCATTCTGCTGCAGGATGGCTAGCAGAGCAGAGACAGGAAGCCAGGGAGACCTGTCAGGATGCTACCACAACCGTGGGTGAGGGACATCAAAATCTTGAGCGAAGCAGTGGCAAAATTGAAGGGAAAACAATGGGTGACAAACGCCACTCCAGCGCAGAACCCACAGAAGTTGGGGATGGCCCTCGTGCCGGGGCCCACGTCTCTAGAATTACTGGCCAATAGGCGTTGATTCTAATTCGTGCCTGGGACGTCAGAAACCAAGAACCAGGGGACCAGGTGAGGTGGCGGTGTCGTTTTAGACATGCTGGCTCTAGAATTTGAGCAAAGCATCTCTTCACTCTAGCGGGCTGTTAGAAATATAGCTCTGAGCTCAAGGGAAGGGTCGAAACAAGACGGGTAGGTTTAGGAGTCGAGCCACGCCACGGTGGTGGGAAGTAACAGGACAGCTTGGGGAGGGAATACAGCGAGAATGCAGGAAAGTAGAGACGAAAACCCTGGAGGAGGTCCACTTTGGGGGGTATATTTGGTATATGAGGGGTATTCAGAGGAAGAGTTGAGGATAAAATATCCAGGAGAATTCAAGACACGGGCTCTAAAGAGAAGCCACAGAATTAATTCATCTCCATTCATTGTGCATCCAAAGAGCTTCCTCTGCATGTCGGGTACCAGGCGCTTCTTGAGGAAGAGGAGTGAGTATGAGATGGGCCCGGACATCGGGAGCTTATGGTCCAGGACAAGAGACACGAGAGCTCTAACAGGGGAGGAGGAGATGCAGGGAAAGATGCCGAGGGCAGAGGCTGGTGTGATGCAGCTGCAAGCAAGGCGCTTCAAGGACAGGCAGCCGCCACCAGGAGCTGGGAAGAGGCCAGGAAGGAGCTTACTCGGAGTCTCAGCGAGAGCGTGGCCCTGCTGACACCTTGATTTAGGACTTCTGGCCTCCGGAACTGTGAGACAATAAACGTCCCTTGTTTGAAGCCAGCTGGTGTCACTTTGTTACCGCAGCCAGGGGAGACTCGCACACGTAAGTGCAAGAATCCAGTTTCTGGCTGTAAGTTCCAACGCGCCGCGGAAGCCTTAAAGGGAAATTGTACAAGTGTTCTAGGAAGGAGGACGGCGGTCACGGCCAGCGTGGCAGGGGCGTGGCAGGCACGTGGGACCCCACAGAGGAGAAATGAGCAGACTCAGAGCCGCTTCGTCACAGCCCAGCCTGCAGGGCCACCGGTCCCCATGCCTCTTCACTCTGCTCTTTGTCCTAATGGACCAAGGATGCTTTATTTCTAAGCGTAGGAAAGGAGGAAGAATGTCAGGGATAAGAACTCAGAAGCAACCTAGTCTAAACCCATCTTGGGCATGAACCTCTGTGCAGGACACTGTTAAAGGGTAAGCAGCCTCTGATTGAACAGAATAAGATGCTCTGTTCTTTCCTGGTAACCTGTGCATTGTTTACTAGCCCAGCTGCTGTTAGATTGAAAGGAATATCTTTTTTTTTTTTTTTTTTTTTGGCGGTATGCGGGCCTCTCACCGTTGTGGCCTCTCCCGTTGCGGAGCACAGGCTCTGGATGCGCAGGCTGAGCGGCCATGGCTCACGGGCCCAGCCGCTCCGCGGCACGTGGGATCCTCCCGGACCGGGGCACGAACCCGCGTCCCCTGCATCGGCAGACAGGCTCTGGATGCGCAGGCTGAGCGGCCATGGCTCACGGGCCCAGCCGCTCTGCGGCACGTGGGATCTTCCCGGACCGGGGCACGAACCCGCGTCCCCTGCATCGGCAGGCGGACTCTCAACCACTGCGCCACCAGGGAAGCCCTTCTTTTTTTAATTAAAAAAATTTTTAAAATTATAGTTGATTTACAATGTTGTATTAATTTCTGCTGTACAGCAAAGTGATTCAATTGTACATATATATACATTCCTTTTTTCGTATTCTTTTCCATTATGGTTTATCACAGGATATTGAATATAGTTCTCTGTGCTATGCAGTCGGACCTTGTTGTTATATGTGGAGTATTTTCAACACATGAGAGAAAGCATAGAGTTGCTATACTTACTATATAAAAAATAAATGAATAACTAATTTTAAATTACGTCTTACTGGAATGTACAACAGTATGGATATAATGGCAGTATTTTATATGAAAATATTCAAGCTCGTTAATAATCACATAAAATAATGAGCTATTGTTTTGTATCTATCAATTTGAATTTTCAATTAAAATATCCAGAATTTGTATGAGGAAATATTTATACCGTGCTGGTGGATGTGCGAAATTATTTAATCTTTCTGGAAGGCAGCTAGGCAACCCTTACGCCAAAGCCCTACAATTCTGCATCTCCTCTGACCCAGCAATTTCTCGTCCAGAAATGCCTCGTAAGGAGAGACCTTGTCTGCGCATAAAGATTTAGATCCAAGGGGCTTCCCTTCCCTGGTGGCGCAGTGATTGAGAGCCCGCCTGCCGATGCAGGGGATGCGGGTTCGTGCCCCGGTCCGGGAAGAAAAAAAACCAAAGAAAGATTTAGATCCAAGGATGTTTCTTATGGTAGAAAAGCATTATGGGGACTAGAATATAACCTTGTATAGCAGCCAGAAAAAAAAAAAATCCTATTTAGGAATAACTTCTATCATGAAAAAAGTAAGTTGTGAAGAAGAATGTCCAGTATAATTTCAATTTTAGTTTTTGCAAGAGAGAAAGATAGAAAGACTACAAGAGAGAAAATAGAGATAAAAGTACTAGACATTTATATACCTTATTAATTATTAAACCACTAATTTTTTATTAATTGAATTTCTCCATGCAGTGAGCTTTGAGCAATTTTAAATTTTCTTCATTTTGCTTCTGATTTTTTTTCCAAAAAGTTTTCCAGAATGAACTTGTGTGACTTTTGTAATAGAAACAATAACAGTTTTGTGAAAAAAAAAAAAAATAAGTATGGACTAGTGTATGTTACAGGAAATAGCTGATTTTCAGCACCTAAAATTAATAGTTTTCCAGAACAAAAAAGTATGGACTAGTGTATGTTACAGGAAATAGCTGATTTTCAGCACCTAAAATTAATAGTTTTCCAGCGAAATATTCTGTTCAACAGAGTGAAGGAAATTTTCTTCTCTCTTATTCATGGAGGTTAGCGATAGGCAAGAAACCTTGGCCTCGTCCACATTCAGCTTTCATTTGATTTAAAAACTCCATTGCTTTATCCTGCCACCCCGCCTCCCCCATGTTTTTTACAAGATCTGGGAACTATAAAAAAGTGCCAAATAAAATGCAAACTTTCCAGTTGTCTTATTGCCCTGGGTTATACAGAATCTTCCAGTTAAACTAAAATCCAACTTACTGTCAGATGTTTCAATTAATAAGATTCTTTTAGTTGAGTCCTACCGAGTATGGCTGAATAAATGAAACAGATTTAGGATTTCTCCCCAAGCTGCAGAGAATGGGTGAGCTCAAAGAGTTACCTTGGTAGGTATTGCTCTGAAATCCCCCTAAAGTTGAAACTCAGAGGAAAATAGGTGTCAGTGTCTAAGGGTTAAACTCACTTGCTGTCCCAAAGGATGCCCCTAGGGAAACAAAAATAGAGGAAACTCGAAAAAAGATGACAGTGTTAGAAAATTAGAACTGGGAGAAAAACAAATATGATGACTTAACCCCTAAAAGAGAAGACTCACTTCAACATCACAGGTTTCAGATATTCAAAGAATTATGATAAAGAATGAGAGCCAATGGGATTTGAAGAGATTTCATGATAGAAGCAAACCTCCTGGCAGCTTAAGGTTTATGGAACACTAAAGCAGCCTACCGATGCATGTATTACTCTTCTTTCTTTTGAGAATTCAAAGTTTAAGACAGAAAAGTATCTGCTCTCAGTCATCCCTGATGGCGGAAAAGGATAAACAAGGACATTTATGATGAATAGCCCCCCCAGTACCCATCTGTGCTGTCCGCTGCCCACTCCCATGGTTCCTTGATGAGTTTACTTGTGTTAAGCAGCGGAGGGTTTGTCTGCGGGTAGACGGGTGCATCCGTGGGGGTCTGGAAGAGCCAGGAGGCCACAAAAAGGTAGAACCTGGGCTTCCCTGGTGGCGCAGTGGTTGAGAGTCCTCCTGCCGATGCAGGGGACACGGGTTCGTGCCCCGGTCCGGGAGGATCCCACGTGCCGCGGAGCGGCTGGGCCCGTGAGCCGTGGCCGCTGAGCCTGCGCGTCCGGAGCCTGTGCTCCGCAACGGGAGAGGCCACGACGGTGAGAGGCCCGCGTACCGCAAAAAAAAAAAAAAAAAAAAAAAGGTAGAACCTTTTTGCAAACGTCTTGGGATTAGCGAAAAGTCTTTTGACTATGTTTCAAGTGTTTTCAGATCTGCTAAAATCCAACTAGGGTTTGCCCCTGAGAACCTTCTTGTTTAAATGCTTTATGCTTGTTTATTTTAAGAAAAACATAGGTTTGGTGTTTCTGGGTCCGTGGACGCTCACCTCATTCGATTGGGTTTGTAAGTCTGTTCCGTGTCCACAGTGTCTTACGGGATTCAGAGGAAGTTGTCTCTCCACCGAGGGCTTGAGAAACAGAAGCCAGGCTGCAAAAAGCCTTGGTTCAGCTCTGCCCGTCTGAACCCTCCAAGGGTTCTTAAGCTGCGTTTGGGTTAAAGTATCAATGTTTCCCTCTCATCGTCTGGGCTGAAACCCACAGGTTTGCCTGAACACGGGAAGGTGTGTTAGAATTGTTGCCGGGGAGTGTTCCCTGGTGGTCCAGTGGTTAGGTCTTTGCCTTCCAGCGCAGGGAATGCAGGTTCGATCCCTGGTTGGGGAGCTAAGATCCCACAAGACTCACAGCCAAAAAACCAAAATATGAAAAAAACAGAAGCAATATTATAACAAATTCAATAAAGACTTTGTAAATGGTCCACATCAAAAAAAAGAATCTTTAGAATTGATGTCGGAAAAATGATCTTGCTGGATGAAACTTTCCTAGGAAACATGCAGAAGGTCTCAAGTTCAGAACATCAGCTTGGATAAACCCTCATCTTTTGGCTTCTGGGCTCATTTGTACCCAATGCTAAGTTGAGTGGCCTAAATGTTTAAGTCTGGAAAATGTCAGTTATTTAACATTTATGCCTTTGTTTCTGCTGTGTGCACCAAACTGTGCTGGTTAGAAAGTTTATGAAACAGATATAATATATGGTCCATGTAACTTTAGGAGGTTGGGTTTGTAGGCGTGAAGCCATTAATATGTAATTAATTAAAGATTGCGTGGCAGGGATTTCAAGAGTGACAGAAATTCATTGGAGAGAAAGATCTGGTTAAAGAACTCGTTAAATATAAGGTGCCCCAACATAGCCTTAAGTATACCAGGAGGGGCAATGAAAGAGAGAGACAGACAGACAGACAGAGGTGTAAGCAGAAAGAAAATTAATTATAGGCTTGTGGTGGAGGTGGCACAGCCTATGGTCAGAATGAAGCCTAGTTTGAGTAGAATGGAGGGTTCTTCTATTTGGGAGTCATGGAAAATAAGGTTAGAAAAGCTTATTGGAGTAAGGCCAGGCAACTGTGTTTATCCTTCACGCAGAAAGCCCTAAAGCACCACAGTTGGCTTTGAAGCACAAGTGTGGAAACTGCAGTGTTGAAGCAAAATTAATATGAAGGGAGTGTGTAGGATGAACTAAAGGGTGACTAAGCTAAGGTTGGGGAACCCAGCTTGTAGCTGGTGGAGAGGTCAAAGTGCAAAGTGAACAGCTGATATGCACACAAAATTTGGTAGTCTCGTCTCAAAGAATCTCTTGGCATGTGTTTGCTGCTGTGTGCCTTAGGATAATTATAAGTACTGCAATTTCATATGCGTCAACATAAAAACTAAAAGTCTAGAGGTATGTGGACTTCAGGTATGGCTTGATCCAGCAGCTTGATGATGTCACCTAGATCACAGTTTCTATTTCTCTCTCTCCTCTTTGCCTTTTACCCTGTCAGCTTCCCTCAGAGGCTGGCTCCCCTCATATTAGGAGAGCAGTGGCTTGTAATTCCTTTGGGAACAAAAAAGAAATTTCTTTCCCAGATGCCCCTAGCAAATGTCTCCTCTCAGTTCCTTGGCCTAAAATTAAATGCTCATCAATGAACCAGATACAGTGTCCAGGGAAACGGGATGAGGGCATTGTATTAAGCCAATTAGGATCCACCTTAGTGCTGAGGGTGGGATCAATCTCACCCGAAGTCACATGGCTTTAACATTTGCGGTCCCAACAGGAAGGGGAGAAGAGGCAGTGGATGAAGGAAGGTAACCAACAAATGTCCGCTGAGACATCATTTTGCTGTTGTGTTTGTTTTCTCCTGCTACAGTATTGCTCCCAAAGGCACGGGGCAGGAAGGAGCTGGTACCTGGAGACCCTCTAGCCAAGACCCAGACAATCCTTGGAAGCAAAGAGGGAAGAAGGCCAGCTCTGTGCCCAAGCAGAGGCCCTGCCTTCTACCCCCTGCTGATTGAGAAGGTTTGGATACAATGGAATCCAGAAAGGCACAGATGTGGAGTCACGGCTTGCTGATTCAAAGGAAGGGTTATTAACATCACTGAAAGACGAGGTCTTCGTGGAAATGGGGCAAATAAAGCTGCCCATGGCGTTGCAGATCTTAGGACAAGGGGAGAATAAGATCCTCCACCTTGTCACCAACGCTCATTTTGGTGCTGGCCAATATTTTCGTGATGGTCCTAACAGCACAGAGCAGAGCATCCCTAAAACCCCAGCCCGATACGGCCAGACCTCTTTCTAAGGCTATAACCAATACGCAGAGCCCAATATGCCTGCCCCGAGTGGGTTCACTACCAGAAGCTTCACCTCACTGAAACCCATCCACCACATTCCTGCCCCTTAACGCAGACTCCAAAGCTTTTCCTGCAGCGTATCGCCATCAGCCTGGCCAGGCACTTTCTGGGGAACTTTGTGCCATCTGCCAATGTGGAGATTTCATGGTGCCTGTTTGTCTGGATCATTTATTTGGTGGGTGGGGGGAGTTAAAAACTGGTGGCCCCCCCCCACCCCGTCTCTGGGAAGAATCCCTATTTTCCACCTGCAGGGCATCAAAGTCAGTCTTCAGTGACTCACAGCTGTTCTGTCTCTGGTGTTGTATTCAGGTCCTCTCAGTACCTTTGTGCCTGCAGGTGCTGCAAACGCTGCTTTTGTTTTTAGGTGCAACCGTCCCAAGGCAGCTAATGTAAAACAAGACAGGGGTTTGCATCATAAAATGAATCAATGGCCTCAGGGGACTTGGTGGCCTCCCTTTTTTTTTTTTTTTTTTTTCTGATTTCTTCAGATGCCTTGGCACCACCCGCTCCACCAGGGGGAAAGCTGGCTGAACAGGACCAAAGGGAGCCTCAGCTGTACACTGATTTTATGATGACCCAACGGCTCAGCAATAAATAAGAAAACATCAGCTTTAAGCCCTCTTTCCAAACGCACTCCAGCCTGGGAGTGCTTTGCAGTTTTCGTGTGAGTGTGTAGATCCCAAGGCAGGCTTTTCCTGCAAATGCCCCAAGAGCAATTAAAGACTAAATAGGGTTGACAGATGCTGGTAATACGCAAGCCAGCCAGGGAAGCACTCATCTCACCAGATGTGTGCGTGGAAGGCGAGCGACCTTAGCATCTGTAAGATTGAACAGATGAACATCGAAAACGGGGGTGGCGTGGCCAGGAAGTGGGAGGTGGGCGAAGATGGGAGGAAGCTGAGTTCTGTAAGGTTCCAGCTCGCTCACTGGGCATTCGCCAAGGTCAAGGAAGGATGGGAAAGTGCGCTCTGCCTAGAAAAATCAGCATCCTATTTGCAGTGTCATTCCAAGCACTTCTGTCAGTATAGAGGAGGTGGTGTTTCACCCAGAAAGAGTCTACTGTCAATTCTTGTAACTGACGGCCTTAAGCTTACATCCTGCTAAGATCTGGGCTATGTATAGCCTGACCCAAATTGGTTTACTTATTCTTGATGGGCACGAAAGTATTCATCCTTCCTAGCAGCAAAGAACTGCAAAATAAGACAGTAATAGACCATGTTTCACCTGCTAGAGAGACTACTCTTTTTAACAGTATCATTCAACGCCACAAAGGATGTAAACTGATACAGTCTCTGGGAGACAATTCGGCGATACCTATCAAGAGTTCAAGCCCCAGGAATAGAACACTGGTGAACGGAAAAGAACCTTCATGTAGATTTTTTAGCCTGTGAACCTCCTCCAGAACCTGCATCAGTAACATTCAGCAAAGGGACTTCCCTGGTGGTCCAGCCGTCAGGACTCCGCGCTCCCAATGTAGGGGGCCAGGGTTCGATCCCTGGTCGGGGAACTAGATCCTGCATGCCTGTTGCAGCTCAGAGCCCGCAAGCGGCAACAAGATCCTGCAACTAAGACCCGGCGCAGCCGAAATAAAAATAAATAAATAACGTTCCGCAAATATTGATTTACTAGGGACCAGAGAGCACGGCAAGGAAGGAGGGACGCACGAGATGATGATTAGAGAGCTATTGCTAAACTGATGGCGTCCACCCAGTCAATGGGGTCAAACAGGGCAATGGCATCTCTTTCCTCTTTTGAATGTTTCCCTTGGAAACTGCTATAGCTCTTAGAAGAATGATGAGAAAGGTCAAGGTGAAAAGAAAACTGTTTTGCTCAGTCCTTACTAAGAGCCAGGCTCTGGACTGGGCACTTTATGTATGTTATCACTCGGGTCCGCTATGCCCCTGGCTTGTTGGTCTGCAGATGGGTCGGCGGGTAGGGGCCTTTACAGCCGAGCTACAGGCTCTAACAGCAGAAGGAGGGCATGCTGGGTTTTTCTCTATTCTCTCAATTCCTTCTTCTGCGAAGCTATCCTCTCGACCCCGAGCTTGGAGCAGGGGAGGAAGAGAAGAGAAGCTCTTTTTTTTTTTTTTTTTTGCGGTACGCGGGCCTCCCTCTGCTGTGGCCTCTCCCGTTGCGGAGCACAGGCTCCGGACGCGCAGGCCCAGCGGCCACGGCTCACGGGCCCAGCCGC
>NC_041227.1:84170248-84177399 GCF_002837175.3 Physeter macrocephalus
GCAGGCGGACTCTCAACCACTGCGCCACCGGGGAACCCCCAGTTTTTTTTTTTTTTTTTTTTGAGAAGCTCTTTCTTGATGGGCACCGGTTAACCCCCTGTCCCTTTCCTCCGGCCACTGCAGGGCTTGACACAGACTCCTCGCCTTCTACTGAGTTTTGTCGGCTCATTGGATACATCCGCAGAGAACCCACCGCCTCTCCGGGGCAGGTAAACGCACGTTCTTCAGCTGGTCACTGGAGGGGTATTTGCTGACGTGTCCAGCCTCCTTCTGAGACCCGCTGTCACCCACAAACGTCCCTCTCGGGTAGAGCCCGGGATTCAGCCCAGCAGAGACCTTATTGCAAGCCATTTTCTTGCTCACAACTCCTCCAAGGTAAGTGGCAGTATTTCCACGTTCACAAAGCGGGAAGCCAGGGCTAGGCAGTGGCGCGCCCAGTTTTTTGAGCACCTACTGTGTGCCAAGCCTGGGTCAAGATATTTATAGGCGTCGGTTCATGGATTTTACACAGCAGCTGACACATGAAGCCGAAGCAAGCATTATACACATTTTAAAAATGAAGAAATGGAATCTTCAAGACTCTTGTAATTTGCCCTGGGGTCAACCAAAGGCTCTGATTCCAGAGGCTCCTGCCCCAGGCTTCCTGATTTCCTGGTTTGTCAGAAAGGGAGGCTCGTGACCTCCACCTTCCTAAAGGTGAAAGAGGCTTTAACTCAAAGACAGTATGACCGTTAGGAATATTTTGATTTTTTTCTTGGCAGGTTTCTGCCGGGAGAAACAAGTCAATAAAAATTCAGTTCTCAGGGATCTGGTAAACATTTATCCCGACCAAAATCATTGTCCGTTCAGATTTTTAGGGGATTTTTCAGTTAATCATTCTGGCGGCATTTTTAGAATAAAGCAACTCAATGCTCAATATCCTATGCAAACCAAATTTACAATTTTCCTTAAATATATGGAGTAACGATGTGGCAGTACTACTCTCCAAGATGCTCAGACTGAAATCGTCACGGGGCATCAGAGCTTGGGGGAATCCCATGAGGGCAAGAAATGCATCTTCCTCGCCCCCATGTTCTCAGCACCTAGCATCGTGCCCAGTATACAGTAAGCGCTTAATGCACACCTACCGCACGCACGTGGAAAGAACTCGCCCCAGGACTTAGTTTCTCAGTTCTCTCTCCCACTTCTGGCAGGGATGGAAAGGATCAGTCTGGCTCAGAGATATTTATAAATTGTTGGAGGTCGTGTGGGTGATATAGCTGGTGGCCCTGGTTCCTACCCTGGTCCCCAGCTTACCCTAAAGACCTGCCATAAACATCGAAGCAGAGAGAAGACCTTGCCCCGCTGGGGCTGGCGGCTGAAACAGGCCATCCTCCCCTTCAGCAAGAATCTGGCACAGCTATTACGGAATCGTTCTCCACCCTGGCCCAGCCCTTGCGAAACGCGCGCTTAGGCTGCTTGTTATTTGGGCGACGGTAGTTTGCTGCGGTGAACATGCCGTGTGACTCCCTGCTGTCCTTGGGAACAGACACGGGGACAACACTCCCTGCCATTCACATCACACACTCTCGGCTCAGGCACTGACGCAAAGCCACCCCCATAAAACTCGACTCTTGCAAAATCTCAGAGAAGTCAAGTGAGCAGCTGAGGGTCACCCAGTCCCAAAATCATAACCCTCCCAAAGGGACTTTTTGTAACTTCAGGGCTTGATGAGGGTGTTGCAGGGATTTGGGGCAATGTTTGTGCTGGTATTCTTCCATGAGACCTCCCTACCACGTGTTAATTGTTTAATGAATTCGTATAAAATAGGGGCCCAAGGAGACATGATGATGAAACGTAACTAACGTGTAAGGAACGTAATGTGGATCCTGGGATAGAAAATAAGGACGTCAGGTAAAAACCTAGGAAATCTGAATAAAGTATGGTCTTTAGGTACTGATAACAGTTAATAATAATAATGGTCTTTGATTAATAATAATGTATCAATAATAATGTATCATTAATTCCAAAAAAATAGGGCAAACTAGAGATCAGGTAAATGGGAATGCTCTATATTGCATTTGTAATTTTTCTGTAAATCCGTTCTTAGAAATAAAGTTGATAGATAGGTAGATAAATGATAAATAGATATCCCCAGAGTTTCTACAGGCATCCTTTTCTCCTTCTGAATACCGAATGAGTGATAACCCTTGGCCAGTGTGTCTCAGAAACTAAAATCTGGTTCTATACTTTTTCTGCATCCCTTTTTGTACCAGCTATGCAAGGACGCCTGTTCTTTGCTTCATGACCCTAAATTTTCAGCAAACGTGGGTCCTGATTGCAGGCCGACCCTCTTTCTGCTCCAAACCTGTAACAGTGTGGAGGTAAAGTATTCTTTTCCTCTTCGTTTGGGCTGCCTGCGTGATGCACAGTCTAGGTCTTTCCAGACTGGTCTCTGCAGAAGGCTCTGCCCTCCCCATGCAAGCCTGGCCCATCCTGGCAGTGGGGTGCAGCTTCCTACCCCTGCCGGCCCCTCCCTGACCACTTCTGCCCACTGCTGTGTTTCCATCAAAATGTGCTGTGTGTGTCAGTAGAAGAGAGAGTTTTACATCTCATTGGGGAAATCAGACTTATGGTTACCAAGGGGGAGGGGAGGAGAGGGATAAATTGGGAGATTGGGAGTGACATGTACACACTACTATACATAAAATAGATAACTAATAAGGACCTACTGTACAGCACAGAGAACTCTGCTCAATACTCTGTAATGGCCTATATGGGGAAAGAATCTAAAAAAGAGTGGAGATTTTATATATGTATATATATATATATATATATATATATATAAAACTGATTCACTTTGCTGTACAGCAGAAACTAACACAACATTGTAAATCAACTATACTTCAAGAAAATGTTTCTAAAAAAGAATGAGGGAATAAGGGAATGCATATGTGGAACACACAGAGAAAGCCCTGCCAGGTCAAAACACCAAGCTGATAATTTGAGAAATATCAGGTGTCCACTCCTGGACTGTCTCACATTTCAGCTTATCCAGGAAAGTTTAGAGATAGCGTCACGGCCTCTCTTGGGAAAACAGGACACGCTGTACAAGGGGACAGTGCTAGCGTCTGGAAACAATAAAAAGGACAGGATGAAAATGCGCCTTGTAACATCAGCTTCCTTTTGTTTAGACATAACATGGCGTTTTCAAAGTACATCTTCAAAGTTCATCTTCAGAAATGGAACCAAAATGTCTTCTTGTTTTTGCTGTGCTTAACCACAGCTGGGCTCCCTTAGAGTCTAAAGTAAAACCTGTGAGGTTTCAAATAGACTTTATTTTAGACTGAAGGGTTTTTTTTTAATTTGTTTGGTTTTTGCCTATTATCTCACCTGCTATTAATTGATTTTCTTTTTTTTGTATTATTCACCAGAAAAGAGGAAATCACATTTTCCCCAAGGCCCAGAAATGTGGGAAAGAAGATTAAGGTGAGAAAAAGCTACCGTAGACTTGTGTCGAATTTGAAGCAAATCATTGTGTATAAATCTTTACACATATAGAGCAACTTATAGAAACGCAGCAAAAGACAATATTCCCATTCCAAAGTTGGGATGGCAGAAACTAGAAACAATTAAGTTAACAAATTACTAGTACGAATATTTAGAAAATGGTGGAGTGTCCGCAAATGCCTTGGGGAATTTACTAGTGCCGAATAGCCTGCATTCTGTTTTGTTTTTTTTTTTTAAATAAAGCCTTCCTTTTTCTTAAATATGTACAGTATCACCAGGAAGGGGAAATAACACCAGACTGTAGGGAAAGGCCTAAAGAAAAAGCAGATGGCGGCCTCTTTTGCAGGAGCCATGTAATTTCATGGTGCATTTTCTGTTCATGGCTTCACTGAAATTCAAGCCCAGGGGCCAATTCTTTCTGGCAGAGGGGATGGGCTCAGGGGGCAGGGAGCAAGCAGCGAGAAGGGGGAAAGCTTAACAAAAGGTAGGCAGTCGGGTTTCTGCTTCTGGGTGAGTGTCTACTTTTTCCTCCACCGGTAGCTTTCCGGGCTTCAGCCAACCAAGGCCCGTGATGGTCACACCAGCCCCGTCTCTGCTGGTCAACTGCCCTCCACGTCACCTCATTCAAATTCCTGACGGATTGGTCCAGCTCACCATTTTGAGTGAGGTCACACAAGTCAAAGGTCAGTGGTTAGCTTACTGACGGATGACCTTTTAGGTCAGCACCTGGTCCTTTGGGACAGCAAGGATTGTGCACGATCAGGTTGCCCCAGAGAGTATGTGGGTGGGTGGCTACCCTACAATGTGTAGTCAGTAGCAGTTGGAAAAGAAAGTAACTGAATCTCTGCAGTCGTTCATTCAAAGTGTGGTCCCTGGACCAGCAGTATCTGTACCAACTGGGAAATTGGTAGGAATGCAAATTCCCAGGCCCGCCCAGACTTACTGAATTAGAAACTTAAGGGGTGGGACCCAGTAATCTGTGTTTTAACCAGCCCTCCTGGGATGCACGTTGAAGTTTGAGAACCGCTGGTCTAGAATAATCTCAAAATGTCTTCAAGCTCTATGCTGTAGAGACGGAAGGGGAAGGCAAGTTTCATTCCCTTAAAAAGACTGTAGAAGCTGAAATAGTGCCATTTGCAGCAAGATGGATGGACCTAGAGATGATCATACTGAGTGAAGTATGTCAGACAGAGAAAGACAAATATGGTATCGCTTATATGTGGAATCTGAAAAAAATTACAAATGAACTTATTTACAAAACAGAAATAGACCCACAGATGTAGCGAACAAACTTATGTTTACCAAAGGGGAAGGGACAGGGAGGGATAAAGTGGGTGTTTGGGATTGACATACACACTCTACTATATATGGAATAGATAACCAACAAGGACCTACCGTATAGCACAGAGAACTATACTCAATATTTTGTATCAGGTAAAAGAAGCTGGAAAAGAATATATATGGAATATATACATAACCAAATCACTGTGCTGTACAGGGGGGGGGGGGCAGATACATTAGGAGAATGGGATTAACATACACACACTACTATATATAAAATAGATCACCAACAAAGACCTCCTGTAGAGCACAGGGAACTATAGTCAATATTTTGTAATAACCTATATGGGAAAAGAATCTGAAAAATATATGTATATATATATATATTGTATATATATGTATAACTGAAGCACTTCTCTGTCCACCTGAAACTAACGCAACATTGTACATCAACTATACTTCAATTTAAAAAAAAAGAGAAATTAAAGGCATAGAATCAGAAAGATATAAGCAAACAGACAAAAAAAAAGACTGTGGATTAATGTATTTTGATGGGCGAATGGGTAAATTAAATGTGATGTATACATACAATGGGATATGATTCAGCCTTTAAAAGGAAACTGTGATGTGAGCTACAACATGGATGAACCCTGAAGACATTATGCAAAGTGAAATAAGCTAGTCACAAAAAGATAAATCCTGTAGGACAGCGGTCCCCAACCCCTGGGACCAGTACCGGGCCACACAGCAGGAGGTTCAGTGGCGGACAGCAAGCGAAGCTTCATCTGCCGCTCGGCGCCGCGCCCCATTGCCCGCATTACCGCCCGAACCATACCCGCCCCCCGCCCGTCTGTGGAAAAATTGTCTTCCGCGAAACCGGTCCCTGGTCCAAAAAGGTTGGAGACCGCTGCTGTAGGGATCCACTCACATGAGGCCCCTAGAGGAGTCAAGTTCACAGAGGCAGAGAATAGAACAGGTTTCCAGGGTGAAGGGGAATGGGGAGTTACTTTAAAATGGGTAAGAAGTTTCAGTTTGGTTGGATTAAAATGTTCTGGAGATGGATGCTGGTGAAGATAGCAGAGCAATGTGAAGGTACTTAATACTACCAAACTATACACTCAAAATGGCGTAGACAGTAAATGTTATGCCATCTATACATATGCATATATCAGGAAGGACACAGAACTCTAGACCAGGTGCCTCCTCCCGGTCTGCCCTTGGTGATTGGTGAGGACAATGTGCAGAGGTGTGGCCAAAACAGACCTCTAAGAAGAGAGGGCCCTGCCCATCAGAGGAAGGGGCAGTGACCCAGCAGCTCAGCGGCCCACACCACACCCAGCAAGGAAGCGTTTGTCGCGGTGCGGTCCTCCCCACTTCCTGCAGCCCAGGGAACTCAAACACCTGCGGGCCCGGGCCACACAGCTGCAGGTGAGGGTCCCAGCCCGACCTTACGGGAGACGCGGGGAATGGAGCCAGCGCTGGCCCACAACAAGGCTACCCTCGGCTCCCTGGCCTGCCCGCCCTCATTTGGAACAGACGGGGAGTTAATCAGAGGAGCTGCGTCTCCAGGGCCCGCTGATGAGGGCAGCCAGGCCTGCTACCGGAGAGTTTTCTCTGGGGATCACAAGAAACGCACAAGAGGAACCACTCACCACGACTGTGACCTTCCCTGCTGTACAACTGGGGGAAACTTTCTGCCAGCACATCACCAGTGGCTGGAGACCTCATCTGGCAGAACACAGACTCTCCTTTTTTTTTTCTCATAGTTACACTTTCATTTCTTCTGTTCATCAGCACTTCAAAACATTCTAAAATATGACTCTTTCACGAAAAATTGCAAAAAATGACCTCACAAAGTTATTATGGCATTTTAGCTTGTGAATCCTTGTGAATGATAGCACATAAATAGTCCTGAGAAAGAAAAAATAAATGAGTTAAAAAATTGGAAAGGAGAAGGTAAAACTATCATTATTTGTTGATGAAATGGTACTAGCTAAACTCTAGAGAATATCCCCAACACTGTTATATAGTGAAGCGGGGGAGGGGGGGGCTACAAAATTAATATACAATATTAGGAGTTTGCCTATATACAAACAATTAATTAGAAAATAGGAGTAAAAAGAGTAAATATCTAGGGAAAAAAGCTAATAGGAAATGTAGAAAAATACATCAAAAAAATAAATGCTAGGGAATTCCCTGGCATTCCCTGGACCCTAGCAGTCCAGCGGTTAGGACTTGGCGCTTTCATTGCCAGGGCCCTGGTCTAAGATCCTGCAAGCTGTGCAGTGCAGTGAAGGAAGGAAGGAAGGAAGGAAAGAAAGAAAGAAAGAAAGAAAGAAAGAAAAGAAAGAAAGAAAGAAGGAAGGAAGGAAGGAAGGAAA
>NC_041227.1:84178394-84204865 GCF_002837175.3 Physeter macrocephalus
GCTAACGCATATATATGGAATCTAAAAAAAAAAAAAAAAGGTACTGATGAACCTAGTTGCAGGGCAGGAATAAAGAGGTAGACATCGAGAATGGACTTGATGACATGGAGTGGGAGGGCGAAGTGAGAGTGGCATGGACATATATACACTACCAAATGTAAAATAGGTAGCTAGTGGAGTGGGAAGCAGCCGCATGGCACAGGGAGATCAGCTCGGTGCTTTGCAGTGACCTAGAGGGGTGGGATAGGGAGGATGGGAGGGAGGCTCAAGAGGGAGGGGATATGGGGACATGTGTATGCATATGGCTGATTCGCTTTGTTGTGCAACAGAAACTAACACGGTATTGTGAAGCAATTATACTCCGATAAAGATCTATTAAAGGGGCTTCCCTGGTGGCGCAGTGGTTGGGAGTCCGCCTGCTTTGTAGTGCAACAGAAACTAACACAGTATTGTGAAGCAATTATACTCCAATAAAGATCTATTTGAAAAAAATGAATAAATGTATGGGTGAATATACAGGGATGCTTAACCCCAAATTGTTGTTAGTAAGACTAAGACTGGCTAAGAAAAATGAGATAATGATAGTATCGTCATACAATTTAAGACAATGCAACCATTTTAAATGCTGTTTTAGAATCATGTTTAATGCCAGGGAAGTAGGCTTAAAGTATATTCCTTGGAGTATTATAAAACACCGTATCTGGTAGAGTCTGAATAGAGAAAAGATAGATGATCGATAGATAGGTAGGTAGCTAATATATAGGTAAATAAATAAATAATTTTATGGAAAAAGATGGCAGAGTATGATTCACATGTGATATTATAAAATTATTAATTATTAATGACATATTTTAACCCTTTTTCTCTCTCATGCCACTGAAGAGGATTCTAGCCTTGCTACTCAATTTATTCTCAACAGCCATCCTCTGAGGAAGGTTTTTCCACTACATTAGGAGCTGTTTTGGCCACAGGGAGGAAAGAAAGAAGGACCACAGGAAGTCAGGCTAAGACTTGAGATCCGGGATAATTTTGAGGAAAGAGAAAAAGAACTGCTACAGTATGTGAAGCAGGATTTTAGAACCATTGGGATTTCAAGGAAAACCGTAGTTGCCTATTTGACTCCTTTTGAAATAAATCAATGCAAGTCTAATGTGAGAAAGGCAAGTATAATGTGTCAAAATTACAGTTTTGTAGTCACTCCATCTTTTTTAAAAAGTGAACTTCCACCATGAATTATGAAATTACTGACGGCAGAGACAGCTCTTCACCCAAATCCACGCTCTGTCCTTCATAACCACACAGCTAGACTATATTTCCCAGCAGTCAGATGTGGCCCTGTGGCTGAGTGCTGGGAAATGTCACATGGGAAGCAGGGATGTGTGTGTGCCTCCTCCAGACCTTGCTTATAAAAATCTCCCCCATGTACTCCTTCTTACTTTTCTTTTTCTTCCAGATGAACAGAAGGGCTACCCCCAAGGTGACCATGGAAACCACATGTTGAAGATGGTATCAGCCTGGTCCCTGAATGACCACACAGAGCAGAGCATCCCCCTCAGACAACGCAAGCCCCCTCCTCTGACCTGGAACAACTCAACAATTCAGGACTCCTAGGTAGCAAGGATCAGATATCTGTTGTGTTGAGTCTTGGATGTATTTGGATGTATTTGTTACACCGGCTGGGCTACCTTCAGTAACCCAACACTGTTTGCAGATTTTCAAGATGATGACTGAGAAACGGTTCCACAGCCTTGGAGTCTCCTCATCCACTTCCCACCCTGAAGGAAGTTAAAGCGGGCTGTGGAATTCAGCCTAACTTCACCTGCATGTCTAGGAGACAAGAAGACGGTTGACCGACTGCTTCAGGGGCAGAAACAGAAATGTGTGGCCATATGGGGTGTCCCGGAGGCTGTTTGCATGGCTGTGTGCAGAAGGACCTCAGCAGAAGAAGTGTTCTGGATGCCAGGATCTGAGAAGCGGTCCCAGGAAACCACCTGGAGCAGGTATGTGTCCACCCAGGTTAAAGGAATTCAAGACAGAGCAACCCAGCAGGCACCACCGAAGAGTTCAGGAAAGTTCCCCACAAGAGACTGAGTCACTGTTACACATCTGCCAGGCAAGAAGCACATCAGAGGTCACATTACCACAAACTATAAATATTTATCAGAAGGTGAATATTTCATACCCTATTAAATGTTTTTCTGCATTTTCAGAGAATAAAGTATTCATTTTTGCATGAAAGAGGATCTCCAAGCGCATAGCAGAATGATTTATAAAGAATCATGTTATATACAAATAATCATGAAGTACAACCAGCTAGTGAATATAACAAAAGAGAGACAGACTCACAGATATGGAGAACAGACTAGTTACCAGTGGGGAGGGGGAGGGTGGGAGGTGTAATATAGGGGTAGGGGATTAAGAGGCACAAATGATTAGCATAAAATAAGCTACAAGGATGTATTGTACAACACAGGGAATATAGCCAATATTTTACAATAACTATAAATGGAACATAACCTTTAAAAATAAACAAATAAATAAATAATCTTGAAGCAAAACCATGTATTTCTACCTATAGCCTTTAAAAATTTTATTGAAGTATAGTTGATTTTCAATGTTGTGTTTAATTTCTGCTGTACAGCAAAGTGACTCAGTTATACATATATATATTCTTTTTCATATTCTTTTCCATTATGGTTTATCACAGGATATTGAACATAGTTCCCTGTGCTATATAGTAGGACCTTGTTGTTTACCCATCCTGTATGTAAGAGTTTGCAGCTGCTAATCCCAAACTCCCACTCTACCTATACTTTTATGTGAATGTAAATGAATAGGAAAGGGCAAGGAAAGTTCCTCATCAAACTGATAACAGTGAGAGGAAATGGGAAGGAAGTTTTGAAATCTCTTTAGTCAACGATTTCTTATAACAAGAAGGTAATTATGAATTATTGATATGGTAAACAAGGAAATAAATAAGAGGGGAAATTGAAAAAGAAAAAAGGAGCAAGTCAATCCCGTAATATGAACATTTAATGAAGCACCCAATTCAGTTCATGCAAGAGAAGAGGGAATTCTGCTTTCTACTATTCATAGAAAGAGAAACTCTCATGTCTAAGCCTGGATTAGGACACGGGAGAGAGGGTGACCTGGTGGGAGAGAAAACTACATCACTCATTGAGTACCCTGTATCTTCAGCTCCTCAATAAGTTGGTGGGATTGTCCCTATAGTTTATGTTCCCACCATATGTATCTATTGGAAGGCGGGAAACAGGGAGGGTTCTAAGGACTGGCCACACGGTCAAGGTGACTACAGCCTTTGTGTTCCCTAAATATGCTTTCAAATGACCTCCACCATTTGCAAGAGTCCCAGCAGGAAACTCTGGGCTGGGCAAGGAGGATGCCACATCACACCCTGCAGGTGCCAGAAACATCAACCAAGATGACTCTCAGGAATGCTTATGGAATCTTGCCTGGATGCATTGCAAATATCACCCCCAGGAGAAAACTGCAGTCTTTGGAGAACACCAAAGTTGCCCGAGTCTGCAGAAGACTTGCAGATAAATCAGACTAAAATCTAAAATCAAAAGCCACAACCAACCATTTTCCTTTCCTCACTCTGTATGACATAGCAATTTACCTTTTTGGACATTTCACTTGTAGTTATCTATTCATCTCACTCTGTCTCTTGTCAAAATATTTCATTGGAGTTTCCCATAGAGTAATTTATTTATTTATTTTAACATTTATTTATTTATTTATTTATTTTTGGCTGCATTGGGTCTTTGTTGCTGTGCACGGGCTTTCTCTAGTTGCGGCGAGTGGGGGCTACTCTTCGTTGCGGTGCGTGGGCTTCTCGTTGCGGTGCGTGGGCTTCTCGTTGCGGTGGCTTCTCTTGTTGCGGAGCACGGGCTCTAGAGCGCAGGCTCAGTAGTTGTAGTGCACGGGCTTAGTTGCTCTGCGGCATGTGGGATCTTCCCAGTCCAGGGATCGAACCTGTGTCCCCTGCATTGGCAGGTGGATTCTTCACCACTACACCACCAGGGAAGTCCCCCATCGAGTAATTTAAATAACCCTTATCTAAACATCATTGTAAAGTAAATTATGCGGCACACCCTGTATAACATTCCAGGTTAAAAAAAGATCCATTTGCTAATAGCCCTCCTGTACAACCTAATCCAAAAGTGCCAAATTCATCCTTTCCCCTGCCTTTAAAAGCCTTCCTTCACTCCAGTCCACTTGCCAAGATTACTTGGCAAGTAATCTTAGCCTTGAACCAAACACTTCTACCTTAAAACGCAATTTACCACTTCTGCAAAACCATGCCACAGTTGAATTCGTTAACTCTGTTATTTAATTTATTCTGGTATGTGTTTGGACTTAACTCGCTCACTTTCCTAAGCTCTTAGGTTCTAGAAGGAATATATTTTTCAAAGTGGGATGAGAGGCTCCTGGTAGCGAGTAAGCAGCAGTTTGATGTGGTTCCAAACACATGACCTGCCTGAGAAACAGTTTGCTTTTTATCTTATTTTAAATTTTTGCTCTTTGAGGGCCAAAATGCTGGTCTTTGGTGTCAAGGGGGGAAGGGAGGAGTCATGATCTCTTTAAGAAGTAAGCAAAGAAAGAGCCACAAAGAAGGAGGAGGGAGAGAAGGGAAAAGAGGTGGAGGAAGGGGAGGTGAAGAAAAGGAGGAAGGTAGAGGGGAGGGCTGGGGGGAAGGGAAGAAGAGGAAGAGAAGAAAACAGAGCTGAAATTAATCTACTCATTTTACTCATTGTGGTTGGCGTTCAACCAAGAATCAAACAAAAGGTGTTGTCTCCTTATCCATTAACATCAGGCTAGATATCCTCTATTGCATCACTGAGTCTGTGGTTCCTGGTGCCACAGATATTACTCAGTCAAACTTGGTTTTCCTTTGTCTCTCTCTTCCCCCTCCCGCCCCTTTGACTGAATGATTTTAGACAGTATAGTGGATATCATGTTCAATTCTCCAACATGTTTTCCACTCTATCCACCGACATCCACGGTGCTTTAGGAAGTAACTTCAGCTCCTAGAATGAGATGAGTACTGATTAATCAAAGCCAAACATGTTAATCCCATCAGATAGTTTGAGGACCCTGCCCTGAAACCAACCACTGTACGGCATTCTCCTAGCAACAACTGCTGGTCCAGAGCCCACACGTGACCATCGGCTGGAAGGGATGAATTTCATTTCATGACTGAGGAATAGGCTCTTTTTCTCTTCTACCCCTAGATCCTACAATTGTGAGGGGAGCCAGCCCGAGGCAGAAGCCAGAATTATGGACAAGGAAGGAAAGGGACCCTCAGAACTTGTGCTCTTGATGACGATGTTGAACTTCTGGATTTACTAACCCTAAATTCCATGCCCCATTGTGAGACTTCCAGTCATGCGAGCTATAAATGTATTATTTAGGCCAATTCGAGCGGCATTTTCTGTGGCTACGCGAAGACAACACAAATGGTTACTTCTGATTATTCAGTGGAGGAAAAAACTGTCCATTGAACCAAAATGGTCTAGTATCAGTTGCTTAAATAGTTTGACAACATTGTAGATGGAAACTTTTGGGTGTGTTTTGAGTATTTAGGAACTGAATCTAGAAAATGTCCTTTTTTACACGGGTTAAATTAGTGTGTCTGCTTCTCTGACCACTGGCCGACTCTAGGTTCTGTGACCTGCTGGGACCACCAGTGGGGGGTCCAGCCATTGAGCTGTAGGCTGGAGTCTGTCACTCATTGACCATGTTGCTTTGGTTGTGTATCTGGGATTTCCTTACTTTTACCAACAATGAAAAATGGAGATTAGACCCTGTGCGAGCCTTCCGGTGACATGAGCAAGGATGCCTTCATGTGGAAGGAGACGGCTCACTCACTGCTCATCGGTTCTACCACAAGCACCGCCTGCCTAGGGTTAAGCTTCTCCTCTTGGAGGGTGTGTGTGGAAGCACAGCAGGGGTTCACACTCTCCTATAGGCATTTGCATCCTGCTAAGCCAGCAGCAACTTAGAGTTTAAATGTGTTTTGCTAGGAGAGATTTACAGGTAAACAGCCAAGCTACAGGGCTTAACCTACCCTCCCTCTGGCTTTTCACTCCCACCCTGCTTAACTCCAGCTAGTCCGCCTGGACCCCCATCCTTCAGAGGAATGCGGAACACAAGCCGGTACCACTTGCAAATGCTTTCCTCAGAGGCCACTTACAGTTTATAGCTCTGACCCTGCCGAACCCCAAAGGGAGGAGTAGCCCATCCTCCGTGGCATCCTCCCTCAGCCAGCTTTCACATGTTCCCTCTTCATCCCTGAATCCACGTGACCTCATACTCAATTTGACTCAGCAAATAGGTCTTGAGCACCAGCCAGCCTGGCACTGAGCTCGATGCTGGGATATTTGAGAGAAACATATGTCTCTTCCTTCACGGAGGTTATATGTCAGTTACAAGGACACACACACAAAGGTTTAAGTGTGATGAATGTATGTGTATGAGCTGCCAGGCATCTTATGAACTTTGATACAAGGTAAGAAAAAGTGGAAAGAAGTTGCAGGGAAGGAATAGTAAGGAAAAGCTTCTCAGGAGAGAAACCATCTGAGCTAAGTCTTGGGAAAAAGAAGAGTTAACAAGCATAAGAAAGAAAGGGCATGCCCGGCAGAAGGACCTGGATGAGAAGGGATAAGGAGTAGGGAGCAGAGATTCTGTGATACAAGTACGAAGAGGCCAGGTCATGATTCTAAGCCTTAGGCATGATTCTAAACAGTTTTGAAGTTATTTTAAGGGAACTGTTATGATTTAATCAAAATATTAGTCAAGGTTACAGTAGCTGATGAACCAAATAATCACTGAATTTTCAGCGGATTAACACAACAAAACTGTCTTTCTTATTTCCGATCCAGGTCAATGAGGGTGTTCCTGGTTGGTGACTTTCCTCCCAGAGCGATTCTGGAACTCAGACTCCAGAAACCTTGTTCACAAGGAGCTCCTTGGGTTGCTGTAGATGAGAAACATGCTATCTGGGAAGATTTCCCAGCATTTACCCGCCTCAGCCCAGAAAGACACACACACATCACTTCTCTCATACTCCATTGTCAAGAACTTATCATAGGGCTCAATTTAAACGCAGTCCTGGAATATGTAGCCCTTGGCTCTATGGGCACCTCAGTACTGTGATCTCAGTACTGTGAGAAGGAAACACTGATCTTTGATGGTCAGTTCTCTGACAGGAGCAGGGAAGTACCATGACTAGGTTAGCATTTTCTTTTTCTTTTTCTTTTTCTTTTTTTAGGTAAGAAGTGGATTTATTTAGAGAGAAACACACTCCACAGAGTGCTGGCCATCTCAGAAGGTGAGAAAGGCACCAGGGAATGGGGTTGTCAGTTTTTATAAGTGTGGGTAATTTCCTAGGCTAATAAGCCCATTCTGGTTGCAGGTTGGAGGATGAACTGAAGACAAGGAAGAGGAGAAAGAGGGAGACTAGCGAAGAGGCTGTAGCTCCCATCCAGGTGACAAACGATGGGGGTCACCCACTACAACCACAGCACTGTAGTGGTCAGGATGGAAGAGAGGAAAGGGGGTCAAGAAACATGTAGGCGATGCATTGCCAGGACTTGGTACCCAAACTCAGAGTCATATTCAGAATGAGGAGCACAGAAAAGGGTGGGTTGACTTTCAAACTTGGGATATGATCAATGGGCTGGCAGAGGCACCAAATTAGGGAGTTTAAGAGGAAGAACAATTTTGGAAGTGGTGAGGGGAGAAGAGGGAGTCTTAAATCTTTTTTTTTTTTTTTTTTTTTCATGATGAGCTTCAAGTTGTCTGGTAGAAATATTAGAGGCATTTTGTAAACCTACACCCAGAACTCAGAGAAGAAGCATGGTTTGGGAACATAGGTGCAGAATTATAGGTATGAAATATATAGAAACCCTTTAGAGTTGAACTTGGGGTGTAGCTTACCATTTGATGCCCTGGACCCCTCATTCTTTCTTTGGCCCCTATGCTTGTCATTCCAGTCAACCAGTCTCTGACTCATTATTAAATTACCTTTCCCCAAACTCACATTTTTTAAATTTACTGCGTGATTGGACTTTACATGATGGTTTTTTCTTAATTATAAAAATACCACATGTTAATTATAGAAAATTTGGGGGCTTCCAGTCAAGATACAATACTGAGCGAGCTGGACATTCTCCTCCTTCAGCCCATTATTCAAAACATGTGCATTTTCTTTAAAAAAAAAGGGGGGGGGGTTAATTAGAAATACATATTTACATTTAAAAATAGGAAATTTTCAGGGTCCAGAATCAGAGAGAGCACACTCAGCTACTTAGCTCCCCGAGGGACCTGGATTGGATCTAAGCCTTAGGGGAAGGAGTTTTACTTTCCTGTGGAGCAAAGGCTAGAACTTCCTCAACCCTAGAAGCAGACCTATAAATCTCTACCCACTGGCCCAGGGTCTGGACCTGGAAATGAGCCATACCCCACAGCATGGGTGGAAATAGTTACCTGTGAGAAGTTGGACCCCTGAGCTATGCCATGTTTAGGCTGGGATCTGAACTCCCCTTATGCACTGTAAAGCATCCTAAATGTTGCCCTAGTGACCTCCCCAAGGCTGAGACAGAGACAACTTTGCAACACTTCCTAAAGTCCCCTAACTGAGAACGTCTTGGTAATCTAGTTCACAGGCTAGATTTCTGCTGAAGATGAGCTCATGCTCAAAAACTACAAAACACACAAGGAAACACTCAATCCTAAAAGAGAGACAGCACAGGAGAAACCAAGCCGTACAATCCAGGAACTAGAAACAATCTAAACAGAACATTGAAATGATATGTTAAAATTGATGAAAGAAGTGAATGTTCTATGCAATAATAAGAAATGACTATTTGAGAAATAGTTGTAATGAACAAAGTAGGGATCCTGCAAATAAAAGATAACCAATATCATTTAAAGCTCAGTAGAATTTTACCTAATATAACGTACATGAAGGAAGAGTTTGTGTGGTTTTTTTGTTTACTGTTTCAGCCTTAGCATTTAGAATAGTATCTCATACACATAGGCAATCCATAAATATTTGTACATAAATGAGTAAATAAAGGAATGAGTGGCTGAAGAGTAGAAATGGCAGAGGGAAATTAGTGAATTGAAAGATAGAACTAAAAAAAAAAAATCACACAGAAAACATACAAAGAGAGAAGACACTAAAAAAGAAAGAAAAAGAGTTAGGAGAACTGGACAAGAGAAAGCAATAATCCAGCGTACATTTACTCCAGAAGGACAAATGAGAAATAATGAGACAGAGGCAATATTCAGAGAGATGCTCTCCAGTAAGTTTCATGTATTTAAAATGTATAAAGAACTCCTAAAAAATTAATAGAAGATAAAGAAGCAAAGAGAAAAAAATAGGCAAAGACTACTAAGAGGTAACTCGCTGAAAAAGACCCAAAGGATTAATTAACATATAGAAAGATGCTCAGGCCCATTAGTAATCAAGAAAACACAGTTGAAAACAGTAATGAGATATTATATTTTACTCATCAGATTGGGAATAATTATATCAAATGATAACATCAAGTGTGGGAAAATGGCAACTTTTATACATTGCAGGTAGGAGTATAATTTGGAACAATTAATTCTGACATTAACTAGTCTGACTACAGATGTGCACCCTGCAACACACAGAAAAATTGCTTGTAGTTTCTACCCTAGACAAATTCTCACATACGTGTCCAAGGAAACACAACAAAATTGGTTGCCACCTTATTTGTAATAATGAAAAGTGCAAACAGGCCAACTGCCCTTGGATGAAGAAATCTACAATTAAATGGTGGTTTATTTATACCATGATTTATTATACAGCAAGTAAAATAAATGAACTAGGCCTGTGTGTGCCAGCAGGGAAAATTTTAAAGACACATGAGTGAAAAAATGCAACTAGGTTAGACATATTATGACACAAAACAATACTATACATTGTTTAAGGAAACAGGCATATGCAGTAAATGTATGAAAACATGCATGAGAATGATACACATCCACTTCAAGATAGTGGTTATCCTTAGGGAGGAACTGGGAAGTGAGATTTTCACTCTATTTTTACAGACTTTTAAAATATATGAAGCAAAAAATGGCCAAATGTGAACTCTTGAACTCAGTTATATTATTGTTTGTGATTTGGGGTCTTTAATATATTTCATAATACAAAATAACTTTTAAAAGAATGAGAGCAAAATAAAAAGACATTTTCAGGTCTACAAATATTGAGAATTTTCAATTTAAAGACACTTGTTGACATACTATAAGTGGATTTATGTCCTCTAGTTAAAAAAAAAAAGGAAGGAAGAAAGGAGCAAAATAAGAAGTAATGATGAACAAAAAACATTACAAATCATGTTAGAAAATTTAAATGACCATGGACAGTAAAATATATATAGTTATGGATTATTACTATATGGATTATTACTGTTAATTATTTGTTGTAAGACAAAGCAGAAGTAAAGTACTAGATAAAAATTATATGAACGATGGGAGGGTAAAAGTTGGAAACAAAGCATGTTTATTTCTCAATGTACTGGGTGGGGGGGCGGACTGGTCTCTACAATACCAAGTTTAGACTTTGTTAGCCAAACATAAATTTCAATATAAGTGTTAGAAATGTTAGGGTGAAAGCTAAAGGCATACAAATATCATGTCTGATTTCCAAATGAGAAGAAAGAAAAAAAGGGAATCATAAAAGACTTTATTAATTCAATAGGAGGTAGAGAGTATCAAAAACAAACTGAAGAAAAAGCATGTTAATAAAAAACGCAAAATAAAAATATGTCATCAAAATAAATGTGAGTAGATTCAATTCACACATCAGTCAGAGATTCTCAGATCTGATAAAGGAAAAAATGGGTATTATGCTATTTATGAGACAGCTCCACTACTATATATAAAACAAATAATCAACAAGGACCTACTGTATAGCACAGGGAGCTCTACTCAATACTCTGTAATGACCTATATGGGAAAAGAATCTGAAAAAGAATAGATACATGTATATGTATAACTAAATCAATTTGCTGTACACCTGAAACTAACACACTGTAAATCAACTATACTGCAATATAAAATAAAAATTTAAAAAGAGATATCTCACCTATATTAAAAAACTATACCTGAAGTTCTCAAATAAAAGAACGAAAGAATATACCACACAAAGAGAAATTTAAAAAAGCAAACAACAGCAAAACTCCACCATCCACAACAACAATAAAACAGACAGAAAGATGCCAAAGAAAAGGAAATTGTTACAGCAGTAGCAACATCTAATAAACTAGAAAGCAAACTGAACACTAAGAATTATAGAAAGGAAAATGTAAGTCACGTATAATGCCAAATTAGTAATAATCACTAATATGATTTGATATATTTTTCCAAAATTAGAGTTCTATTAAATATGTTTTTATTATTTGCCTTAGTCATGTATTGGTATATTAGCATTTCATCATTCCTGGAAATTCGTCAATATCATAATGTCTATTTTCCATCTCATGGATGGTCTATAATTTATTCACTATTTTTTATTGTCAGACATTAAGGGCCTTTCGAATTTTTTTGCTGGTATAAATAACACTGCAATGAACACTCTCTTGCCTACATCTGTAAATTGTTTCCTGCATGGTTTTACACTTGTGTGTATCAGACAAAGAGTATAAGGAGGAGCTAAATATGAGGGAGGAAATTATTTATTCTTTGCCATCTTCAGGTTAACAAGTGTGATGAATGGCATGAGAGAGTTTGATGTGTTTAAAAACGGGTACAAATTGATTTAACAAATGTTCCCCTTAATTGATGGTGAGACCCAGGAGGAACAAGAGGCATCACCTTGGCTCTTTCTCCCAACAACTGGATGAGTGGTTGCTTTGGTCCAGCTGTGAAGTCAAGATCTCTGCGGATACAGAGATGGAAGGACAGAAACCCTGTCTTCCTGGAGCCTGTGCCCTTCTCAAAAGACAACACGTAAGCATGTGACAATTGTTGTAAGGGAGAGGCCAAACCAAACTGACAAATCAATAAATTAATACAGTATGGAATTCTAAATATCAGAAGTATGTCTAGCATTCTTAACATATATTTACATTCTCTAGAAGCTTCCTTTCCATTTACACGTCTCTGGGATTAGTACAGTTTCTCAAATGGCGATCTAGCCCTAATCTCTGACTTCCTGAGTCTAATTCATCTGTACAGAGCATAAGGGGTCAAGGGCACCATGGCTCAAAGATTCGGTATTTTGCTAATGAGCTAGTTCCAGGAAATGCGAACACCAAAGCAGGACTTGAAAAAAATACAGACATTTTTTCACCCCAGTGAATTTTTACAGCAATCTCATTGCCTGAAAACAAGGCAGACGATGGAAGCAGGAAGCAGTGCCAACCAACAATGGCTTCACCATAAAACACCCCCCAAAATGTGGTCCCCATATGCTCGTACACCAGCCAGCCAGCAACGGGCAGCTCCCGCCACGTGTTGGAGGAGACACTGACACACAAGCAGAACTGAATTAACTGTAACCGAATCCCGTCGCTCGGGGTGTTTTTGACGCATTGAGCAGTGATTAAAATTGCCGAGCAGATGTTGGAAGGAAATCAAGGAAATAGTAATATTCCAATAATGTCCTGTAAATGAAAAGCAAGTCCATGATCAACCAACTAGGATTTATGAGTGTTGGTAATTGTCAGCTTAAAAAAAAAAACAAAAAAAAACAAACCACGTGTAGGACAACACTGGGTTATCAGGTTTGTCGGGTAAAGTTAGGGAATTTTGGAAAATCGTGTAGCTGCGTAACCGAAGACCAAAATATAATGCATATTGAGGCTGAATCCATTCACTTGCCAGGCAAGGGGAGAGACATCACTTGGGGCAAATTCAGTAAATCTCCTTGAACGTGTGGGGAGGGGGTGGGGAGGGGGGAGGGATGATATAGGTAAAGTGGATTCTTTTTTTAATTTTTATTTTATATTGGAGTCTGGTTGATTTACAAGGTTGCGTTAGTTTCAGGTGTACAGAAAAGTGATTCAGTTATACATATACATGTATCTATTCCTTTTCAGATGTAAAGAGGATTCTGAAACGTCCTCTTTGGTGCCAGAGGGAACTGAAAAGTCTCCCTTGGGACTGATGGTTCTTACAGGGCAACGTCACCAGGGTATCCAGGTCCCAGGTGCAGCTCTCACAACATGCAGGGTGAATCATGTAAGGCTCGGGCTGTCTTAGGGCCACGCTGCCCTGGATCCCTTATGCTCTGTGCAGGGACAGAGCGGAGATGTCCTTTATCTCTAGGAGGCAATAGGGAGCTACTGAAGATTTTTGAGAAGGAGAGTAAATGATCAAGATAGTACTTTAGAAATACGACTCACCTGATATTCCATTATGTACCTTTCATTTGTCATAAAGACGTGTCCAGTATGATGCTAATGTCAATGTCAGGAATGACTTGGGTTGGCTTTACCCAGTTTCCGTCCCTTGGTCATATTTTTGAGCACGAATTATTTATAGATCTGGGACCACATTTGAAAATGGGTCCTGTTCACTCTACACAGTATTCTAGAATTTCAGTTTGGAATCTAGAGGCATCTAGTCCACCCTTAGCATCCGTCCATTCCTGTCCCTGCCAGGGGAATGGGGAACGTGGGAGCTGGCCCGTCTTGCAGGCGAGCCTCTGGGCTGGGGCAGGGTCAGGTCCATGCCTGGGAGAAAGGGGGCGTCCGAGCCGGGAGGGCTGAGGCACGTCGGAGGCTAGCGCCTGGGGTTTATGAAGCCCCTGAAGGCTCCACCTCCACATAAAATTCCTGGGGCAGGGCTGAGTCTTGATTGCCGTACATACCTCTCTTTGGACCAGACCGAACACTTCTCCAAGGAAACCTTTGCATCCCCGAGCATCTGGTACATCAGTTTACAAACCTGGATCCACAGTGCTTATCAATTACATTTTATTAAAAAGCCTCTTTCTTCCACAGTCAGAAACTGAAGGAGATTCGAGGTCTAGGCAGTATTTGCAGCATCGAAATGACCACAGTGACTGCTTTCTCCCTTCCCCTCAGGCTTGCCCCAAACCCCAGCCTCAGGGCATTTCGGTCCTTACCGGGGTCTCTCCCCCACCAGGTATACACCCCGAATTTGCCTGCTGTGGGTCCATTCAACCTCCTCTGGGGACATCTGCGCTCTGAAGAGCCTGCTTTCTTTAAAAAGAGCCACGTCCCCTTCCTGGTTGCAAATCTAAATCAGACCAGAGCGTGGATTTATAAACACATCTCAGGCGAGCTCCACAAGGCTTTCCATCAGAGATAAATGTGGCAAAGTGGTTCTTCCACCTTGCCTTTTCCCACTCTGCCTCGCAGAGCTTGCAGCCAGCTCTGCTCTGAGGGACGTGCAAAAGTGGTCGGCGGGCCGGGTCTGGAGGGCGTGCGGGCCTGAGAGGGCACCAGGAGAGCAGGCCTCGTTGCCCCGTTGCCCTGTCACCTCCCCAGTGCCAAAAGGAAATCACTATTTTATTTTGCCAACTTTTTTGAGGTACGATTTACATACAATAGAATATACCCATGTTAAGTGTACACTGGGGTGAGTTTTGACCAATGTACGACTGTGTTACCAGCCCCATAATCCAGGCAGAGAACATTTCCAGGGCCCGGGTCATTCCGCATGCCTTTTGCTGTCCCCTCAGCTCAGCTCCGTGCAAGCACCGTATCTGCCTTTTCTAGAAATTCATGCAAAGACATCCTTCAGTATGTACTCCTTAATGTCTAACTTCTTTAGCTTATTATATTCATTATTTTGTTATTATTATACTATTATATTATGTTATTAATATATTATTCTATTCATCTGTGTTCTTGCTTGTAACAGTACATGCTTCCCTTTTTTTTGCGGTACGCGGGCCTCCCGCTGCCGTGGCCTCTCCCGTCGCGGAGCACAGGCTCCGGACGCGCAGGCTCAGCGGCCACGGCTCACGGGCCCAGCCGCTCCGCGGCACGCGGGATCCTCCAGGACCGGGGCGCGAACCTTGTTCCCCTGCATCGGCAGGCGGACGCGCAACCACTGCGCCACCAGGGAAGACCCCCTTTTTTAACCCTAAGTAATTTTTCGTGGCATGGATGTACCAGAACTTTTGCCTCTTGATGTCCGTTTGGGTGGTTTCCAGTCTAGAGCTGGTATTGAATACCAGCTGCTCTGAACACTCGTGTGCAAGTCATAGTGTGTGCACATTTTCATGTTTCTTGGGTAAACATGTAAGTGGAATTACTGGGTCATACGCTAAGTGCATGTTTGATTTTATAAAACTTGATGCCTCTTCCCCCAGGTGGCTGTACCCACGCCAGCCCTGGAGGAGCATTCTAGTTGCTCCTATATGCTCATCAACACCTGGTATTATCAGTATAAAATAGACAACTAATAAGAACCTGCTGTGTAAAAAAATAAAATTCAAAACCAACCCAAACTTTTGGTATTATCTGTCTTTTCTTCCTTTCAGCTGATGTCTTTGTGGTTTTAAAGTTGTGTTTCCCTGATGCCTAACGATGTTGAGCATTTTTTATGTGTTCTTACCGATCCTTCAGATAAAAGATCATTCTGGTTATTTGAGACAGGTCACTTTTAAAAAGCCTCGGATATAATGGGAAGATTCTGAATTGAGGACCAGAGGATGAGGGTGTAAGTCTTAGCCCTATAAGTGGCTGTGTGACTTTGAGAAGTGATTCACGCACTCTAGGAATCGGTGTCTTACTGTTACGATAAGGAAAAATGACCAGATTATCTTTAAAGTTCTTTTTCTGCTCCGTAGACCAAGACTAGCATCTCCATTTCTTTATTATAAGACAGACACCTCCCTGGGGCTCAAAGAAACACATAGTCACAGAATGTGAAAACAAAACCGGACACTGGAGATCTCACCCGGCTCCCGCACAAATTCAGACACCAAGAGTTCACCAACGTCGCACAAATATTTAATGGCATAAATGTGTCTCATCCCAGGTCATCTGACTCTAGTAAATACTAATACAAGAGTTTGAGAAATAGGCGTATATTCTGCCTCTGACTTCAGAGGAAATCCCCAGGGAGTAAGAGCTGGGCAATGTGATTTTGTTAGGGTTTCTTTTTCTTTTTTTTTTTTTTTTAACCGAATAAGGATATTTTCATTTGCATCCCTGGCATTCATGTGAGCAATAGAGGAAAGTTAATATGAAGGATTTGGAGGGGTTCTGAGCCCAGGCGCCTGTCCGGGGAAGCTTCTACACCCTGGTTTTGCAGGTACATCCCCGTTAAGACACAAATCCAGTGTCCTCGGCCCAGGCAGCCTGTTTACAGAGCTGTGACTGCTATAAACATTGCCACGCAAATTACATTTGCACTCCAGCCTGTAGAGTGAGTTCTGTAAACTGCCAAGTACGTAGGGGCCAGGGTAATTACGGCGCGCCATTCCCATGGGTGTTAATGTTTATAGAAGGCTAGTTAACCTTGCATGGGATCTGGGATCACAAGGCTGTGTGTGCTATTCAGCTGCAGAATTAAAGAATGCTAGTCCCTGCCATCATGTGCTGGGTGGACAATCGCGGCTTGTTCTCAGGCCGGACAAAGCCCCTGGACCTGGCTTGCGTGGCTTTGCTCGACCAAGGCCCGCGGCGTCCCTTTCCCTGAACAACCCAGATTTAACGGACTGTGATGATTGGTCTTACACCGTAACTCTGTTCTGTTACTTGAGCAAACCATGTAGTTACACATTCGTTGGTAACTTTTCAAGACCCCCTAGGAAAGAAGGGGCCATTGTAAACCTTTGAAACAGAACCCAGACATGCTGAGAGCCTTGGAGATTGTTTCCAGTAACATGAAACTCCTTTTCATCGAGCTCTCGAGGGGCGACAAAGAAGGGCAACAAAGAGGGGCAAGACATGGTACCTTTGTTCCAAAAGTTTACAATCTATAGTTTTTGGATAGACATGGCAGGCATACACGAAACAGTCTATAAAATACAAGGGCCTGGGCTTCCCTGGTGGTGCAGTGGTTGAGGGTCCGCCTGCCGAAGCAGGGGACGCGGGTTCGTGCCCCGGTCCGGGAAGATCCCACGTGCCGCGGAGCGGCTGGGCCCGTGAGCCGTGGCCGCTGAGCCTGCGCGTCCGGAGCCTGTGCTCCGCAACGGGAGAGGCCACAGCGGTGATGCTCCGCAACCGGAGAGGCCACAGCGGTGAGAGGCCCGCGTACCGCAAAAAACAAACAAACAAACAAACAAACAAGGGCCTATGCGCTAAATCTCAGCTGGAGGGTGTAGAAGCTAGTTCATGAAAGGTTCAGAAGTGGGTGAGACCACTGTGGCCTGGTTAAGTAGAAGAAAACATCCGGAAGGAGATGGGATTGGAAACAGCCGTTGATTGATGCTGAGTTTTGGGTAGACAGTGGATCAAGACATGGACATGTGTAGTGTCCAGGTTAGAGGGAATAGAGCAGTCTGGCTAAAACAGAGCAGGGCATTGAAGACAGGGATGGAACGCATGGGTCACGCCCAGATGGTGAAGGTCCTTGGAAGCCAATAGATGCTAGTGCAGAAGAGAAACGCGCAGGTAACCATATGTCGTTTGCTGGGCAGTACCCTCCAATGTTTTCCCAGCTCACTTCCAGTAAAAAAACAAAGTCCTAACAATGTCCCTGACTTATCTGCCCCCAACTCCCTATTACTTCCCTGATCTCAACACCTACTGCTTTCTCCTTTGCTCAGTCTACTTCACCTACACTAGCGTTCTCGTCCCTACAACACTGGAAGCAACTTTCCACCAGGGCAATTTTGCATTGTCTGCTCCCTCCACCAGAAATGCTCTTCCTGCTGATATCCACATGGCTGTCTATCTCTCCACTATGTCTTTCACATGTGTCCTCTGTCAGTCAGACTTCCCTGATAAAAACTTAAAATTGCATCAGGCCCTTGCCTTCGGTTCTTCCTGTCCTCTTTCTCAGGTTCATTATTTCCCAAGGCATTTCATTATCTAACCTTATATATGTGTGTGTGTGTGTATATATATATATATATATAACCTTATATATATATATAACCATATATATATATAACCTTATATATATATAACCTTATATATATATAACCTTATATATATATAACCTTATATATATATACATACTTTATTTTTGTTACTGAACGCAAGTTCGTGTGCCTGACACACAGCGAGGCTGAACAAACCAAAACGTTGGTGTTTGGAGTGGAAGAAGGTTTATTTCAGGGCCACGAAGGAGAACTGGGGTAGGTAGAGCCCAAACACCCTGAACTCCTCAAAGGGTTTCAGCAAAGCCCTTTTAAAGGCCAGGTGATGGAGGGGCAAGGTTACTTGTTGCAAACTTCTTGGTGTCGGTATCCTTTGTTCTTGCAAGTGTCCATATAGGTCAGGTCACGATGTTCCTGTAAACCTCCAACAAGACAAATGTCATTCTCTCTTCTGCAACTTTGTATCTCTATATGAATGGACTCTTAAAGGTCTATTCCCAGAGCCCTGGGAATAGACTAGCCTGTATATTTCAGGCTATAGGCAACATGCTTTTACAAAAGGTGCAGAGCCAGCGTGACTAAGCACAGGAAAAGGAACAGATCTAATATGGAGTCAGATGGCTCTTCCCTATCATCAGTACATTGTCTCTCTTCACCCAGGAGGATATAAACGCACGAGGGCACAGGATTTTGTCTATTTTGTTCACTGATGCATCCCCAGCAACCAAATCGTCGCCTAGATACTCAGTATTTGTCTGATGGAGGAATGAATAAGTGGCTTCTAAGAGCATGATATGAAAAAGGAGCCATTATAGGCACATGCGGGTGGACACATGCAGCAGAACACACAGTGCATGTTGGAGGCTGGAGAAAGATGTGTGATTTTGGTGCCAACCTTATAAGACAGGTTAGGGCAGACATCAGCTGGGGATCCTGTGTTGCAAGCAACAGAAATTAACCTGACTTAGCCTGAAGGTAATTTATTGGAAAGGATCAAGAGTTCCCCAGACTGACAAGAGGCCAGAAGAGCAGTCTGGGAGATGAAGGAAAAGACAGCAGCCCTGGAGACCAGGGGCCAGAGGCCACGATTTCTGCACATCGCAGGGACTCGGTGCCCAGGAGGCTGCAGTGGGGCGGAACACGACTGTTTTTAATTTCTTTGTTTCCCTACACGAGAATTAAATTCCAGCAAGGGAGCATCCAGTTGGCCTAGCCTGGGTCACATGCCTGCCCTCATCCCTCCTAGTAAAGATTTACTGTGTTTTGTGGTCCAGCATATACTGTCTCTTCCTGATACCACCAACAGTCTCTGTTTTTTCCTCTATATAGAGTTGATGGGATTGTGATCAAGAATTTCTCTCTCCTTTGCCAAGGAGTTGAGCCTGCTTTTCTTTTCTATGTTTCGACTCAGAAGGTTTAACCTGAGGAATTGCACAAACAAAGAAGTTTCATTATGGTGATCTTTTAAGAGCTCAACATAATGAAAATAACTTGAAGAACGTAAGACATGACTGTTGATAAAACACATGGGAACCACAGGACTTCTATAATGTAGGTAGGTAGGTGTTATTATCCTTATTCTGTAGATGCACAAACAGGTGTTTGGGAAGTTTAGGCAATTTATTCAAATTCATAATGCCAGGACTGTTTGGATATTAAATTCTGTTATAATGATGGCCAGCATTTATGAACACCTGCTATGTATTCAGCACTGTTATACACATGATATGGACTCACAGCGTTAATTCTCACAACAACCCTGGTAGGTAAGTACTAATATTCTAGTTAGGAGTTGGAGACTGAGGTAGGTCCATGTAACTTGCCCAAAGTGACATATTTACAAAGTGGGGGAGCCAGGCTTCTATACCTGAGTTTGTGCCCTGAACGCTATGCTAGAATGCCTCTCAAGTGTATTAAATAAATGTCAGTGGACAGAGGTGGCATCAACAATATTTGTGTTCAGCCAAAATTCCAGAAAAATACATGCTTCTGTGGCTCACATTCAAAGATTCCCAAGATGCACAGTACCTGTTCCTAGTGGCCACTCAGTAAAGATAAGTTGAATGAATGAATGGGTGAACGTCTTTGCAGCACAGACTCTTTGCAGCAAGAAGCTTTGTCTTCCAAGTAACACTGCTGGTGCCAGGACGTGGGAAGGAGGTTTCATTATAATGATCGTTGGTACATTTGACTTTTGATGTGATGCCCGTGCTCTGGGCACAAAAGAGACAGTTCCTTCCCATCATTTTCCTGCATGATGCTGATTCCAGAGGCACAAGAAGCTTAAGAAAGAAACTAAAGAGATCTCTGTCCTCTGATATCCTGCATCTGGTCTCACTCCAGGTTCTCTATTTTTGTCAAGTATGAAAAAGTCTTCTGGTCTGGAAAATAATCCAGGAGCACATTCTTCATCTGAGCCCAGTGGATACACTGGCATGCCGACTTTGGAAACTCATACTGATGAGTTTCCCCATCTGTGAGTGCCCTTGGCTTAGGGAGAGTGTAGTGAGGGACAAACTCATTTTTTTAAGCAGTCACATTTTTATTCTTTTTAGTGTGTTAAATTGGCCTGAGACCGCAGATGGTGCATTGAATTATGAGGGCTGAATAAAATAAAAATCTACGAGGGCTTCCCTGGTGGTGCAGTGGTTGAGAGTCCACCTGCCGATGCAGGGGACGCGAGTTCGTGCCCCGGTCCGGGAAGATCCCACATGCCGCGGAGCGGCTGGGCCCGTGAGCCACGGCCGCTGAGCCTGCGCGTCCGGAGCCTGCGCTCCGCAACGGGAGAGGCCACAGCAGTGAGAGGCTTGCGTACCGCAAAAAAAAAAAAAAAAAAATCTGCCCAAAGAACCAGACACATACAGGCACACACCTGACTGGTGCATAGTAGGTGATCAATTAAACGTGTGGATTATTAATTTCCTTTAAACACTGCAAATGCACTGAATCACCCACGAATGGACTCTATTAGCAGTTGTATCTTTAAAAAGTTATTATGCCTCAAACAATGGTTATAATTCAAACAGGTATAATAGCTGATAACTGGATCAATCAATGAGGAAAGCTGAAACGTAGGACGTCACCAGCCCTAACCTGTCCTAATCCTGAAAGAACTCAGAGAATGGGTATTTCAGCAGCTGCTTGAAAGACAGGGTCAAGTCAGTTAGCTAAATCCAGATTGAGCACCGAACATCACTTCAAAAAAATGTAAATTCATGTGTTCAGTACGGCTTACAGCTAAGATCAACTCTCCTTTACTCACACATGGATATAAATCAGCTTAAGCAGATATTTTCCTTATGCTAAAGGAACGAACGGGATGAAGAAGTGAGGAAAATAAAGAAAACAATTTTGGAGGGACGGGCCACGCCCTAGGAGAGGTGAGAAAATGCTAACTCTAATTCAAGATTTCCACACATGTTTAGCTTTACCTTCCATGAGTAAAATCGTTGACCATAAATCCAAGTCATGAAATTTTCATCCGCAGATGGAGAGGTGAGCCTGAGAGGTACTCTGCATTACCAAGTTGGTACAGAATCTAATCATCAAGAACACAGGATTTGTCCAAAGAACAAATGCTGGAGAGGGTGTGGAGGAAAGGGAACCCTCTTGCACTGTCGGTGGGAATGTAAATGGATACAGCCACTATGGAGAACAGTATGGAGGTTCCTTAAAAAACTAAAAATATGCACCCCAATGTTCACTGCAGCACTATTTACAATAGCCAGGACACGGAAGCAAACTAAATGCCCATCGACGGATGAATGGATAAAGAAGATGTGGCACATATATACAATGGAATATTACTCAGCCGTAAAAGGAACGAAATTGGGTCATTTGTAGAGATATGGATGGATCTAGAGACTGTCATACAGAGTGAAGTAAGTCAGACAGGGAAAAACAAATACCGTATATTAATGCATACGTGAGGAATCTAGAAAAATGGTACAGATGAACCAGTTTGCAAGACAGAAATGGAGACACAGATGTAGAGAACAAATGTATGGACACCAAGGAGGAAGGGGGCTGTGATGAATTGGGAGATTGAGATTGACATATATACACTAATATGTATAAAATAGATAAGTAATAAAAAATAACTTTAAAAAAAGAACACAGGATTTGGCTCATAACGTTCAAGGACCATTTTACTCCAGGTAGGGCACTGGGTTTATTCTTGGAAAAACACATGCATTTAACTTGAAGAAAGAACCCCTCCAATAAGGGTCCCAGATTTTATGAGTAAACCATTCCATTCCCCAGTCCTACGGTTTCACACCTCCTATGACTCTCTCAACATCAACAAAAACTCCCAGGATTTGATGGGAAAATAGTGTGAAGTCTCATGTTGTGTCAGGAATTTCTCAATATGCGCTAAATTAACTTTGGAGCCAGATGAGGCTGAGTGGTAGGAGACCGCTCCATTGGACACAGATGGCAGACCTAATGTTCCCAACAGCTGCTGCACACACGTGAAATCAGATTGGGATGAACACTCACCTTCAGCGTGGTCACACCCAGATGCGATGGCTTCTCTGTAATGCACACCAAGCTTAGCTTATGTCTCTGAAACCACATGACCTCACGGGCCTTGGGAACATTTGATCCAGGAAATCTGAACCTGGGAAGAAATCATAAAGCATCAGGTACACGTTAAGCAGGAATTTATCTGCTTTTTGTCTGAAGTGGCCTCACATCCATCCAGCTTTTGTCTGACGCAGAGTGAAATATTTATAGGCAAGCTGCTTTCTGAGGCAGAGTTACAGACTAATTCAGGTTCAGTGTGAAATGTCTCTGCCCGTTGGCCACCTGCTGAATCCTCAGTTCCAAGTGCAACCAGACCTAAGCTCGTTTGTATAACCGTGAGTTTTAGCACTGATATCAGGATGGTAAGCAAAGTAGAATTTACGAGATCTAGCTGCTATGACAATTAACGGGTTATCGGCAAACACATTAAAACTTACCAAGTTTATGATCAGTTAAGACGGCCCAAAGACCCCTTTGTCTTGTTTTGGAAAGAGGGATACTTCCTTTAGGGAGGTTGTAATTTTACAACTTCTGAAATTCTCTTTGACATTATTTTCAGAACTGTGGCTCGATCATTCAAATAGACTTACAGCTGTATCCTTGGAGGGTAGATATGATTTTTAGAAAGAGCCAAGAGTCATTCAGAACTAAACCTGATGATTTAGGAAGGGGATCAAGTTGGGTGATATCAATATATGTCAAAATGAGGTGTGACTTTTAATTAGTAAGGTGGATTTTATTGTATGGCCTATACGTATGGTCTTAAGGCGATTCCGAAAACTTTCTTTTTAATAATGCCTATATTGTAGCAAATTGAAAGTTTAAATTCTGGAATGTTGGCTTAAAAATAATGCTTCATTACCTACTATTACAGTCTGTATGTGACCCTAATAAGAGCAAACATATAGAGGGATATCAGAAACCCTTCCCTTTAGGGTTAATCACAAAGATCTAAGCAACTCAGACTTCCTGATGTCTAACTCTGATACTCTTCACTTTTCAAGATTATTAGTAAAGGTCCCACATTTTCCTTACTTTTCTGTCTTTTAAAAGATCTACTCACCAGCTTTAAATTTCCTTCTGTTATTCCCTTTCATTATCCCAACATTTACGGTTCACCTTTTGCAACAAAGGTCAAAAGACCCGTAGCTGAAACCCAACTGAGTATTATTTCTTTCTCGTTCCTTTCCAGTTTAAGCATCCAGGGCTTATAGAGTGACTCCAGAATTTTAGAGACCTCAGATCCTTCTGTTCTTGTGTCCTTCACATACAGCTTCCATCTTGTCCTCCAAGACGGAAGCTCCAACAGCAGTCAACTCATCCAGATGCCAGGAACAGATAAAGAAAGAAGAGAAGTTGTTACTTTTCTTTCAAGGACACAGCTTGGAAGTTATATACACTACTCTATCACTCCTGTTTAAATTCTCCTGGCCAGAATGAAACCAAAAGCAAGGCTGGGAAAGAGAGTTTAATCGCCAACCATGTGTCCAGCCAACACTTGTGATTTCATAATTTAAGTGAGAAAGAAAGAACAAATATTGGGGAAAACACGCAGTCCCTGACACACAACATCTTTGGCAATGTTTTATTTAATGTGGTCGATGGTTTTAGCTATGCCTTGAGGACTTAGGAGACAGGAGATGAGGATAAGAAAGCAGCCAAATCTAAAAAAAAAAAAAAAATGGTCATGAAGAACCTAGGGGCAAGACAGGAATAAAGACGCAGACCTACTAGAGCATGGACTTGAGGACACGGGGAGGCGGAAGGGTAAGCTGGGACAAAGTGAGAGAGTGGCAAGGACATATATACACTACCAGACATAAAATAGATAGCTAGTGGGAAGCAGCCGCATAGCACAGGGAGATCAGCTCGGTGCTTTGTGACCACCTAGAGGGGTGGGGTAGGGAGGGTGGGAGGGAGACGCAAGAGGGAGGAGATGTGGGGATATATGTATATGTATAACTGATTCACTTTGTTATACAGCAGAAACTGACACACCATTGTAAAGCAATTACACTCCAATAAAGATATTAAAAAAGAAAGCAGCCAAAAGACTAGTCATGGTTTGACAAGAACAAAGCATGCGGGGCCTCTGGCTGAGGTGAGGTGAGAGAGGGACGGGATGGTCAGAATGGATCTGGGAAACGGCTACTTTCCTCATCTAGTTAGACTGAACTTCACGCTGTCTGTCAGGATGGGCACAGTCTACTGGGGTTTAGATGCTGAAGGAAAAACCATCCCAGAAAACTAGAGAACACAGGGACATCAAGGCTTAAGCTTGTCCTCCTGTTACACCAGAATATTCGCAGTTCTGAAAAACCAAGCTTTCATTCATCGGAGCAGAAGCCCATTCTGACATGTTTGTTTTTTAGCTAATGGTAACAGCCCAGAAAGGGATCATGGTTAGGGAGAGACTAAAGTTTCAGAGCATGTGGGATCACTAGGAAATACATTGGAAGGGATCATTAAACTCCCTGCAGGACTTACTTGGCAAGTGCTTTGGAGCTGGCCCTCTAATTACCCCACAAAGTGAAAAGAGCATTTAATAAATGTAAGATCAGGAAACTCCACAGCATCTGGCCCCATCACCACGTCTGTGGATTGATGTCTCGACTCAGGAAATACCACTTGGCTGTAAGGCAAGATTTTTCTCCTCTGGCATCAATACTTTAAGGCTTCTGAGAATATCCTCCACATTGCTAAGGTTCTCCAAGTTTAAATGTACCCAGAAGCCTGAAAATTGTCCTCAATGCATACTCGTTGATAATCAATATTGTCTATGCTTTAGAGCATCCTTACAAGAAGACCCTGAAACTGCAACATTGAAATCATGAGAGATTCCTTGGTTACACTCTAGCAAACATAGCAGACGCACCAGAGAAGAATCAGTCCAAGTTGGTGAAGAAATACGGAAAATCCACTCTCCTGCAAATACTGCTGAAAAGTCAACCGATAGGAGGGTTTTCTAGAAGGCTGTGATTTCAAACTCAATTTTGCAGAAAACCAACTAGTAGTGAAATGGTGGCAGGGCGTCAACACCGTCCATGATTCCCCAAGCCCTGGTGAAGGAGAAATGTCAAAAGGGGAGGAGAAAAGAACAAAAAGACCATTTCAACGGTGTTGGAGAAGATAGGGAGCTACCAGTGAATCCGAGGACAGGAGAGATTTAGGAATTCTGAAACGGCACAGAGCAGATAGAATCAGATCTAACATATGGGAACAAAGAACAACCGAAGCAGGAAACCACAGCTCGGAATATATGAGGAAGGAGCCTTGCTCAGGGGCAGAGGCAGCTCTGAAGGACTCGGAGACCAGAGCCGAGGACCACGGGAAGCAGAGCCCGTCTGACAGGGTGCTTTCACAGCTACCTTCCCGGCAATTTCTCTTCCTCCTTCCTCTTCTGTGCTCCTCAGAAGGTAGCCGCGATAAGGGTGCCAGGGACAGAAATACAACACAAAGCCCCAAGTGCGGTAGCCCCAGGAGACGCAGCCATCAGCACCCCTCCTGGAAATGTTGGGGGTGGCGGCTAAGGGATGTGGAGTTTCTTTTGGGGGGCGATGAACATGTTCTGAAATTGACTGTGGTGTGGCTGCAAAAGTCTGTGAGTGTACTAGAAGCCACTGAAGTGATCACTTTGAATCAGTGTATTGTATTGTATGTGAATTCGATCCCATTAAAGCTGTTACCATGAAGAAAGAAAGAAAGAGAGAGAGAGAGAAAGGGAGAAAGAGAGAAAGGGCGAGAGAAAGAAAGGAAGGAAGGAAGGAAGGAAGAAAGAAAGAGAGAGAAAGAGAGAGATAGGGCGAGAGAAAGAAAGGAAGGAAGGAAGGAAGAAAGAAAGAAAGAGAGAGAAAGAGAGAGAAAGGGCGAGAGAAAGAAAGGAAGGAAGGAAGGAAGAAAGAAAAGAGAGAGAGAA